>NW_003852518.1:3419686-3436619 GCF_000181295.1 Otolemur garnettii
GCCCTGGGCAGCACCCCGCACCCTTTACCACCCGACCCTGCTGACTCTCTAAGCCCTGGGCAGCACCCCGCACCCTTTACCACCCGACCCTGCTGACTCTCTAAGCCGTGTCTCTGCTCTTAGTCACCAAAACTGCTTTTACTTCCCCTTTGGACCTTTGCCGATGGTGACTCCGCTACCTAGACCGTCCCTCCCCTGCTCTTCCTTATGCTGACAAAGTTGCATGCTGCAGGTTCTGCAGAAGCCTCGCCCACCCCCCAGCATGCTCCCAGGGCTCTCATGGGAGTTCCAGGGCCCTCATGGCAGTTCTCCCATCATCTGTGAGAGTCTGGTCCTACAGCGAGATCAGTAAAGGCGGGAACAAATACCTTACCCACAATTTTATCCTCAGCAGGGCCTGAAGCACAACGTGCACTCAATCCATATTTGCTGAATGCATAAATTAATTAATAAACTAGGAGCCCTGAAAAGCTTTTCAACATTTCCTAAATGAAGTTTCACTAGTGAGACTACTCCTTTTTCTTATATAAGACATAAATAAAACTGACACACTGTGTTGGATAAATCTCAATACTTAATACTCTTTATTTATGTGACACTTACAGAGTCAACAAAATTGTATATATTTTAAGCAGCACAGTCTGATAGAAACAAAATAGGCCATCACTTTTTCAAGGAATGAAGTTGCTGAGATTTCAAACTAGATTAACAAAATGGCCTGTCTAATCCTATCCCCGAAGTATGGGGAGTTATCAATGACATCTTATTGATGCAAGACCATCATGATCGCCATCATCATCATAGTTATCCTGACGGTCACCACTGTCACCTCTGTCACCGTCATCATCTACATCTCGATCACCACCAGCATGTCCATCATTACCAGCTTCACATCATCATCATCATTACCTTGTTGGCAAACTGTTAAATGCTTCGCCACTTTTCCTTCTTATGTTTCTAGTAAATAGCTTATATACTTACTCCCACATTGTGTCAGTTTAGTTGGAAGAAGAAACTTGTCTGCTAGATGGAGTAAACGTTTATGCATATAATTCTTGAAAGAAAAAAATCTAAATTGTTATTTATGGACACATACTAAGATATTGTTATAAGAAAACCCTATCTATGCATTCCACTCAGAATTCAGTTTGCAAAGAGCAGAAGAAGAAAGAACACGATTTTTTTCCTCTGAAGGTCTGCAGATCCAACAGTGTATTAAAAAGGGAGACTTACAAGTGTCCCTGTGTCTGGGAGGTTCCTGAAAGCGCAGCACTGTCAGAATCATGAACAGGATACACGGCCAGAAGAACTCAGCCAGGGAAAGGACCTGGAGACATTGTATTAAAAAAATAGCAAGTAAATAAATGGCAAAGCTTTACAGTATTTACATCTTTTGAAGGATATTGTTACAATCTCTACCAAGTGTCTCTTAGAACCACTAAGAGGCCCCCAGAGAAGGCCCAGTTGGGACAGGGGCCCCCAGAGAAGGCCCAGTTCAGGGGCCCCCAGGGAAGGCCCAGTTCATTTTTTATCACATCCAAACCTGTGACTGCGTCACCTCCTTGTCCTTTTCTCCCCAGATATACCTAATGCTTTTTACCTTTTTTGGCACATTTTTATTGATTACAGAACTTAAGACATTAAAGAAATTTAAAAAATAAATAACTTCACTCGTATTTTCCTCGGTTCAACAAATGCATTATTGTTATTTTTCTGATTTCTTCCATATTCCTGATTTTTCCATCCAAATAGACACTTTGCCAGCTTTGCTGTAGCATTCACACCTGTCAGCATCCTGACTGCGTGACATCCTCATCAAATGGATATACCACAATTCACATGCACATTCTTCTATCAGGAGACATTTTTGTGTATAAAATTTTTTTCTTTTGAGTTATTTTCTTTGGAATAAACTCCTAAAACTAAGATTACTGGAGTCAAATCTCCTGACCCATACCACATATGAGCTACCCAAAACGATTGCAATAATTTGTACAAAGCCGAATTTTCAAATTAGACGAAAAGGAACTATTGTTGATACATGAAATTTAATGATTTCAGAAAGAAATATCATGTGTATAGTCCAAAGAAAAATTAAATTTGGAAATGCCTTGATTATCATAAATCTTTTTGTTATCAGCTTTCTTTCTTTTTTTTTTTTTTTTTTTTTTTTTTTGGCCAGGGCTGGGTTTGAAACCGCCACCTCTGGTATATGGGACCAGCACCCTACCCTTTTGAGCCACAGGCACTGCCCTGTTGTCATCTTTCTTTGTTTATTTTTCCAGTGGGTAAACTTCTATTGAGTTCAGGGCGGGGAGGGGGAGGATGGGTGAAGAGAATGATACTGTGGGGATCACGCCTATGATTTATCCTATTAGGGTACATGTGAATTTGTCTAAAGATCAAATATAAATGTCTTAACACAACAATTATGAGAAAGACATGATGGCTGTGTTAGCCAGTTGGATGAGAGTTTTTCAAACTGTATAGAGAAGCAACACACTGTATCCTATGATAGAATTAATGTACACAATTATGATCTAATAAAAAAAAGAAAAAGAAAAACATTTATAGCCAGACTCAGAACCAGCAAGATATTGTATAAATGCATACACAAAAACCTAAAAGTCTTCAAATCAAGGCTGCTCAGTCAAACACTGAAGGATGTCTTCTTGTTTCAGACTTTGGACTAAAATAAACTTCTGGGAGCCTGGCTCCTTTATTCCTGGCACGATGTGGCTTCTCCCCACTGCCATAATCTTTGCCTGTGACCAGGTCTAAAGGTAAATGGGTAAGTGGCCTGAACCCATGAAGACAAAACACAGGTGCAAACGAGTTCTTTGACCCTTGGGGTAATTAAGGAAGAAAAGAAATCATTTTCTGAAATGTCCACAGGGACATATTTCATGTGCCAAAAAATGCATCAGGATAAAAACTTTTCTGACAATGTGGCGAAACCCAATATCACACATTCCGATGACAGAGAAATGTCTGTGGGAAGTCACCCTCTGATTCAGGGGATCATGATTAAACCAGAAAGAAAGGTCAAGGACTTTCAGGAGATGACAATTTATTTAAGTCATTTTGGTCATTCTCTGTAACAAATTAATAATTTATTGGTATATTGAGATAGGAAGGTGGTGAGGGAAGATTCTAAAGTTAATTCTGGCTGAATATAAACAAGCAAAATTTAAAATATACTTTATAGTAAATAATGACTTGACATCATAAAGGAGAAGAAACAATGTTTTAATGTTTTTTTTTCATTTTTATTACAGATGATAGCAATTTTTTTTTTTTGAGACAGAGTCTCACTTTGTTGCCCTGGGTAGAGTGCTGTGGCATCATAGCTCACAGCAACCTCCAACTCTTGGGTTCAAGCGATTCTCTTGCCTCAGCCTCCCGAGTAGCTGGACTATAGGTTCCTGCCACAATACCCAGCTATTTTTAGAGGCAGAGGTCTCACTCTTGCTCAGGCTGGTCTTGAACCTGTGAGCTCAAGCAATCCACTCGCCTCAGTCTCCCAGAGTGCTAGGATTAAAGGCATGACAGCAATTTAATCGCACTGCAGGCCTGACAGCAATTTTTTTTAAAGACAGAGCTATAAAAAAAACAGGAAATGGTTTATACCCAAGACTTACATAACAACTTTTTGATATTATAAAGAAATCAATAAGCACATACATTCTTAGGAAATTTTATTTTTCTCCCCTTAGGAAATGTTAAAAGATTACAATACTCTCACAAAGACTAAATGATCTTAAAATTTTTTTTTTTTTGAGACAGAGCCTCAAGCTGTCACCCTGGGTAGAGTGCCATGGCATCACAGCTCACAGCTACCTCCAACTCCTGGGCTTAAGTGAGTCTCTTGCCTCCGCCTCCCAAGTAGCTGGGACTACAGGCACCCGCCACAACAACTGGCTATTTTTTGGTTGTAGTTGTCATTGTTTGGCAGGCCTGGGCTGCATTCGAACCTGCCAGCTCTGGTGTATGTGGCTGGTGCCTTAGCTGCTTGAGCTATAGGCACCACCTTAAAAGTTCATTTTTTAAAAATATAAACATAATTGGCTTGGCGCCTATAGCTCAAATGGCTAGGGTGCCAGCCACATACACTGGAGTTCACAGGCTCGAACCCAGCCTGGGCCTGCCAAAACAACAATGACAACTACAACAACAACAACAACAAAATAGCCAGGCATTGTACCGGGCACCTATAGTCCCAGCTACTTGGGAGGCTGAGGTAAGAGAATGGCTTAAGCCCAAGAGTTTCAGTTGCTATGAGCTGTGACACCACGGCACTCTACCCAGGCTGACATAGTGAGACTCTGTCTCAAAAAAATAAATAAATAAATAAAATAAAATAGGGTGGCGCCTATGTCTCAAAAAAGTAGGACACCAGCCCCATATACAGGAGGTGGTGGGTTCAAACCCAGCCCCAGCCAGAAACTGCAAAAAAATAAAAAAAAATATATATATATAAACATAGTTAATAATTTTAGTAACAATTTTTTTCTATCAGCAGTTACAGACAGGCCTAACTGCGATTAAAGACCACACTGTATTCTACTGAAGAATTTAATTTAATTTACCAATTATCTAATTATAGACATTTACATAGTTTTCTGTGTGGGGCCAGTGATATCATGAGTTTTTTTACAAGTTTGGCTTTTGTAAATAAAACTGTGAGATAATGTTGCTAAAAGCAATTACTGAGCCAAAGTGTATATAATTTCTAATGTGGACTTTTAAGTTGGATTGATAGAACATAACACCCTCATTAAAGGCTAAGCCAACCATTATTCACTCCAATAACACTCTAAATAGCACACGAGATTAACAAACTTTTAATTTTTTGTCAAACCTATATGAAAAAAATATAACAAATTACTTTAATTATTAAGATCAAGTATTTTTCATAAGTTAAGTATGTAATAATTCCTTATCTTTTAACTTTATTTTTCAGGTGCTTTGTTTTCAAACTAATTGCTCTTTTTTTTTAATTGTCTTATAAGCCATCACTTCCTACTTTTTAATTAAAGAATTCAGCCCACAATTTAAAAAAAAAAAAAGAATTTAGCCCTTTCTTGGCTTAAGGCATTATGACTATTTCTCCAATTTTTATTTGCCCTCTTATTGTCTAAATCTTTTATGTGATCAATTTATCAGTCTATTTTATTTATAGTACCTAAATTTTTTTTCTACACTCTAAGAATATACTTTTTTTTTTTTTTGAGACAGAGTCTCACTATGTTACCCTTGGTAGAGTGCTATAGCATCACAGCTCACAGCAACCTCTAAGTCTTGGTCATGGTGTCACAGCTCACAGCAACCTCTAACTCTTAGTTTTAAGCGATTCTCTTGACTCAGCCTCCCAAGTATCTGGGACTACAGGCACCTGCCACAACACCCAGCTATTTTTTGATGCAGCTGTCATTGTTGTTTAGCAGGCCCGGGCCGGTTTGAACCCCCCAGCCTCAGTGTATGTGGCCGGTGCCGTAACCACTGAGCATGGGCACCAAGCCAGAAGATACAATTTAAAGGACCATTCCCAAGCCACAGTGTAATTGTCAACTCTGAAATTACAAATATGTATCAGTCCAGTCTTTAAGTCAATGGCAAATCTGTAGTTTCAAATAGAACTTTGGTTAAAAAAATTGAAGTCTGTATCTTATCATTGATAAATTTTTATGAGGATTTTGAAATAAAAAATATAACTGCAATTAAACCTACCCCCCCCAAAAAAAGAACTCAAGACTTTTTTATTCACAAGCCAATCACTGACCTTCTGAAAAGCCTTTCATTGTTCCACATTTGAAACTACTTCATTCAAGAGAGAAGTCTCCAGACCGGTCTGCTGTGTCACCGTCCATTGTGAGCGTGTGAATCACCACCTTTCACAAGGCTGTTCCTCTGCAGGGGCCCAGAGGCAGCCTTCCCTTCCCCATCCCATTTTCATATCATGTTTTCCTTTCTCGGGTGTCATTATTCTCCTTGAATCTTGCTTAACGTTTTTAATCTTATCCCTGTTAAGTGGACTGTTCTCTGATTAACATCAGAGCTTCCCTGTTTCTCCCACAGGCTCAGCCCTGCAGTGCTGGCTTCTTAATACTAGGAACTGATCTGAGCAAAGCCTGGTGTTCCTGCTGTCCAAAGGCACCCAAGGATTCTAAATGCTGTTGCAGGCTCTGCTCTCAAGAGAAATAATCACCTAGTAAACCTACTAGTATTTAAAAAAACAACAGCTGCTCTGCTCTTGCAGGAGGGGGTGGAGTGCCGAGTCCTGCTCCCTGAGCGTCACATCCTCACAGACCTCTCCTGTCACGTTCCTGGATGCCCAGATCCCTGTCCCTCTCCCCTTCCTCTCCTGCTGTAGCCTGAGGATGCACATACACCTGCCTGTGTGTCCCTCAGTGCCGCTGAGACACGGTGGCATTTTGGAGACTTTAACACCACAGATGCACAGACGTGTGCACCCCCATGTAAAATAGTATGTTGAAACTTTTTCACAGACTTTTTCTTCTCTCAGACCAAATTAAGGAGGAAACAGAAAAAAGAAGAAAGTAGAAGACAGAGGGGAAAACTTGCCTTTGTCTAATATGAAAACATTTTTTAAAAGGTCAAGTAATAAGTTTTTAGAGCAGACTGGACAAGCCCACTATGCCTCAGTCCTCACTCAGTTCAGCATCTTGAAGGCCGTAGGGATGTGCCCTGCACACCCCCGGGGACTTTCCCCAGTACCGGCATCCTCAGAGACAAACCCTCCAAAGGAGTCTCCTTATCTCCTTCCAGCAGAGGAGCTGGGGAACTGCTGCTGGGAAAGACTGTATGAAACAAGAAAAGCTAACAGAAGCTGACTCTGCCAAGGGAGTGTCTAGGCTACTCATTGAAATGCGGAAAGATTTCCAAGTTGGGGAGCAATATCCCCACATAAGTGGAATGAACACGCATGGCATGAAACATTTTTAAGGGCAGCACCTGTGGCTCAAGGAGTAGGGCACCGGCCCCATATACTGGGGGTGGCAGGTTCAAGCCTGGCCCCAGCCAAAATTGCAAAAAATAAAAATAAAACATTTTTTAAAAATTTCAAAAGACAGTGCAACTAGTATAATAAAGTTTGCAACTCATATCAGTAATTTCCTGCCCTCTTCTCCACTATCAGTTGGACGGTATCTTCATGCAGTAGAGATTTGGAGCATGCAGGATGAGCTCAGAGGTCACACCAGAGATTGAAGGGGGAATCTACGAGTCCCAAGACTTAAAAAAGAGAGTCAAGAACAAAGACAGTGGCTCGGCACCTGTGGCTCAAGCGGCTAAGGAGCCAGCCACATACACCTAAGGTGGCGGGTTCAAATCCCCAGCCCAGGCCCGCCAAACAACAATGATGGCTGCAACCAAACAAATGGTCAGGTGTTGTGGCGGGCGCCTGTAGTCCCAGCTACTTGGGAGGCAGAGGCAGGAGACTCGCTTGAGCCCAGGAGTTGGAAGTTGCTGTGAGCTGTGATGCTACAGCACTCTACCCAGGGGGACAGTCTGAGGCTTCGTCTCAAAAAAAAAAAAAGAACAAAGACAGTCCCTGTGCTGAGCCACCCAAGGTGGAGTCAGATGAGAAGAAAGAGCCCAGCAGCTGTCTAAATACACTGGAGGGGAACAAGCAGAAAAGCAAGCAGAGAAACTCACAGACCGTGTCCAAAAGGGAGTAGCTCAGGTCCAGTGAAGAACTTCTTTACAACTGATTTGTTAAGACGGACAATTAAATAAGAACAAACACTTAGGAACAAGGGTTTCCAAAATAGGGTGATAAATAAGTAAACGGAGTGGGTGTGTGTTTAAAGAAAAAATAACAACAACAAAAAGTCCAGTTCTCACTACGGAATTCTAAATGATTTAGAAACCATTAAAAAAAAAAAAAAACCACACTGGTCAAATTTAAATTTCTGAAATAAAATTTGAAAAACAATAGTAATATTTTAAAAACATTGTGAAAAGCAAAAAGTATAAAGACATAAAAGCTAATATATTTGATAAAGAAGGACGTTACAAAACAGGGATAATTGGCATCTCTGAGAATCCAACAGATGGAACAAAAAACACCTACAAAGATAGAACGCAGAGAATCTTCCTGAAATAGAGAAGAAGCCTGAAAGAGTTCACTGTATTTCAGAAAGAAAAAGTAGCCATAATTAAACATAGCTATTAAACTTCAAGATAAAGTAAGAAGACCCACCTAAACAGGAAAAAATTACTAGTAAGAGTGGGGAATGGCTGGGCGTAATGGCTCTGGTATGTAATCCCGGTACTCTGGAGGCTGAGGTGGGTGGGTCACTTGAATTCAGGAGTTGGAGACCAGCCTGAGTATGAGCAAGAGTCCATCTCTACAAAAAACAGAAAAATTAGCCGAGCCAGCTACTTGGGAGGCAAGAGGATCACTTGAATCCAAGAATTTGAGGTTGCTGGGAGCTCAACCCTGGGTGTCATCCAGGGTGAAAGAAACTCTGTCTCTTACAAGAAGGAAAAGAAGGGGAGAAATCAGTCTGGCTTCAAACGTATCTTCACACCCTCAACTTTCGATACTCAATGGATCAATGTGCACAAAGTTCTAAGCAGAAGAAAGCATGATTTTAAAAATGATACCCAGACAAAGTGGCCCTTAAGCAAAAACCAATCTACATATATTGTCAATGATGAAACAAAACACAGATAACACAGTAACCATGAACCCCAAAGGAGAAAAATGCCCTACAGTGAAACCCAGACTAAATGACAACTGGACGAACATTAAAAATCCACGTGAACCACTTCTGTCTCCAGCAGCACGCTGACTGGAAGCCAGAGGGGCCACTTGCTAAAACAGTGTCGTTTGTGTTGTGTTGCTGGTCTTACTAGAAAGGGGAGGAGACTGACCCAAAAATAAACTAAGAAAGGGAAAAGGCGCTAAGTCTTCAAGTGTGAGATTCAAGGGGAATGGAGAGAAAGTAAGGGGGGCAACATTTAAATAAAGCTAAGGTTCCATTGCTGAGAGCTTTTTTGGAACATATAAAAGACAAAAATTCATAAATAAAGAAAATACATCTAGTAGAAAAGATAGATTCACTCTAAGACATGGTGTAGTGGAACTTTAGCATAAATAAAAGAGAAGATCTCAACAGCAATTCAAAAACTAAAGACAGACTTCCTCAAAGGGGTAATTAGAATTACCAAAGACTCATCAAAAGCGAAGACAGTTAAATATTATCAGGTCGCCAAGAGAACTTCTGTCAATTATAGAACTGTATACCAGAAAGACGATTTCTTTTTCTTTTTCTGTCTTTTTTTAGAGACAGAGTCTCACTTTGTCGCCCTTGGTAGAGTGCTGTGGTGTCACAGCTCACAGTAACCTCAAATTCTTGGGCTTGGGTGATTCTCTTGCCTCAGCCTCCCGAGTAGCTGGAACTACAGGCGCCCACCCCAATGCCCAGCTATTTTTTTGTTGTTGTTGTTGCAGTTTGACCGGAGCCAGGTTTGAACCCTCCTCCCTTGGTATATGGAGCCAGCGCCCTACTCACTGAGCCACAGGCACCACCCAGAAAGACAATTTCTCAAGAATTAGGTAAAAGAAAATTTTTCAGTTAACCAGAAACCGAGTCATTCAACAAGACTTACATTGAAGAAACTTTCAAATAGTATACTTTAATTTCAAATAATGCTTGGATTAAACTCATTTGAAAAGTGAGGATTTTGAGCTTGATTTTTAAAAAAGAAAATGCTATATGCTATTTAGAATAGATAAAATGAAAATATAAGGATATAAAATGGTTGAAAATAAAGAAATTAAAAGAGAGGGTAAATGTTAATAAATTATCTATGTCAATATCAGACAGAGATTTTAAGATAAAGAGTGTTATTATGTAGAGAGAAGATCACTGCATATAAAAAGGTCACTGTGACAAACAGATAGGATAATTATATGCATGTCTGCACTTGAGAAAACAGCCTCAGAACATACAGGGTGACAATCATAGGACTGTACTTGGTAGAACTGTGCTACAGGAAAAAAAAATCCAAACTTATTTTCATAGGAGAAGAATCCAACACCTGCCTCACCCCAATTCTCTACAACAAGAAGAATGAGTAAGAAAATAAGATATGGCTTGTTTTACAACAAAAAGTATAAAGTAAAGCATTCAGGGAAAAAAAATAGCTAAAGTGTATGTGATCATCTCACGAGGAACATCATAAAATTTTGTTGAAAGACGTCAAAGAAAACGTAAAGAAATGAAAAATGAACATAGTTAACGCATAAAAAAATTCAAAATCTTAAAGACATAAATGTTACCTAGATTGATCTGTAGGTTCAAAGCATTTATAATGGAATTCCCACAGCTTTTTGTTTTATTTTGGCGTTCTCGTCGTACTTAATGAGCTGATTCTAGAATGTATTTGGGAGAACAAAGGTCAAAAATATCCAAGACAATTTTTATCAACAGGTTGAAAGAACTTGTCCTCCTGCCTACCAAAGCTTTCTATAAAATAAAAGTAATTAAACACCATGCTATTAGTTCAACACCAGGCAAACTCAACCATAGAGGTGGCACAGAGAGCCTAGAAACCCAGCTGTGCATATTTGGAAACTTGATATATTAAAAAGATGCTTGAGAGACCAAAGGAACAACTTGTTATTCAGCAAATTGTGCATGGAATTGGTTATTCTGAGAGTGGAGTTGAGGGGCAGGCAGAGATGAGTTAGATCTTCACCACCATCGTATACAGATCTCTAAACTTATAAAAATGAAACCATGAAAATGTTTAGAAGAAAACAGTGCCTTCTTTATGTTTTGTTTATGTTTCTATAAGACACAAACCACAAAGGCCTGGGCAGAGAAGAGTGAAACATGCACACCTTATGAGGTGCTCAATTTCAGCAATACTCAAGCAGATTAAAATTAATGAGGTCCCATTTTACATTCACCAATTTGGGAAACAGTAAAAAGTCTGATAAGATCCAGCCCCAGGGATCATATGGAGCATCAGGAACTCTGGGAAGCAGTTGACGATATCAGTAAGCAGAAGATGTGTAAATTCTACAGCCCAGTAATTCCAGGACTGGGTGGTAGATCGAACAACCTTCTTAGCTTGTTTACAGTGGATGGATTTAAACCTATAAAAACACAGAACCAACAGAAGACATGGTGGTTGAGAAGGCGTTACACCCTTGAACCAAAAAAAGAATGCTTGAGTGATTCCAAGCGCATTATTGGGGAATGACAAACAAAATTGGCAGTTGAATAAACTGCGGTGTCCTAGGGCAATAAAAGTAAGTCACTCGCTCACTCAATCATCATTTATTAGGTCGTGTGTGCCTGTCAGGAGCTGTTACGGGCCTTGGGAAACAGGCCAATGAACATGGCTGGATGCGGCCTGAGGGTGGGATGGATGTACTTGGGAGAGTGCAGGAAGCACGGCCTCACTCATCCCCTGATGACTTACTTTGAGGTCATTCTTGTTAACCATTCCTCCAGCTGGGATGCTGGTGTCAAGAGGACCAAGCCCTATCCTCAGGTTGTTTATTTGCATAGCCTTAGAGCACTAAGGAGGTCATGCTCATCCATTATTTAATCCTCACACCACCAGTGAGATGGGTAACCTCGAGCCAGCTCTACACCTCGGACGTTATGAAGATAATTATTTTGCCCAATGTCCTTGAACTAATTTGTGATAAACCCCAGACTGAAGCTCAGGCCTGCAGATTTAATAAGAATCCTCCAGATTGAATTTAAATTCTCTCTTTTGTTAATTTTTGTAAAACATTGCTTTGTCATCAGTGCTGAAGTGTAATGGCGTGATCATAGCTTACTGCAGCCTCAAACTCTTGGGCTCAAATGATCCTTCTGCCTCAGCCTCCCAAGTAGCTGGGACTACAGGCACCCACCACAATGCCCAGCTCATTTTTCTATTTTTAATAAAGACAGAGTCTTGCTCTTGCTCAGGCTGTTCTCAAACTCCTGACTTCATTCAATCCTCCTGCTTCAGCCTCCCAGAGTGCTAGAATTACAGGGGTAAGCCACCTTACCCAGTCTTAAATCTATTTTTAATTCCTCCAGCTGGGTTATGCATCATGTGGTTTTGGTTGCAACTGAAAGCCGCCACAAAAAAATAAAATACTTCAGTACAAAAACTAAAATTGTAAATGAATTGAAAAGAGAAAACTGTGGGAGGAACTACCCACAAGATCCCATTGGTTGAGAGAAGAGAAAAACATCATAATAAGTTTAGAATATCAAGGAAGCTGAAGTAAAGCATATAATTAGTCTTTTGCCCTTGTCCTTGGAAATAAAGGGCTTTGCAGAAATTCTATTGTGTCTCTTTGGAGTGCTTGGGGCCTCAAGATGACAAGCTCAGAAAGGGGATTTTCCCAGACGTATTTTGAGGTCATTCTTGCCAAGCACTGTAAGAAAAGACAGTCCACTGTTCACACAGCGTGTTCCCGCAGAGCATGAGCCAGAGGCAACCAGAGTTGATTGCCAGACAGCAACTGCATTACAGGTGACCTGCCTGCATCCTTCCACAGCGGGCTGAGGCTTCTGGCCATCTCTCCAGCAAAGCCCAAAACTTCCTCCCCAAGTAAAATTTTAGCAACTTTTGCAAACCTTTTATTTAGTCGAATACCAAGAGAAAAAAATGAGGAAACTTTCTTCCTTCTCTCCTTTTCCCCCTTGCTTTTTAGCTTTCTATTGAAAAACTGTTTTTGTTTTTGTTTGTTTGTTTTTGAGACAGAGTCTCACTATGTCACCCTCCTCAGTACAGTGCCGTGGTGTGACAGCTCTCAGCAACCTCAAACTCTTGGGCTTAAGCGATCTCTGGCCTCAGCCTCCCAAGTAGCTGGGACTACAGGTGTCCACCACAACGCCCGGCTATGTTTTGTTGTTGTTGTGCTTGTTTAGGTGGCCCAGGCTGGGTTCTAACCCGACACCCTGGCTATATGTGGCTGGCACCGTAACCATGGTACCACAGGTGCCGAGCCAAAAACCTGTTTTTCTTTCAACATTCTTTCATTAAGCATTTAATTAGCACTTACTCTGTCAAACATTAAACTGGAGACCTTGGCATTATGAAGATGAATGAGAAGTAATTTCTTCTCTCCAAGACTCAAAGGAATAAGCATTTAACTCAAAGTTAAGTATGAACGCTGGAAGGAGTTGCGTGTTCATAGAACCTTCCTGGAAGCCAAGTAAGCAATATGTTTTAAAATTATGTAACGTGCACGTTCTTCAACCTAAAGATTCCCATTCAATGCATTTTTCATAAGAAAACAATTGGGAAGTTGTCTAAAATATGTAAAAAGCAAGTTATTTCAACATGGTCTCAATTGCAAAAACAATTAAAACAGCAATCATTAAGATATTGATGCATTATATTGAATGAAACACATAACAGTAAGGTTTTTTTCCCCTAAGTAGAGTTAAATATGTGTGTACGTTTGTTGAAATTTTTTAAATCCCGATTGTTGTGGTCAGGTTTGTGGAGCCTGACCTAGTGACTGAGTAGTTCCTTTCTGCCAGGGCTGAGTCTGGAAGGACACATCCAGAGGGCTGCTGACTGCAAGGGCAGTGTCTGGGATGTGGGCCGCTGTATCCACAGGGAGCCTCAAGTCATCACGGTGGCTCCAAGGGCGGAGGGAGCAGAGGGCAGGAAGGATGCTCTCTTCCCAAGTTCTTACCACAGTGAATGCAAATCTAACCAAAATACCAATGAGACTACTTTTTTAAAGTCAAAATGGCTCCAAAATATGATTGCTGAGTAAACACATTGCAAAAACACAGAAAATTCTGAAGGAAAAAGAAGATCTATAAAAGATTCTTTTAAAGATTCTTTTAAAACATGAGAACATATAATAAAATCTTGATGCTTAACAAAAATAAAATTGGTGGAAAAAGAAATATAGATCAATGAGACAGCATGAGAAGTCCAAAAATAGCTCCCAGTGGTTTCAAAATATATAATGAAATAATATTTTCAGTATGAGGTAAGAAAGAGTGATTCAACATGGCATTAGGACACCTGAATTTGGACTTTTAAAAAAAAAGATAAAACTGGGTGGCGCCTGTGGCTCAAAGGAGTAGGGCGCCGGCCCCATATGCCAGAGGTGGTGGGTTCAAACCCAGCCCCGGCCAAGAACTAAAAAAAAAATTAAAAGAAGATAAAACCTTACACAATACTCAAAAGTATAATCTAACTTTAAAAAAAAGTTAATTCTAGAAAAGAGCAGAATGTTGACAAAACTGATAGATAAATGAAGTACAATTTGAACACTTTGGAAATTATAAAAAATATGGTTCAAAAAAGGAAAAGAAGACTCACACCTGTAATCCTGGCACTCTGAGAGGCTGAGAGCAGAGCATACCTTGAGCTCAAGAGTTCAAAACCAGCCTGAGCAACAGTAAGAACACATCTCCACTAAAAGTAGAAAAATTAACCAGGCTTCATGCTGAGCTCCTGTAGTCCCAGGTACACAGGAGGCTGAGGCAGGAGGATCAGTGAAGCCCAAGAGTTTGAGGTTATGCAAGCTAGACTGATGCCACTGCACTTCACCTGGGCAACAGAGTGAGAGTCTGTTTAAAACAAGAAATTATTCTTACACTAGCTCCCAAAGTAGAAAATTAGATAAACTTTAATAGACCATTGCACACATGCTAAACTTGCAAGCACAGAACTCACAGGATCAAGGACAGTACAAGGCTGGGCGCATCAGTGGCTTTACACAAACTGTACATTCCTGCTGAAAAGAAGCCAGTCAACAGGGGGCAGAAAACCCAGACATGGGTAGTAATTTGAGTTCCCTTTAAGCTCAGCCATATTACTCTTTAGAATTTACTCTAAGATTCATAAAAGTACATCCAGCATGAAGGTGATATATAATATTGTGTGAGCTATCAAAAGGGCAGCACATTAGGATAACTGAGATCCCACAGCAGGAGGGGTCAGGCTGGGGTCTCAACTCACCCTGCAGTCTGGGACTCCCACCACCCCAGAGCATGCCGTGGACACAGAGTTCAAGGCCATGCTGGAGACAGCATCCCAGGGTGTCCTGTTGTAATCCTGACAGTAGTTCCTGGTGGTTAACTACGTAGAGACAACCAAATCTGTCCCTAGCTTGTGAAGGACAGCTTCCCAATACTCAGTCTTAGCTGGCATTTTATCCTTGTTCACGTGCCCTAGTCTTCACCAAATAAACTCAGAACATGTGCTCAGTGCCGCTCACTCAAGGAGCCTGGTGGGGGTGCAGGGGATTCTGAGAAGGGCCAGCGTGGGTCTCAGATGGAACTAGGTCTGCTGCTTCCCTCTCGTGGACCTGGGAGAGCCACTGGCCCTCCCTGGCCTCAGGCTCCTCCATCTGTGAAATGGGATAAGAAGTTCTGCCAAGCGAGAGTGTGGGAGGACAAAACAAGCCCAGATCCAGGTCTACGGTGGTGAACCCCAGGATCAAATGTGTCCATGAGGTACATTTGAGTGACCCAGATCCTGTGTGCCCCGACAAACCCAGCTGCCTGGAAAGGGGCAGACCAGGAACTAGGGTCAAACAGGGCTCAGGTCTTGGGTGGTACCCTCGGGTAAGCCCGCTGGCATAGGCTACAGCAAACTTAATAGCAAACAGTTGATGAGCCATAATAACTTCTCAAAAGCAGAAGAAAAAAAAATCAACCCCTAAGACAATGTCCAAAAGAAATAAGAGCTACTTTACCTCTAGGACTTAATATTTATACTGTTTTTACAACTTCAGAAAAGTACAGAAATTATGGCTAGCATGTTCATTATTTTCAAACGGAAATTATTCTTTTTTGGTGTTAAAAAGCCAAAAGTTAGGCTCTTACCATCTGAATCCAGTGTCGGATGAAAATCACAAACAAAGGTATGATTCTTTTGCTTTAGAAAAGGAAAAAAAACACACATGTGCACACAAAAGCTCTGAGGTGTGACGTATTTGAACTTCAATCCTAGAACATGCTTTTTTAAATGTTAAAGGGAAAAAAAAGTGATTTCCAAAATAGTAATATTAGCAAGATGTCTACCTGCACCCTAAGGCAAGTTGCTAGAGGGTAGGTATGTACGGGCAGAGCCTGGCAGAGACTTTGGCCTGTGTTGGGGTACACTTGCTACATTTCTCAGTTTTTTGAATGGGGGGGGGCTGGGATGGGACTTGAACTTGGGCATGTGTTGAGCAGAGAGTCTCTCAGTAAGATAAGATGTTCAGACAGCACCTGGATCTTCCCCTCAGCCGGGCCAGAAGGAGGGGAACCATAATTTTTGTCCATGTCTGAGAGAAAGTATGCCTTTTACCACCATGGCCTTTAAAATTAAGAATGCAGAGCTTCATGTGTGGGAGGATCTGGGCATATGTCACTGGATTCTGGGCTGTGGTATTCACTGGCAGAAGGGGGTTCCTCATCAAACGATGGCCAGGACAGTCATGTTACTTCAGCTGGTCCTTCCTGCCCTTGGTGTTTAGGACACTGTTGTCCTTTTGTGCTCACAGAGTCAGTAAGAAAGGAAAAATGGGCTTGACGCCTATGGCTCAAGCAGCTAAGGTGCCAGCCACATACACCTAAGGTGGCAGGTTCGAATCCCCAGCCTGGGCCCGCCAAACAACAATGATGGTTGCAACCAAAAAATGGCCGGGCGTTGTGGCGGGCGCCTGTAGTCCCAGCTATTTGAGAGGCTGAGGCAGGAGACTCGCTTGAGCCCAGGAGTTAGAGGTTGCTGTGAGCTGTGATGCCATGGCACTCTACCCAGGGGGATAGTTTGAGGCTCTGTCTCAAAAAAAAAAAGAAAGAAAGGAAAAATATAGTTGAAGTAGTTGAACCTCACCCTGAGAACATGCTCATTTAAATGTTAAAAAAAAGACATGATTTCCAAGATGGCAATCTCCACTAGGCCAAGTCTTTCCAAGATGGCAATCTCC
>NW_003852518.1:3436644-3443182 GCF_000181295.1 Otolemur garnettii
TCTCCACTAGGCCAAGTCTTTCCAAGATGGCAATCTCCACTAGGCCAAGTCTTTCCAAGATGGCAATCTCCTCTAGGCCAAGTCTTTCCAAGATGATAATCTCTACTAGCCCAAGTCTTCAGTAAAACTGATGAAACTCTGGCCAACATAATAAACTCTAGCAGGGGCTCATTCCTGTAATCCTAGCACTCTGGGAGGTGGAGGCAGATGGATTGCTTGAGCTCAGGAATTCAAGACCAGCCTGAGCAAGAGCAAGACCCTGTCTCTACTAAAAATAGAAAAAGTAACATGGCATGATGACAGGACCCTATAGTCCTGGCTACTAGGGAGGCCAAGGCAGGAGGATCACTTAAACCCAGGAGTCTGAGGTTGGTGTGAGCTAGGCTGACACCACAGCACTCTAGCCTGGGCAACAGAGTGAATCTGTCTCAAAAAAACAGCAAGGTGGGGTCTGCAGTCATAGGAGGTGAAATTCAGAATAGAGATCAAGGTTTGAACAGATACAGGAGAGATGGAGGTGCCAGTGGCCCTGAGAAGAGTCCCTGTTCCATGATTTGAGGGACAGGTTGGATCCACAGTACACAAATTGTGGGCTCAGCCACTCCAATATCAAAGCACTATGAAGAACCCCAAAAGACTGCAGAACTAGGAGACAGCCGAGGAGAAGATACTCAACTTACATTATTCTTTTCTTGTTATTATCGTTGTAATTACATTTTTAAATAAGAAATAAATCAGATCGATTTATACTCAGAGTAAAATACAAAGGTAAATATATAAATTCATGAGGGAAAGTGTGGCTCAGGGCTGCTGGATATTTGCCAAGGCAAATGAGGTTACCCCGGAACTCCTGAGGCCATGGTCAACCACTATCAGCCTGCCCCAAAGCAATGCACCTTACCTTGACCCTGAACTTCTGCTTCAGGAAACGTATTCAAGAGAAATGATCCCATAGAAAAAGTGTCCTTCATGCATAACAATGTTACTCATGACAGTAAGAACTGGGAAGAACTCTAACTCCCAACATAAGGAAATGGTTTAGGAAATTATGTGTATCCAACTGATGAACGATTATTCAATAAAACCATTCAATAAGAAGGTCATATAGCAAGTTTTAAAATGTTGGGCTTTAATGTTAAGTAAAAAAAAAACAAAAACAAAAACAAACAGAAAAACCTTGTGATTTAATGATGCAAAGAAGTTGCATTATATCCGCCAAATGCAGCAGATGAGTCGGGATGATGGGATTTTAGTTGATTTGTAAATGTCCCCTTTGGTTATAGTGCTGCTTGTACAACAAATACAAATCAAAAGGGGGAAAAAGTAGTATTAACATAGTTGTAATAATATTCTCCTATTTATCCTATTGCTACCCAAGAACAGTAGAATTTTAACTATCTGTAAAGCAAAGTATTAGGTATGATAAATACTACTCATCCATTTACTATTTTTTTAATTTTTTTCTGTATTCATAATAAAATATTTTTTAAAGGAACTATAATCATAGAGTATAATAAAATGAAGAGTTTTTTTTAAAAGCAAATATATAGACAAGTTTCTTTCATCTCACAAATGGTACCTGGTTCTTAACTAAATAAACACTTATTTGAAACCTTTTATTCACTCTCAGTTTTGTTACTCCACAGTTTGTGCTGACCTTCCTCTTCCATAGTGAAAAACAAAAAGAGTTTACAGATCATCATTGGAGAAGGGGAGAGAGCTGTGAAAATAGGTCAATTTAAAGACATTCACCCAGAGGGGCCTGGCCTCAATATTTCCACTGCAATAGCGTTCGGAGATGTAAACATATTCGCATCTTATCCCCCCCAGTTCAATTCTAACCCAATTGTGCAACCAGCAACCCCTCAAGTTACCCGGGAGTTGACTCGCCTCATAGCCCCGTCTGCAACCC
Organism: Otolemur garnettii; assembly: GCF_000181295.1. NCBI lineage: Eukaryota > Metazoa > Chordata > Mammalia > Primates > Galagidae > Otolemur > Otolemur garnettii. The sequence continues at coordinate 3,438,557 of NW_003852518.1, forward strand.
CCACATGTCTGAGGCCACCCCCAGCACTATGGTCAAATAAGAAAGCGGCTCCAATTTAGAGTGCCAGGCACTGTGGCCAGCACACCACATGCATCTAATCATGTGCTGCTTACAAGCAACCTCATCTCACAGGGAGGAAAGCCAAGTTCAGAAACGGCCTGAAGAAGCGAGGGGTAGAGCTGTCGTGTGGACCCAGACAGGCGTCCCCAAGTTCGGCTCACAAACCACTTGTGGTGTTTACCACGTTGCTGTTATAAGCAGTGTTATAATGAATAAGCTTGTAGCTTGTACAAATATTACTCCTCATTTGTGCACGGACATCTGTAGGACATATCCCTAGAAATGGGTTCATTAAATATTTGATTGCTTATTTCATTGCTTTTTTCTGAGCAGACGCTTCTCCTTGAGGGCAGGGCACACCTTTGCCTGGTTCCTCCCCTCTCTAAGCAGAGGTACAGTGAATATTTCACTCCTTCCTTCCTTTGCTCATTGAACGAATATTTATTGAACAGCTATGCTGTATGCCAGGCACTGTGAACAAATTGGTGAACAAACTGGGAACGACGTCCAGTCTCACGAATCTTACATACTAATGTAGGATCCCAAGGCAGTTAACAAATAAGCAACTCTGTGGTGCATTACGAGGTGGTCAGTACCACAGAGAAAAAGAAGGCAAGAAGGATGGGGTGCAGAGTCACCATTTTAAAGTCATCAAGTAAGTAAGCAAACAAAATGAGACGAAATCAGATGAGGATCTTTACATTAGCAGCATATTTGTGAAAATTTTTTAACAATTCAAGTGTGTAATAATCAACAGTCACTGAGCTCTTCTGATCTGGTGCGCATGAAGCAGAGAGAACAGTATCTGGGGAACCAACTTCCACTCATAACGTTCCTTTATGGGAAAATAAGCTTAGCTCCCTGAAACTAACTTACATGTCAATGAAATATGCTGTTCATAAATAGAAAGCCAGACGCCAACTCGCTAACTCAGAGGGTCTCATTTGTTCCTTCCTGATTTAAAACTTTGTACAAAGTTTCATCTGAGATTGTTTTGGTCCTGAAGATCACATAAAAAGAGAGCATCTCCTTAACACATACTTTATTTTGAGAAAAAGAATATTCGGGCTCTAAGGATTCAGCAAAGTGTAAAAACGTAATTCAATGTCAGTTACTACATTTCTCCAAACAAGAATTTGTCAGCAGAAAAGAAACCCTTACACCCTTACATCCTTACATTAAGTGTATACCTTAAAATCAGAGGTAATGTAGATTCCTTACTACGGGTCAACTTCTTTTGAAAATGACATAAGTGTCAATGTTTGTCTGGTGGCATCAGGAGTAAAAGATGGTTTGTCATAATAACAAGTAATCAATTTCTATTTCACTAAAACATACACTTACAGGATATTTACTTAAGGATTCCCACAAGTTTTGTTCGATCGATTCAAATTTGCTTAGGAAAGACTTGCTGCTGTAATTTGAATATAGTTCCAAAAAGATGTGAACTACCACTGAAGACATTATTACAAACTAACACTGAGCAGATGTGGCGTGCCCAGCCCTGGACAGGCACAGTGTCCGGTCCCAGGCTCCGAGTCTGCACCTGTTCACTTCCACACTAAATGCATCTGATGCCTTGTCCCTTAAACCAGAGGATGTGCTGTTCAGTTTTTAAAGCAGTTGCTCAAAACACAAGTAGTAGCTCAAATTCCACTTATTTTTCCTTTAGAACTTCTCTAATTTAGTCCTTTGCTGACAGGATTTGACAGCTTTGATTTATTTCCTCCTGGTTATTAGAGGTCTACTACTTTGGCCCTCAGGGCAGGTTCTGATTCAAAATAATCCTACCTTCCCAAATTCCCTGCAGTGTGGATGTCTGTACCGGCCAGGGGGTACAACAACAACACTGATCTCTCTCTAGACTTCACTGGAACCCTGTGGAAAACCAAGGCAAGCACTCACCGGGTGCCTGAGTCTGCAGAGCCAATTCTTCCACAGCAGGGCTCGGAACTGGCGGCCAGCGCGCCCCATGCCTGCCTTCCCTGTCCCAGCGCAGGAAGCAGCCAGCCTGCAAAGACGGGGCTTATATCTGCGGGGCTCACGCGAAGGCATGTTGCCTATTAGTCAATTCTAACAAAAGTGAGTGATGCAAGAGAGATTACTGGTGGCTGAATATAGCAGGCATCAAATGTCCTCTCTTATTCTGCATCTGCTGAGAAATCTTACCTTTTCACTAGCTGTTGGGTGGAGGGTTCAGGGAGGGTTGGATTACAGAAGCTGCCTTCAGGGACTTGTCCGGGCATTCCCACGGAGCACACCCATCCTCTCCGGAAGGCCACACAGCTGCCACCTGAGCCAGAAGAGATGCCCACGCTCACCATTTACCTTCCTTTCCCCCACATGCTAACTAATGGAATTCTTCCTCCTTTCTCCTGAAATAGCAGCTAACATACTAAAATGCCGAAATGCTCCTCTTGTGGTGGTCCCATGGCAGACAAGCAGGAAGGGGAGGAGATGGAAGCAGCTCTGGTGTCTGGGAGAGGTGGGGACAGGTGTCTGGGCGAGGTGGGGACAGGTGTCTGGGCGAGGTTGGGGACAGGTGTCCGGGTGAGCTGGGGACAAGTGTCCACTCTGCTGCTGCCCCCACACTTCATGCTCCTCCTTCATCCATTCTCCCCAAAAGGCTCTGGGTCTGTGTTCAGAGGGCAGCAGGTGCAGACGTGGTGAGTGGGACTCAGCATGGGGCCTGGGGTTACCTCCCAGTCCTGTTTGATCTTTGCATGGCTGTTGTTTTTAACTGGCATCGTGGATTCAGCCAGGAGGCTGATTGCTCCATTAGCTGGAAGCCAGGCCTCCTCAGGTTCCTGTTGCCCCCAGTTGTGGTCAGAAGGTTGTCAGGCAACCCCGTCTTGTGGTCTTCCATTTCATAAAGCAATTTTCACAAGCCATGAATGTTCTATAAATGACTTTCTCAACAGGAAACTGGAAACACAGGCTTTGGCAAATAAACGGGCTCAATTACTGTCAACTTATTTTGTTAAAGGACCTCAATTTTACTTCATTTGTTACAGAGCTGGCAGTACTAGAGTGAAGGCCATTCCTTGGCAGCAGAGGGCCCAGCACCCATACGCGGATTGCCTGACCCCACACGATGTCCGCCCCTGGCCTTCCCCTCCCCAAAGGCCTCTCCAGGTCTCTGTGTATTGCTACCTTGATTCTCTTTGCAGACAACACTTAGAACATCTCACAGCACAGGTGCGTGTCATGACTTTTAAAAATCTGAATAAGGAAAAGCCCCCAGCTGTGGAGGTTTCCTGGTTTTTGTAGCAGCCGGTTTCTACGCTGATTTTATGTGAAGGGCACAGACATTATTTTATCCCAGGGGTATCCAACTTTTTTTCCTCTGCCGCACTTTGGAAGAAGAGTTGTCTCGGGCTGCACATTAGGTATACAAAACCGAGGAAAGCTGATGGACAAAGACAGGTCCACGCAGAGCTTGTATGATGTCAAACACCACAGGTGGGCAGAGGAAAGTCCCCACAGGCCGCAGGGTGCACAGCCCTGTTGTATCCAGGGCTTCCATGGAGCAACCCAGTTAGTCAGGGTTCTCCGGAAACAGCCGATAGGTGATGGGTTGGTGGATTATAAGGGATTGGCTCACATAGTCATGGAGGTGGTCAAGTCCCCAGGTCTTCAGGGTACGTCAGCAAGTCAGAGACCAAGGAGGGCCCGTGACGTAGCCCCGGCCCAAATCCAGAGACCCAAGAACACAACTCGCAGTGTGCTTTCTGTCCAGAGACCTGCAGGCTGGAGACCAGGAGGAGCTGCTGTTTCCATCAAGTCTGAAGGGAGAAGAAAAAGACAGGTTCCAGTGTCAAGGCCATTAGGCAGGGAGAATCCTCTCACTCAGGGCACAGGCAGCCTTTATCTTCTATTCTGGCCTCCAAGTGACTGCATGAGGCCCCCCACGTGAGGGAGGACAATGTGCTAAACTCAGCCTACCAATTCGAACCTCAGTCTCATCCCAGCCACCCTCAAAGACATACCTAGAATAACGGTTGACCAATCCTCTGGGTATTCTTTGGGCCTGTTGAGCTGACACACAAAATGTGTCTGAGGAGGTGATGAAATCAGAAATGCCAGGAGTTTAGTATTCACATTACAACTGTAACAATTAATAAGGGACTACTGCCCGTGGCAGTTTCTAAGATTCAAGAAAGTAAATTTTAGGCCAGGAGCAGTGATTCACACCTGTAATCCTAGCACTCTGGGAGGCTGAGTGGGGTGGGTTGCCTGAGTTCAGGAGTTCAAGACCAGCCTGAGCAAAAGTGAGACCCTGTCACTACTAAAAATAGAAAAACTAGTTGGGCATTGTGGTGGGTGCCTATAGATCCAGATACTCTGGAAGCTGAGGCAGGAGGATCACTTGAGCCCAAGAGTTTGAGGTTAACTGTGAGTTATGATGCCACAGTACTCTACTCAGGGTGACAGAGAGAGGAAAAAAAAAAAAAAAAGAGAAGGGTGAAGGAACGTTCATGGTTATCCTCAACCACTATAATAGGACTATTGCTATTTAATGTTCATGTTGGCAAATCAAGAAATGGCAGTATGTTTTTTTGCATT
>NW_003852518.1:3443202-3450546 GCF_000181295.1 Otolemur garnettii
AAAAAAAAAAAAAAAAAAGTAAACTTTATTTAAACACAGCATCACCACACGATTCCGCGGCTCTTGTCCTCAGTATATATTCAGAAGAGCGGCACACATCACAAAGCCTGCTGAGCAGAGAGCAGGTGGCCCAGCTGCGGAGTGGGGACATTCAGTCCCACAGCGCCAGGGGACAGGGGTTGGTGTGGCAGAGCTCTTGTCGGACATGTGTCTGCTCCCCACACACACACACCCTCTGCTCTTCCCCTGAATCTCCCCATCAAGGCCTCTGGTCCCACAAATGACCTTGGGTTACACAGTTCCATCTCCTGCCCTGTGAAGGAAACCAAAATTTTTCTTCCTCAAATACTAAAGTTGTTGAATTAAAGACACTGAAATGCGGTGAGGACTCTGCCTCTGCCCGTACTTGCCTGAGGCAGGACGTAAGTCCTTCCTTGCGGGAGACATCACCCGCTAACTGTAGGCACATATTCCACATTTTTCCACCTTTCAAAAGACTGGAACTGAGCTCTCCTTTATCTTGTCACCATACAGGATTTATGACTCTTTGTAAAAATACTAGCTCAGCAAGGCTCCTAAGCCACTTCCTTGAGAGGGAAATGCTCCCAGTGTGGTGGGTACAGCACACAGTAACAAACTGTTGCTTGGGGTTTTTTTGTTTTTTGTTTGTTTGTTTTGTTTTGTGACAGAGTCTCGCTATGTCACCCTTGGTAGAGTGCTGTGGCATCACAGCTTACAGCAACCTCAAACCCTTGTGCTTAAGTGATTCTCATGCCTCAGCCTCCCAAGTAGCTGGGACTCCAGGAACCCGCCACCCGCCATAACACTCAGCTATTTTTTTGCTGTAATTGTCATTGCTGTTTATTAGGTCTGGGCCAGGTTTGAACCCTCCTCCCTTATGTTCCTTTGCAAAGCCCTAACCCTCAATTGACTGCATTTACACATGGGGATTATGGAGGTCCGAAAGTGAGGCCCTAATCCAGTAAAACTGGTGTCCTTATAGATAGAGGGAGGGTCAGCAGGAGTGGCACACAGAGGAAAGACTATGTGAAGAAACACGCCAGGGGCCAGGCAGAGTAATTGCCTGTAATCGTAGCAGTCTAAGAAGCTGAGTCGAGAGGATCACCGGAACCTAGGAGTGTGAGGTTACTGTGAGCTGAGATGATGCCACAGCACTCTACTGAGGGTGACAGAGTGAGACTGTCAAAAAAAAAGATATAAGCAAGGAAGAGAGGCCTCACCAGAAAATAATCCCAATGGCATCTAGATTTGGGGTTTTGGGGATCCAGAAATGTGAGAAAATAAATATCTGTTGTTTAAGCTGCCCTGGTCTGTGGAGCCCAAGCAGACAAGAGGGCCACAAAGGGAGTTGGAAACTTAAACTTGCATTTGGGTACGTGAAGACGAGGCTGGCTAAGGAATGTAAGGCTGATGCTCGCACCCACCTAGAGCAAGGAATTTCTTTAACCCTGAGACATTGAGAAAACCACGGAGTTAGCTGAAAAATCTTTGAGATTTTGAGAACACAACTTCCTAGAGATCATGTCTAAAAGGTGAAGCTTCCTCAAAGGAGAACCGGCCACTCTGTGTTCAAAATCAGGAATGACCCAGGCAGGACAGACTGTGTGCCTCACACATCAGTCATTGCGATCAGACATCCACATCTACTGGAATCATCATAAATGTTATAAAAATAACATTTGGCTTAATGATTGAGGACAGGGCTCCCTCCCCATCCCCCACAGCCAGTCTATTTGATTCTTTGTTAAGGTTTGATACCATAGAGAGGTGGAGGGAGGAAAAGGCAGGCACCGATGGGGCAGAGGAGGGAGAGGGTTGGATCCAGGACAGAAAGGAATGAAAAACAAAGACCCCCAGAGGAAGCTGGAAACCAGCTTCATCCCTTTCCCAGCTACTTGTAAGTCTGCTTGGATGGAATAAGTTTCACACATAAATTGCTTCAGTCAGACCTGAATAGTTCCCAAAGAGCTAACCAAACCATTAGATGAGCCTGCAATGAACTTGAATACAGGAGATTATCAAACACACAGTTGGCTGACTCCTTTGAAATGTTATGGTAATGCTGTTTAAAAGTTATAAGTGAATTATTCAGCATTTTCAGGTAAAATTGACTCTTTGTTAAGCTTTATTAAAGAGTGGCAATATGCAATTAGAAGTTTCATAGTTTAAAGAACTTTCATGACCCAAATACTTCTATTTAATTATACCTTATAAATCTTGAGTAATAATAGCCTCACAGGTAATTTAAATACTCAAATTCTATCTTGCTAATTTCAATAATTTCTCATGAATCTGAATTAGTTTCTCTTCTTACTCTAATAGAAAAACACAATTTCAACTTGTGTCTAAAGGATATTTGTTCAAAAGATAATATATTGATAGGAGCAGATGGTTTTCCACTTATAATGCCATCTGGAATCCACTGAGCTAAGAAAATTGAAATTCTTGGAAATCTACTAAAAACATTGAGAAGAAGATTGCTTAAACCTAGTTTTAACAGCACTTGGTAGAATTCTCCCTTTAACACTCTAGAGACAATCTGAGCTCTAAATCACATGTCCAGCATTGTCCGGTTGAGTTGAATTACACTTCTCCAGGTGAGAATGTGAAATGCAATGTCTATTTAGTGTCAGAGCATGCCCCATTAAGTAAGGATGAAGATTCTTGAAACAATTAGAAATATCAACAAAGACTTTTTAGCTATTTAAAAAAAACCAAGTGGGAAATCGTGAAACTGAAATTATAAGGTTACAGAAATTTTTAAAATCGCTAGAGAAGCTCAATAGAAGAATGTATCTGAAAATTAAAGAATCAGAAAAGTTAAAGATAGATCACTAAAAGTTATCTGATATGAATAATAGAGGATAAAAGATTGAAAATCATTATGGCCTCAAGAGCCTATGGAGCAATATCAAAGGTTTAAACATTCAGATCAATGATGTGCTGGAGAAGAGGAAAAGGTGTTAGCATAAAAAAATTGGTAAAACAACAAGAAAATCTATGAAAGAAAAAAATCATTACAGTTCATCAGAATTAAAAACTTTTGTGCTGTGATACTGTTTAAAAAATGAGAATGGCGGGGGTGGTTTGCCATGGCTCACATCTGTAATCCTAGCACTCTGGAAGGCCAAGCCTGGATGGAGGATCCCTTGAACTTGGGAGTTTGAGAATAACCTAAACAAGAACAAGACCTCATCTGTACTAAAAAGAGAAAAATGGGTGGTGCCTATGGCTCAAAGGAGGGTGCCAGCCCCATATACTGGAGGTGGTGGGTTCAAACCAGCCCAGGCCAAAAACATGAAATAAAATAAAATAAAATAAAAAGAGAAAAATTAGGGCAGCACCTGTAGCTCAAAGGAGTAGGGTGCCGGCCTCATATGCCAGAGGTGGTGAGTTCAAACCCAGCCCCAGCCAAAACTGCAAAATAAATAAATTAAATAAGAGAAAAATTAGCCAGGCATTGTGGCAAGTGACTGTATTCTGAGGCAGAAGGATCACTGGAACTCAGGGGTTTGAGGTTGCTATGAGCTAGGCTGATACCACTGCACTCTGGCCTGGGCACCAGAATGAGACTCCGAATAAATAAATAAATAGAAGATGGCAGCTGAGTAGCAGCTGCCTTGCAAGTGGGCACAGTGAGTCTGGGGAGGAAAGACTCCAGGCATCTCTGGCTGGTGGGATCTGCTCAGAAACATCCCTTTGGGAACACAGGGAATCAGCGAGGGACTTCTGGACCCCATGAGGAAGACAAAAGCAGTGGAGAACTGCCAAGTGTTTGTGTGTGTTCATTTGGTCTAATCTCACTGGCCACTGTAAGTACAGTAGCAGTGAGATTGCAAACTTGAAAGGCCTTACCTGTGAGCTGTTTTGGTTTTTAGTGGACTTAGCATTCAGTTGAACTACCTTGGGGAGAACTTGGGCAAGAGAGCAGAGGACTTTAAGCATTGTCTAGGGCCCTAGACTGAGCCACTGAGCCAGACAGAGCTAATAGTGTTCAGCTGTGGGCCTCACGGAGCCATTGCAGGAGAACTGCCCCAGCAAGCTCTGCTGTCAGGGTTTCAAAGCAAGGATTGGGCTGGAGCAAGTAATCTAGTGACTGAGCAGCCTAAAGGAGGAGACTGAGATGCCTCACAGCCTTGGTCCTCAGGGGCATAGTATGAGATTGGTTTTGGCACACTGGGTAAGTGGATAGGCACTTCAGAAGTGATCTCAGTGACAAGTGCTTTCCCGGGAAAACTTCTGCTTAGCCAAGGTTAGTAGTTTAAAGTCTTTTAAACTTAAAGCCTTTTAAGTGGGCTGAGGAGAGATTTAGTCTCTCCACCCTGCTGGGTTTGAGAAATCAGCAGAGGCCTCCAGTTTCCATCTTGTACAGCTATATCAGCATTGTGATTAATATCTTATACCTCAGAAGATCACCTGTTGCCCAGACAATATTCAGCAAGATATATATACTGCTTTGGGTTTTTTTTGTTTGTTTGTTTTATTTCAACATTTTCCCTATAGATTTTTCTTTTCTTTTCTTTTCTTTCTTTTCTTTCTTCATTTTTCTGGTTTAAATATAATTTTCCATTGTTGCATTTTTTAACAACTAGAAGTTCCTTCTTGCTAGTGTTTTTACCCCTATTATTTGCAGGTTTTGCCCAATTTTATCCCATAACGTTTTCTGTTTGCTTGTTTTGGATTGATTTATAGCATTTTTGTCTTTCCTCTCTACTTGGTGGAGGTGGGGTACTGTGTTCAAATAGGCTAGCAAAGAGAGGTTCCCCTCAAGGGAACCACCCAACCTGGTGCTCCCAGAGGCCGGAGGGTTTTAAGGTTGGGTCAAACTACCTTACTGTACACCTATATTGCTCCTGTTTCCCTCTTTCTGTGCCTCTCTTCTATTTGTCAATATTCCTTTTTACCCACCCCCTCTCCTTTCTTTTTATTCTTTCCTTTTTTTCTTTCTTTCTTTCTTTTTTCCCTTCTCGCTCTTCAATCTTCTCATCTTTCTGGTCCTGTACCAAAAGGACTCATTGAAACCCTAGTCCAGAGGCACAGTAACTTAAAGAACAAGAGGAAGTGAAAGGAAAATTAGGGCAAGGAAGCAGATAAAAGAAATCACTCATGAGGAAGAACCAACAGAAAAATACTAGCAACATAAAAAACCAGTCCAGAGCAACACCCCACCCCCAAGGGACTGTGAGGTAGCTACTGCAGAGGATTCCACCTATAAAGAAATGTTAGAAATTACAGAAAGGGGATTTATAATACAGATGATGAAAACAAGGAAGGAAATGACAGAAACAACAAAGGAAACTGCTGATAAAGTAGAAAATAACCAAAAGGAAATCCAAAAACAAAATCAAATAAGAGATGAACAATATGAAGAATATAGAAAGGATATAGCAGAGCTGAAGGAACTATAGCAGTCAATTAAGGAACTTAAAGATGCAATAGAAAGTATCAACAAAAGGTTAGACTATGCAGAAGAAAGAATCTCAGAGGTAGAGAACAAAGCTCTTGAGATAACTCAGATAGTTAAAGAGGGAGAAAAGAAGAGACAGAAAGCAGAATGGTCACTGATAGAATTATGGGAGTTTATGAAGTGTTCAAACACACAAGTTATAGGTATCCCAGAAGGGGAAGAAGAATGCCCTGGGGAATGGAAGCCATACTAGAGAACATTATAAATGAAAATTTCCCAAATATCACCAAAGATTCTGACACACTCCTTTCAGAGGGCTATCAGACCCCAGGTCACCTCAACTCTAACAGAGCTTCTCCAAAACACATTGTTATGAACCTGTCCAAAGTCAAGACAAAAGAAAAGATTCTTTAAGCTGCTAGGAGTAAGCACCAGTTGACCTACAGGGGCAAATCCATCAGGGTGACTGCAGGCTTCTCTGAAACTTTCCAAGCCAGAAGACAATGATCATCTCCCTTTAATCTACTTAAACAGAACAATTTCTAGCCCAGAATTCTATATCCTGCTAAGGTAAGCTTTAAAATTGTTGGAGAAATCAAATCATTTACTGATATACAAACATTGAGGAAATTCACCACAATAAGACCAGCTCTACAGGAAACACTTAAACCCATTCTACACACTGACCATCACAATGGATCAAAAGCAAAGTAAGAACTCAAAAATTAAAGGACAGAACCTAACTTCCACAATGATGCAAAAGAGAAAACTAAGCAATGGACTCTCACAAGATAAAATAAAGAGAACACTACCACAGTTATCAATTATCTCAATAAATGTTAATGGCTTAAATTCCCCACTGAAGAGGCATAGATTGGCTGACTGGATTAAAATACAAGCCATCCATTTGCTGTCTGCAGGAAACATACCTACCTTCAAAAGACAAATTAAAACTCTGAGTTAAGAGTTGGAAGACAATTTTTCAGGCAAACAGAATTTAGAAGAAAAGAGGAGTTGCAATCTTATTTTCAGATACATGTGGATTTAAATCAACTACAGTCAAAAAGGACAATATGAACACTTTATATTGGTCAAGGGAAAAATACAACAAGAAGACATTTCAATTCTAAATATTTATGCACCAAATTTAAATGCTCCCAGATTCTTGAAACAGACCTTACTCAGTCTGAGCAATATAACATCCTATAATACCATAATAACAGGGGACTTTAACACTCCTCTTACAGAGATGGGCAGATCCTCTAAACAGAAATTAAACAAAGATATAAGGGACTTAAATCAGATCCTAGAACAACTGTACTTGATAGACGCATATAGAACACTCCATCCCAAAGATAAAGAATATACATTCTTCTCATTGCCCCTTGGAACATTCTCCAAAATTGATCATATCCTAAGACACAAAACAAATCTCAACAGAATCAAAAGAATTGAAATTTTACCTTATATCTCTCAGACCACAAGGCACTAAAGATGGAACTCAACTCCAACAAAAACGTTCAACCCCACACAAAGGCATGGAAATTAAACAACCTTCTGTTGAATGACAGTTGGGTGCAGGAAGAAATAAAAGAGGAAATCATTAACTTACTTGAGCATAACAACAATGAAGACACAAGCTAACAAAACCTGTGAGATACAGCAAAAGCAGTTTTGAGAGGAAAATTTATTGCTTTAGATGCCTACATTTGAAAAACAGAAAGAGAGCACTTCAACAAACTTACAAGCCATCTTATGGAATTGGAAAAAGAAGAACAATCTAAGCCTAAACCCAGCAGAAGAAAAGAAATATCCAAAATTAAATCAGAGATCAATGAAATTGAAAACAAAAAAATCATTCAGAAAATTGAGGAAACAAGGAGTTGTTTTTTGGAAAAAATAAATAAAATAGATTA
>NW_003852518.1:3450609-3453901 GCF_000181295.1 Otolemur garnettii
CACACCCTCTCCCTACACTTAGCCAGGAAGAAATAGAGCTCCTGAACAGACCAATTTCAAGCACTGAGATCAAAGAAACAATAAAAAGTCTTCCAACAAAAAAATGCCCGGTCCAGATGGCTTTACACCAGAATTCTATCAAACCTTCAAGGAACAGCTTATTCCCGTACTGCAGAAATCATTCCCAAAAAATGAGGTGGAAGGAATCTTCCCCAACACATTGTATGAAGCAAACATCACCCTGATACCAAAACCAGGAAAAGACCCAGCTAAAAGGGGGAATTTCAGACCAATTTCACTAATGAATATAGATGCAAAAATTCTCAACAAAATCCTAGCCAATAGATTTCAGCTTATCATCAAAAAAGTCATACATCATGATCAAGTAGGTTTCATCCCAGGGATGCAAGGCTGATTTAACATAAGGAAGACCATAAACTTTATCCACTGTATTAACAGAAGCACAAACAAATCCATATGATCCTCTCAATAGATGCAGAGAAAGCATTCAATAAAATCCAGCATCCTTTTCTAATTAGAACACTGAAGAGTATAGGCATACGTGGCACATTTCTGAAACTGATAGAAGCTATCTATGACAAACCCACAGCTAATATGTTACTGAATGGAGTAAAACTGAAAGCTTTTCCTCTTAGAACTGGAACCAGGCAAGGTTGTCCTCTATCACCATTACTATTCAACATAGTGCTGGAAGTTCTAGCCAATACAATTAGGAAAGACAAGGAAATAAAGGGCATCCAAATGGGAGCAGAGGAGATCAATATCTCCCTTTTTGCTGATGATATGATCTTATACTTAGAGAACCCCACAGACTCAACCACAGGACTCCTGAAAGTCATCAAAAAATACAGTAATGTCTCAGGATATAAAATCAATGTCCACAAGCCAATTGCCTTTGTATACACCAATAACAGTCAAGATGAGAGGCTAATTAAGGACACAACTCCCTTCACCATAGCTTCAAAGAAAATGAAATACCTAGGAATATACCTAACAAAGAAGGTGAAAGACCTCTATAAAGAAAATTATTAAATCCTAAGAAAGGAAATAGCAGAGGATATTAACAAATGGAAGAACATGCCATGCTCATGGCTGGGAATAATCAACATTGTTAAAATGTCTATACTTCCCAAAGGATTCTACCTATTCAATGCCATCCGTATTAAAATACCAACATCATACTTTCAAGATTTGGAAAAAATGATTCTGTGTTTTGTATGGAACCAAAAAAAAAAAAAAAACCCCATATAGCTAAGGCAGTTCTTAGTAATAAAAATAAAGCTGGGGGCATTACCATACCAGATTTTAGGCTATACTACAAAGCTATAGTAGTCAAGACAGCATGGTATTGGCACAAAAATAGAGACATAGACATTTGGAATTGAATTGAAAACCAGGAAATGAAACTAACATTTTACAACCACCCAATCTTTGATAAACCAAACAAGAACATACTTTTGGGGAAAGGCTCCCTATTTAATAAATGGTGCTGGGAGAATTGGATATCCACATGTGAAAGACTGAAACTGGACTCACATCTTTCTCTACTCTCAATAATTGATTCAAGATGGAGAAAGGACCTAAATTTAAGGCATGAAATGATAAAAATCCTCAAAGAAAGTATAGGAAAAACACTGGAAGATATTGGCCTGGGAAAGACTTCGTGAAGAAGACTGTTGTGGCAATTGCAACAACACAAATAAACAGGCTCAGTGCCTATAGCTCAACCGGCTAAGGCGCCAGCCACGTACACCTAAGGTGGCAGGTTCGAATCCCCAGCCCGGACCCGCCAAACAACAATGACGGCTGCAACCAAAAAATGGCCGGGCGTTGTGGCGGGCGCCTGTGGTCCCAGCTACCTGGGAGGCGGAGGCAGGAGACTCGCTTGAGCCCAGGAGTTGGAGGTTGCTGTGAGCTGTAATGCCACGGCACTTTACCCAGGGGGACAGCTTGAGGCTCTGTCTCAAAAAAAAAAAAAAAAAAAAACAAATAAACAAATAGGACTTAAACTGAAAAGCTTCTGTAAAGCTAAGGCGACAACAACCAAAGCAAATTGACAACCTATACAATGGGAAAGGATATTTCCATATTTTGAATCAGACAAAAGCTTGATAACTAAGATCTATAGAGAACTCAAATTAATCCACATGAAAAAAGCCAACAATCCCATATATCAATGGGCAAGAGACATGAATAGAACCTTCTCTAAAGAAGACAGACAAATGGCTAACATATGAAAAAATGCTCATCAACCCTAATTATTAGAGAAATGAAAATCAAAACCACCCTGAGATACTATCTAACTCCAGCAAGAATGGCCCACATCACACAATTTCAAAACTGCAGATGCTGGTGTGCATATGGAGAGAAGGGAACACTTTTACACTGCTGGTGGGACTGCAAACTAATATGACCTTTTTGGAAGGAAGTATGGAGAACCCTCAAAGAACTCAAGCTAGACCTCCCATTTGATCCTGTAATCCTATTACTGGGCATCTACCCAGAGGGAAAAAAATCCTTTTTATTATAAGGACACTTGCAGTAGACTGTTTATTGCAGCTCAATTTATAATCGTCAAAATGCAGAAACAGACTAAATGCCCAGCAACCCAGGAATGGATTAACAAGCTGCGGTAAATGTACACAGCTATGGAATGTACACAGCTAATGGAATACTATTCAGCCATTTAAAAAAATGGAGACTTTTTAGCCTTTGTATTAACATGGGTGGAAGTGGAACACATTATTCTTAGTAAAGCGTCACAAGAATGGAGAAGCATGAATCCTATGTATTCAATTTTCATATGAGGACAATTAGTGACAATTAATGACATGGTGGGGGTAGGGGAGAGAAGAGAGAAAGAAGTAGGGAGGGGGAGGAAAAGGAAGAGCAGAGAGGGGGAAGGAGGGAGCGGGGTGGGGTCTTGGTGTGTGATACACCTTTTGGGGGCAAGATACAATTGTAAGAGGGACTTTACCTAACAAATGCAATCAATGTAACCTGGTTTCTTGTACCCCCAATGAATCCCCAACAATAAGTTTAAAAATTAATTAATTAATTAATTAATTAAATGAGAATCTAAGCCACAGACAGGTAGAAAATATTTGCCAACCACATATGTGGCAAAGTACTTATAATAGAATATATAAATATTTTGAGTGCATAAATAGCTTTCACAATTCAACAGTAAAGAAAAATGCAGGCTCGGCGCCTGTGACTCAAGCGGCTAAGGCGCCAGCCACATACACCTAAGGTGGCGGGTTCGAATCCC
>NW_003852518.1:3454114-3456438 GCF_000181295.1 Otolemur garnettii
AAAAAAAAAAAAAAAGAAAAAGAAAAATGCAACTAGGTTATGGGCAAAAATACATAAAGAGACATATATCAAGGCCAGGCACAGTGGTTCACACCTGTATTCCAGCCCTCTAGGAGGCCGAGGTGAATGGATTGCCTGAGCTCACAAGTTTGAGACCAGCCTGAGCCAGAGCAAGACCCCCATCTCTAAAAAATAGCCAGGTATTGTGGTGAGTGCCTGTAGTCCCAGCCACTTGGGAGGCTGAGGTAAGAGGATCACTTGAGCCCAAGAGTTTGAGGTTGCTATGAGCTATGACACCATGGCACTCTACCAAGGGTGACCAAGTGAGACTCTCTCTTAAAAAAAAATTTCTATACATATGTCAGTGAAAGGAATATACAGATGGCAGATAAGACCATGAAAATATGTCTGACACTACTAGCCATCAGAGAAATGCAAATTAAGGCAGAGCCTAGATACTACTATACCTCTCTTAGAACAACTAAAATAAAACTTGGTGAAAATACTAAATGCTGTGACGAACACAAAGAAGTCACGATCCCTCACACATTGCTAATCAAGTGGCAAAATGGCACACCCACTCCAGAAATGGTATGGTAAATTTTTTTAAAAATTGAACATACGTTTACCATATAATCCAGGAGTCATATTCTTAGGCATTTATCAAAAAAAAATGAAAACTTTTCTCCACACAAAATTCTGTACACAATGTTCACCGCAGCTTTCTTAGTAATAACTCAAAACTGAAAACAACCAAAATGCCCTTCAGTAGGTGAATGGAACACACTGCCTTATAGCCACGCTGTGGGATACGGCTCGGCAGAGACAAGGAACGGGCTATTGATGCGTGAAAACTGGATGGATCTCAGGGATATCACTGAGTAAAAAATGGCATCTCAAAAAGTCACATACTGTATCATTCCATTTATATGATATCCTCAAAATGACAAAAGTAAGCCAGGCACAGTGGCTCACACCTGTAATCCTAGCACTCTGGGAAGCTGAGGAGGATAGATTGCTTGAGCTCAGGAGTTTGAGACCAGCCTGAACCAGAGTGAGACCTTGTCTTTACTAAAGATAGGAAAACTAACGAGGCATGTTAGTGGGCACCTGTAGTCCTGGCTACTGGGCTACTAGTAAGCTGAGGCAAGAGGATCACTTGAGCCCAGGTGTTTGAGGTTGCTGTGAGCTCTGATGTCACCAGGGCACTCCACCCAGGAAGTGAGACTCTGTTTCAAAAAAAAGACAAAAGTGAAAGATGGAGCACACATTAGTGGTTGCCTGGGATGAGGAATGGGGTGGGGGCGTGTTGGGCGGGGCATGACTGCAGAGAGGTAGCAGTGTAGGGAGGTCTGTGTGGTGATGGGATAGTTCTGTATCCTAATTGCAGTTACATGAATCTGCACCTGTGATAAAAAAGCACAGAATGACACACATAAGTTGTGATGATGTCAATCTCCCAATTTGGTATTATGTTGTTGTCACATAAGACACATCCACCCAGAAACCTGTGTGAAGTTTCCATCTTTGCAGCTTCCTGAGGATCTGTACTCACTCCAAACTAAAATGTTTCATAGAATTGTACATCAAAAAAAGTAAATAGTATTGTAAAAAACAGATAAAATAAATAAGACTTGTAGGCAGAGCTTCATTCTGGTTACCAGTTTTGAGACAAAGGACTTAAGGAGAAAAACCCAATCTCCAATTTACAAAGCAAACTCAATTGACCTGCCACAGTAATCTCACATCAGTCCCACGTGACTCAGTGTTTTGCCAATTAGACACCTGGGAAGGGGTGTTCAACTGAGGTTTTGTTTAAAGTTTTTCTGGCTGCTGAGAAGAGGTGAACAGATGACATGTCTTCGTTTTCAGACAACACACTTGTAACCACCATAGTAATCTACTGGCACAAAAACAGAACCAAGCCACGAAGAGTGGGAAGAATCCCAGAGAAGTGGAACTGGTGCCCTGTCCAGTAAGATCCTGATGCCAGATCCACCTCCATCTGGACTCCTTGTAATGTGACCTAATCAACTCAGTTGTGAGGCCAGTAGAAGATGGGATGTTTGCTGGGGATGAAGCCATCCTAAATGAGATAGTAAGAACCTGCTTTAACAGAGGACTAACAGGACTTTTCTTGGTTTGGGAAGGTGTTCTCCAACAGCGAGTATGTATCACAATCACTTGGAGGTGATTAAGCCACAGATTGCTGGGTCCCACCCGCAGATTGTCTAATTCCATAGTTCTGAGGCCACAGGATTTTCTTTTTTTTTTGAGACAGAGCCTCAAGCTATCCCCCTGGGTAGAGTGCCATGGCATCACAG
>NW_003852518.1:3456488-3459891 GCF_000181295.1 Otolemur garnettii
CCTGCCTCAGCCTCCCAAGCAGCTGGGACTACAGGCACCCGCCACAACGCCCGGCCATTTTTTGGTTGCAGCCATCATTGTTGTTTGGCGGGCCGGGCTGGGGATTCGAACCCGCCACCTTAGGTGTATGTGGCTGGCGCCTTAGCCACTTGAGCCACAGGCTCCGAGCCAGGATTTTCATTTTTAGCAAGTTCTCAAGAGATGTTCATGCTGCTGTTTCATAATCCCCCATTGAGAACCACTGTTTGAGGCTAACTGCTTCAGCTCTTTCCTATGGATTCCATCTCACCTGCAGGGCAGCCGAGCTTCTGGAATGCAAACACACTGAACCCCATGTCATCCAAAGTACCCCACTTCCAAAGGCTAATGGCATCAGGGAATCATTTCCTTCCCACACTCAGTGCCCTTCCCAGGGACAACACCCTTCCTGACATGATAATTCTCAGAGGAATAAAATTATCAGTCAGCAAGCCATCCACATTGTGATTATTTGGGGATTAGTGAGAACAGAATTCATTTTGTGTGATATGAAATAAAATATCTTGTGCCTAATCTTGGGAATTATTTGCTCCCCTCCCCCCCCCATATGCCGAACTATTGCCAAATAGAGATTCCCGAGTCATGGATACTCAGCTAAGTGTCAGTTACCAAGGTCAGCAGGGCTCTCCCCACTTCAGCTCTCAATCTAATAGAAGAGAGACTCAGCCATTTCCAACATCATTAGGTGTTCCAGCGGAGGAGTGGGCGGAGTGCTGCCATGAGCGCAGCACAGAAAGGAGGCATCCACCCCACAGGAGTCAGTGGGAGGGCCATGTCTGCTCCCGGTAGTCAAGCTCTGAGTGATCTACAGAGGCTTCGTATTCCATCATCTCCTTTCATCCCCACAATGACCCTGCAAGACAAGTAGGGCAAAATATCCTTCTTGTTTCATGAAAGCTTGGTGGAGGCTTTGGGAACGGAGCTCACTCATGACTGAGGGGCAGATGATGATGTAAACTCTGGACTCTGACCCCTTCCAGCACCCCTACCCCCTTTTCAGGACGTCTCTGTCACCTGCAATGGTGACAGCCCTGTCTACAAAGGATTGCCACCAGTCAGAGACCTGATGATTTTAGTGAACAAGATAACAGGCAGGACAGCCCGTTATTCAGAGATGGTCTGCTCTGGAGAATTGGTGCAGTGAATAGCTGTAGTGCCCCCTCTGGGTAGCAGCAGATTTCGTCTCTAACCTGAGTCCCAAGGGTGGCTTTCTGATCTCCTGACCTGGAAAGGTGATAGCCATCTGTTGAAGTAACAGAACTGGTTTCACTCTTTTTGTTAAAAACAAAACTTTTCCTTCATTTCTTTGTTTGTCTAAAGGGAAATTAAGACCTCATTGAGGTGGCAGTCTATTCACTATTTTATATCACTTCAGATTTTATGCATTTGTTGAGTGACCTCCTTTTCCTCCCTGGTTGACCTCAACAACCAGATGGTATTTTTCTATATTCTATTCCAGCTTCTGGCTCTATGATGGGTTTAAGTCTATTAATTAGATACAAAGTGAATTTGGGGGGCTTTTCAGTATGTTTGAAAATGAGAAAAATTATTTCAGTCTTGCAAAATATTTGCTAGACTAATATTGGAGTTTTAGCAATTTTTTAAGGTATTTTAAAGACAACATATTCATTTTTCAGTTTTTCTGGTTTTGTTTTTGTTGTTTTTTGGGGGGGTGTTTGTTTGTTTTTGTTTTTTGTTTTTCAGGGTTTTTTGAGACGGAGTCTCACTATATTGCCCTGGCTAGAGTGCCATGGCATCAGCTCACAGCAGCCTCAAACTCTTGGGCTTAAGCAATTCTTTTGCCTCAGCCTCCAAGTAGCTGGGACTACAGGCACCCGCCACAATGCCTGGCTATTTTTTTTTTTTGGTTGTAGTTGTCATTGTTGTTTGGCAGGCCTGGGCTGGATTCAAACCCGCCAGCTCCAGTGTATGTGGCTGGTGTCCTAACCGCTGAGCTACAGGCCCCAAACCTTTTCCGTTTTTCTTAAGTTATAGATTTAAATGTCACAAAAATACATTATGGTCCAAGAAAAAAAAAAGGAAGCAAAGAAGGAAAGGAGAAGGAAGAAGAGGGGGAGCAAAAAGAGGAAGGAAGGAAGAAAGAAAAATTTGCAGTATGAAAGCTCTCACTCACCCTGCAGCCATCACTAACCGTTAGCAGAATCACAGCATTGAGGAAGCCAGCAGCTTATGGAGTTCATTCTCTGAGGAATTGTAAAAAACAACATCTAGCATTCCTTCAGCTTTAGTTTCTAAGCATTTTGAATGCATGATCTCACTTAATTCTAAGGACCTCCCTTCTTCCAATCACTGATCTCTGTTATAGATTAAATGCCTCCTTATTGTCCTGTACTTAACTCAGACCAAGACCCTATGACAGCTCTTCAGTGTGGAATGTTAAATATACCTTTCCCAAAAGAAAAAGATCATTTTAACTAATTATATCATTGTAACTATGCATTAAGCCTTACCTAGAAAGATGCTAAAATTCTGCTACGCTTCCCTGAATTTTACAATCCCAAACTTATACTTTATTTTTTATTCAACTTTTATTATTATTATTTATTAAATCATAACTTTGTACAGTGATGAATTTATGGGGTTCAGGGTACTGCTTTGATATACAATGTGAAATGCTTACATTAAACTAAGTAACACATCCATCACAATTATACTCATTTCTTAATAGTTTTGAAATGTACCACTGGATCATGCACATTAGGTGAGGTCAAATACTCTCCCTCCTCCCATGTACCCCCTCACCTCCCCCTCTTTCCTCTTCCCTTCTATTTTCTGTACTATAGTTCTGTTTTGCCATTTGTGTGAATGTGTAGGTGATTATATATTGATTTCATAGTAGTATTGAGTACATTGGATACTTTTTTCCATTCTTGAGATATTTTACTAAGAAGAATATGTCCCAGCTCCATCCAGGTTAACATAAAAGATGTGAAGTCTCCATCTTTTTTATGGCTGCTTAGTATTCCATGGGTACATAAAACCACAATTTGTTAATCCATTCATGGGTCAATGGGCACTTAGGCTGTTTCTATGTCTTGGGAATTATGAATTGGGTTGCAATAAACATTCTGGTACAAATGTCTTATTGTAAAATAATTTTTGATCATCTGGGTACATGACTAGTAGAGAAATTTTAGGATCAAACAGTAGGTCTACTTTTAGTTCCTTGAGTGTTCTCCAAACTTTTTTCCAAAAAATCTTATTAGCTTGCATTCCCACCAGCAGTGTAGAAGTGTTCCCTTCTCTCTGAATCCACACCAACATCTGTAGTTTTGGGATTTTGTGATGTGGGCTAATCTTACTGGAGTTAGATGATATCTCAAAGTGGTTTTGATTTGCATTT
>NW_003852518.1:3461026-3485309 GCF_000181295.1 Otolemur garnettii
GCTATTTCTTTTCTCAGAGTTTCATAGTTCTATTTAAAGAGATCTTTCACATCTTTTGTAAGGTAAATTCACAGATATTCCATCTTCTTTGGCACTGCTGTAAAAGGAATAAAGTCCTTGACTATATTTTCAGCTTGACTATTGTTGGCATATATAAAAGCTACTGATTTGTAAGTATTGATTTTATATCCTGAGACACTGCTGTATTCCTTGATCACTTCTAAAAGTTTTGAAGTTGAGTCCCTGGGATTTTCCAGGTATAGGATCATATCATCAGCAAAGAGCGAGAGTTTGATCTCCTCTGACTCTATTTGGATACCCTTGATTGCCTTCTCTTGCCTGATTACAATGGCTAAGATTTCCATTACTATGTATTGAATAGCAGTGGAGACAGTGGGCATCCTTCCCTCACTCCTGATCTGAGTGGAAAAGTTTTCAATTTTATGTCATTCAATATGATATTGGCTATGTGTTCACTGTCGATGGCCTCTATCAGTTTAAGAAATGTCCTTTCTATGGCTATTTTTTTAAGTGTTCTGATCATGAAAGGATGCTGGATATTATCAAAGGATTTTTCTGCATCAATTGAGACAATCATATGGTCTATGTTTTTTATTTTATTGATGGGATGTATTGTATTTATAGATTTGCATATGTTGAACCAACCCTAGAACCCTGGAATAAAACCAGCTTGATCATGGTGTATAATTTTTTTGATGTGTTGTTGAATTCTGTTTGCTAAGGTCTTATTGAATATTTTTGCATTGATATTCATTAATAATATTGGTCTATAATTTTCTTTTTTTGTTGAATCCTTTCCTGGTTTGGGGATCAGGGTGATATTTGCTTCATAGAATGTGCTGGGAAGTATTCCTTCTCTTCTATGCTTTGGAAAATGTTGTATAATATAGGTACTAGTTCCTCTTGAAAGGTTGGATAAAATTCAGATGTGTCAGGTCCTGGACTTTCTTTTTGGGGACATTTCATATTGTTGATGCAATTTCAGTGACCAATATAGATCTATTCAAGATTTCTAATTCTTTCTGGTTGAGTCTAGGAAGTTGGGGTGCTTCCAGGTATTGGTCCATTTCCTTCAGATTTTCATATTTCTGGGAATAGAGATTTTCGTAGTAATCATTGAGGATTTTTTGAGTTTCTGAAGTCTGTTGTTATTTCTCCTTTATTGTTTCTGAGAGACTATATTAGACATTTTACTTTTCTGTTTCTGGTTAGGTTGGCCAAAGGCTTATCAATTTTATTAATCTTTTCAAAAAACCAACTTTTTGTTTGGTTGATATTCTGAATAATTCTTTTGTTTAAAATTTTATTTAATTCTGCCCTAATTTTGGTTATTTCTAGTCTTCTGCTGGGTTTGAGGTTGGAAAGTTCTTTCTTTTCCAGTTGCTCGAGATGATCCATTAAGTTGTTGGTTTCCTCTCCTGTTTTCTTGATGAAGGCTTCCAATGCCTTAAATTTTCAATTTAGGACTGCCTTTGCAGTATCCCACAGGTTTTGAAAATTTGTGTCTTCATTTTCATTTTGTTGCAAAAATGCGGTGATTTCCTTCTTAATCTTGTGTTTGACCCAGCTATCATTCAGCCTAAGATTATTTAGTTTCCATGACTTTGTTTCAGTATGAAGATTCCCGTTGCTGTTGAGTTCCACTTTTATTCCATGGTGGTCCAAGAAGATACAAGGAATAATTTCTATTTTTTTAAATTTGCTGAGGTTAGACTTGTGTCCTAGAATATGATCTATTTTGGAGGATGATCCGTGGGATGATGAGAAGAATGTATATTTGGTTTTATTAGGATGAAATTTTCTGTGCAGGTTTGTAAATTCCATTTGTTCTAGTGTCAGGTTTAAGTCTAATATTCCTTTGTTTAGTTTCTTCTTGGAGGATCTATCCAAAACTGTCAAAGGGGTGTTAAAATCTCCACCTATTATAGTGCAGGAGGATATCAAGTTCTTCATTACATTAGGGCTTGCTTTATAAATTGAGGAGCATTCTGGTAGGGTGCACAAATATTAATTATTGAAATCCCTTCATGTTGTATTTTTCCCTTGACAAATATGTAGTGACCATCCTTATCTTTCTTTATCTTTGTGGATTTAAAGCCAATTGTATCTGCAACTAAAATTGCAATCCCTGCTTTTTTCTGGTTTCCATTTGCCTGTATTATACAAGTCCATCCCTTCACCTTGAGTCTATTTTTATCCAGATTCAGTCCACAGTGTTGTCTGCTTCTCTGCTTATGGGCCCAATTGGAGCTAGAGGCCACACCCCCACCCACTGGTCTTAGTCCACTCCCAGCAAGCCTCTGCTTCCCAGACAAGTTGAAGTCAGGGCATCACACCCCCACCTGCCAGTCTCAGTTCACTGCCTGGTAAGCCTCTGTTCACAGGCTCTGTTGGAGTCAGGGCACAATACCCCACCCACAAGTCTCACTCCTCACCCAGTAAGCCCTTTTCAGGCATTCTGTTGGAATCAGGGGACCATGCCCTTGCCCTCAGGTCTCAGTCCATACCTGGTAAGCCTCTGCTTGAAGGCCCAGAAGGGGCTGGGGACCAGCCCTACCTGCCAAACTCAGTCCACACAGGGCAACCACTCTCCCGCTGGGGATGCCATCAGAGTCAGGGGTTCTGCACCCCATCCCATAAGACACAGCCTGAACCAAGGGTCAACACTACCACTGCCCGGGCATAGTCATAACCAGGGGACTCCCCCTCCCACCGAGCATGACTTTCTTCCTGCACCCACTTTAATCCCCACTAGTCACAGATTCCATCCTGATGGCTGGTGGTCCACACTATGCCCAGATCTCTCAGGAAAAGACCAAATGCTCTGCACTCTGCAGGGGACAGAACTTCAGACTGCCATGCAAGGGGAGAAGGGTGGACTGGGAGTTTGAACTTGTGGGGGAAAATATCTGTTCAATTTTATGTCTGGTAGGATAGTGTCTAGGTTCATAAGTGGGACCTCCCTGGAAAAAGAGACCTGGTGTTCAGCAGCTCTCTCCAGTAAAATAAAATGAGGTTTCTTTTGTTCCCTGCTTGCTTGCAGATAGCTGCTGGGGGGAGGGCCTCCTGCATGAGGAAGGGGTCTCCTGTCCTCTAGTCAATCGGCTTTGTACCTGTAATTTGTTTTCTTGAATGCTTTTCCTTGGAGTTAAAGCTTGCCAAACTTCTTTCTTAGCTCAGCTCCCCACCTTTGGCTTCATAGAGTCCAATTGCGTCCAGTTTTTCTCCCTTGGTCAGGAGCCTCTGCTGAGGGTTGCTACCAGTCAGCCATCTTCCCAGAATTCCCCCCCAAACTTACACTTTAGAATGCTGACATTCATTGTTTGGAATCTGTGCTTCTGAAACTGTCCATCCTTAATTTTTTTTTTTTTTTTTTTGTTTTGCTTGAATTGACACTCTTTAAACCAGATTTTGACCCTTTTGATTATTTTCGGTTGACAGAAAATAAGTTTATGTATTACAAATATATAAGTCTCTCCACTCTAGGAATACTTATGAATCCTTTACCAAATTGGAATCGCAACTACACCTAAGTATCATCGGCTCATTTTGCGCCTCATATACCAGTCCAGTCTACAGAATCATTGTCACATAATCAACAAATCTCTGTTAAACACTCCACAAATTGGCAGTTCACCTCCTCATGAGACAGTCCCATTGTTATAATACCCTTTGGATCATAAATTTAATCTCTTCACTAAGCCCATAGCCTGTAGGAGAATATGGAAGTACAATCCACTACCAGATAGAATGCCTTTTAACTATCACATGTGATCACATAGTCCTGTTTCAATTTTCTCACCTGATTGCTAATCAATCACGCAAAGCTCATCTTGGCTGGGCATCTAGGAGTTTTCCCTCCTCCTTTGCACCTTCCTTCCACCACTTCCAGCATCTAGATGACAGTGTGAGAACCCTGAGGTTCAGGAAATTACTCCCAGATCCTTTGACAAAATCCAACAAAGCTTTTATTTCTTCAGATCCTTCAAAGAAAACCAAATTATCAACACAAACATCTTTCCTCTTGCTAACTTTATTGACCTCTGGAAGGTGTCCTTTGATGTATTTTGGTAAACTAATGAAGTCTTTATCTCTTCACATAGTTCACCAAACACTCCTCAACAAAAAGAGAAAGGAGTGGGTATCAGGGAAAGAACTCTCCTTCCCACAATGCAAGGTTCTACAGCCTAAAGCTTCTATATACCATCCTCTTTTCCCATCTTATCCTGAAAAGAATGCACTAAACCTCATCCCTTCTATTTGGTATCCTCTTAGGTGGAAGAAAGACCACATCAGTCTTGGTTATCCCCATATTCCATACCTATAGATGGGCAAACGCCCCTTACTTCTCACCTTAGCAATCTATGTACAATCACAAAGTGGTCATTTATATTTTACACTCTGGCAACAGAGTTCTAAAGAGGTAACACTGCATTTGCTTTCTCATTTTTTTTTATGCTTTTCCCAGTTTTTGCATTAAACTAGCCTCAGTCCAAAATGGCCAGTTTTTTTTTCCCCATATGAATGGTCTGAGCCCTTCCTTCTTCCAAGGTCACACCACTCGCACTATTTGGATATAATTATTCATTAGGTCATCTGCAGTAGGTCTCAATTTCAATTTGAATTTCACACATGAAAAGTTCTAATAAGCTCTGTAGTAGAGACTCCTATTTAAGCATAAGAATTTTCCAATTATCAGTGGTGTTCAGAGTTGCTCAGAAACCAATGACCAGGTTGGGCACAGCTTCTCATGCCTGTAATACTAGCACTCTGGGAGGCTGAGGCAAGAGGATCTCTTGAGCTCTACAGTTCAAGACCAGCCTGAGCAAGAGTAAGACCATGTCTCTACTAAAAATAGAAAAATTAGGCAGGTATTATGTTGAGTGCCTCTAGTCCCAGCAACTTGGGAGGCTGAAGCAGGAGGATCAATGCCTTCAGGACAGAAGTTTGAGGTTACAATAAGCTGTGATGATGCCACTCTACCCAGGACAATAGAGCAAGACTCTGTCTTAGAAAAAAAAATCTCAAACAAATCTCAAATTTAATTTTGAGATGTTATCAAAAATATCAAAAGGTTTTAATCCTTAATTAGAATCACAAACTACTATGAAATAATACTAGCTATCTATTTAACAAAATTGTTAATAAAAGATTTTATAGGCAAATAGAGAAGATCGTATACTTGTAAACAAAACTTAGCTTTTTTAATATTGCAAAGACTCAATTAAAGAACTTAAAAAGACAACATGAAGTGCAAGAAATTATTTGGATAAAGCTTAAAATGTTGTTTTCTGGGTACCTTAGTCAAAGGTAAAGAAAAATCTTCCACAATCTCTTTATTAAGATCAGACCAATAATCTAAGAAAATTTTGCCTTTCTAGTTTTATATCAGTACACTTTTGACATCTAGGCTTATCATTTTTTTTTAATTTATAAATGAATTCATTCAGTCTTAGTAGCTTGACCACACAAAAAAATTCCTTTTGGCAAACCTTCTGCAAACTTTTTATATTTTTACATCAGTTTTTGTCCTACACTTTTCTTTTATTAGAAAAAAAAACCCCAAACTCTGTAAAATAATTTTAAAAGGTATACTCTGAGCTGAATGTGACCCCAGCATATGGCCCCAAGAATTCCTGGGAAAATGTAGCTGGGTGTCAGTTTGGTCTTATACATTCATGGAAGAAGGAATTACAAGTAAGATCCTAATTCATGTGGAAGATGTGTATTGGTTTGGTCTGAAGAGGCAGCACATTTCAAATGGGGCTTACAAGTTATAGGATGGTTTAAAGATTCTTTCATTTGTAAGTGGTTAAAGAAATACAGCTTTGTCTAAAGGCTTAGCATGTTCTGATGGAAGATAAAGATGATCATTAATCAAGGACAAGCCACTGGACATTTATCAAAATTAAAGTGATTTGTTAAGTAATTTTTTTTTTGTGAGACAGAATCTCACCTTGTCATCTTTGGTAGACTGCCATGGCATCATATCTCACAGCAACCTCAAACTCTTGGGCTCAAGTGATTATCTTACCTTAGCCTCAATAGTAGGGGGGACTACAGGTGCCCGCCACAATAACTGGCTATTTTTAGAGGCGAGGTCTCTCTCTGGCTAAGGCTGGTCTTGAACCTGTGAGCTCAAGCAATCCACCTGCCTTGGCCTCCCAGAGTGCTAAGATGACAGGTGTGAGCCATAGTCCTGGCCTTGTTAAGTAAATCGATGGCCTTCAGGTGTGGCTTGATATATGGCCTTAGGCCTGTTAATGATTTAGTATCTCACTGTTATAAAGAATAATTCCAGCTTGGCGCCTGTGGCTCAAGTGGCTAAGGCCTCAGCCACAGACACCTAAGGTTGTGGGTTTGAATCCAGCCCAGGCCCACCAAACAACAATGATGGCTGCAACCAAAAAATAGCCAGGCGTTGTGGCGGGTGTCTGTAGTCCCAGCTACTTGGGAGGTGGAGGCAGGAGACTTGCTTGAGCCCAGGAGTTGGAGGTTGCTGTGAGCTGTAAGGCCACAGCACTCTACCCAGGGTGACAGCTTGAGGTGCTGTCTCAAAAAAAAAAGAATTCCAAAAGGAAAAATATATGAAAATGTGTGTCTGACCTCCCTTCTCCTCAGATCCACAATTCAACCTTAAGGTTTTTCTGGAGTTCCTTTGGCCAAGGGAGTGGGGTCCATTCAGTCTTCTGGGGGGCTTAAGATTTTTACTTCACCCTTTTTTCTCATTCTGAAACAACTGTTTTTCTTTAGAATAAAATTACTTTCTTTTTATTCTGAACAAAAACATGCCTCTCATAACTTTCCTTATCAAAAACATACCTTACATTCTTTATATACCTCTCACACTGCCACAAGGATTTGCTATTCCTCCTGGTGCAATGTCTCATGTTCCTGAGAGACGCAGATTTACTTAGCTTCTCTATACCATATGAGACAAGATGCTCAAAGCATATAAATGCAAGCCTCTGCTTAGTAATTAACATTTCAGTACCTTATCTTATTTAAAGATTGTTACCAATGAAGAGGGCCTGGCCACCTGTCACTGTCAGCAAATACGCAGAGATGGGTTTTAGGTTTATTTGTTTATTTGCAAGCTTTATTTATCACAAGGCCAGCAATTCTGGAGAAGAGTGAGAATAGCCTCTCAATTCTGTTCTGCCTCAGTTGCAACTCTAATAACTTTTATAATGAAATACAAGGAAATCAACCTAGAAAATGTTAACTTTATCTGATAGGAAGTAACATCAAAGTAGTCTCCGTTCTAACAACACAAAATCTTTGAACAACAGAAAGGTGATTGTCACGTTTAACAAAGTACCTGAGAGAATCATCAGAGAAAACATCATATCATCAGAGTAACCTTTACCATATCACAACACCTACTGTCTATGTGTGACTACCTCCTCCTAGTCTCCTGAGACAAACATCCTTCCAATCATAGTGAAACCTTAACTAGAGGATCCTGGGGGTGAGAGGGAGAATGTGAGCTAAGCAGAGCAGCTCAGCTGGACTGCCTCAGCTTAGGTCCTCAGTCTCCATCCTGCAGACCACTTCAAGATGGCTCAGATATTTAATGAATAGATACTGCTTAATTTAACTTAGCAGAACTTTA
The DNA here is from genome assembly GCF_000181295.1 of Otolemur garnettii. Lineage (NCBI taxonomy): Eukaryota > Metazoa > Chordata > Mammalia > Primates > Galagidae > Otolemur > Otolemur garnettii. The sequence goes on from NW_003852518.1 coordinate 3,468,663, forward strand.
AACTCACTAATTACCAAAAAGACATTGGACATTGTTTTCAGGCAGAAATGTTATAAAACATAGTAATTTTTATTAAAAAATTTGTAAACTTTTCCTCACTTACATTTAATTCACTTGTTCTTAACAATTGTGCTTGAACTGCTCATGAAAATTTCATGAAACATTAAACAAAGATAGCCATTATCCTGTGTGGTTTAATTTTGTTGTTGTTGACATATCAGGCAAATTTTTTTTAAAAAAAATCACAGAAACAAACTAAAAAGGTAGAGATAATGGTGCTTTCTTCTGTTTTTTCTGACTGCCATGCTTAACGTACACCAAGCAATTTAATTATACATTTTGTTCTTATGTTAAATTTATCATTTTACTATCTTAAACATCTAGTAATGAGAGAGGATACCAGGAAAAGGGAGGTCTAAGAGAACAGAGGTCTTCTCTCAAGGAGACCCAAGTATACACCTACGAGGTCCTCCCCGAGGGGACTCAGCACTTAGGAATTTGTAGAAACTTAACTCCCTGGGACCTAGGAACAAACACTTGCAGAGCCAGCTGCTCCAGCTTGATTCAAACTTACCAATGAGAAAGGTACCCGTGGGCCAGAACTTCTTGAGGGGGGATAAAAACGAGAGGACTGAGCCAGCCAGTGAGCGTGGCCATTTTGAACTCCTCTGTGCCATCGCTACGCCAGCTGAAATAAAGCCCTTCCTCCTTAAAACGTGGTGTTTGGGCGTTCCTTCTCTCCTTTGGACCTCAACTTCCTGCAACAGTACAAATAACATAAGCTTGTTTGACCGTACACCTGGATAGAAAAAAATTGTATGTCTTTATGCCGACAACTCTGATGACATTCCTGCTTTCATTTTATCAACAATTTTAAAACTTGCTTTCTTTATCCTAGATCATGGGACCAAAAAAAGAAAGAGAAAAAAAAGAGCCAGAGAGAGAGAGAGAGAAGCATTTGAATTAGTTTCTACAATTCTGACAGTTTTAGGAATACTTAATTTATATTAATACTTTATATACTTATTTTATTTATTTATTTATTTATTTATTTTCTTCAAAGTTAATTTGATAATACTATCCAAAGGCAATAAAATATTATACAAGTACATATACATAAACATACAGACTGAAGCAGATTTTATTGAAAAATTTTAGCAATGTTTCAGGTAAAATAGTACAAAACTTGCTAGTTTATATGTAAAAAAAAATAAACTGGATTCAAATTTTGTTTCTGGCAGATGGAGCAGATGGAACAGATTTAAGTTAACTGCTTCACTGACTAAAGTTTTTTACTAATATTTATGTTGGAAACTTCTAAGATTTTTCATTTGGCAATTTGTTCCTTAATAGCCTCCCACCTGACCTCTGTTTCCCTTCAGCTGGGAGTTAGGAGTGAGTCTTCACTGGAAACTGACGATGTAACAGGGAGAACGGCCCTCTCTCTAAAACCTCCTCACTCCTGGGGAATTAAAACCTGCATCTCCACTTCATGCCAGAGGTCAGGAGGCCAGGGAGTTCTTTGGACACAGGAGATGACTGGGAGGAATTGCCAAGTTCCAGTCATGAGATTGTCTTAGTCCTTAGCCAAGATGAAGGAATCAGAACCATCAATTATAGCTAAATAGCAATAGCCTGACACTGAAAACGCCCCCCTTTAAAATCTCTGTGTATCTGCTCAGAGGCATGATGTTGATACTTTGAAGATGGAAGTCTGATAACTTCCTTTTTTTTCTCCTCAAACCACTTGTCTTCATCTTCTGATGAAGCCTCAGGCCCAAGTGCTGAACTTTCAGTAACAGTAGTTCCGTGGACGTTTCAAAGAGACGCTATTGGGTGCAAGAGAAGACAAAATATAAGACATACATGTGAAAATCTCAGAGAAAGGGTGGACATTTTCTCCAAAAGGGAGGTGGGGAGCGTATTTGCCAATCATCAGATGTCTAGGCTGTGATCATTTAAACTTCTCTCTGTTTTTCTAAAGTTTATTTTAAAGACTCTGTCACTAAAAAAAAAAAAACAAAGAAAGAAAAAGGAAAAAAAAAAGACTCAATTTATAAAACAGAACAGTTGTTTTAATTCCTCAAAGAACTGGGTTGTGGCCCAAATGATATCAAGGGGCAGATTTGCCCATCTGATTATATCGTCTTCAACTTGTTCCTCTATGTCAGAGAACAGGTTTCCAATAAAGACAGAAATCAAAAGATTCCTGCATTTTTATTTTGACCTGTGTGTCTTTGGAATGTTTTAATAAATCACTCCATGAATGCTTCAGGTTGTTCTCTGTTTCTAAATATACAGCTCCGCCAGAGCTTATGTGAAGTAAAATGAAGACTTAAGGGTCCTACCCTCCCAGCAACTAACTGACTGGACGCCCTCTTGGCCAAGAGGATCCCTTAACTGAGTTTCTCGCCATAAGAAAGAAGATCAGACATGACTGATTATGTCCCCCTCCCTTCTTAGAGATGTCCTCTGGGACTCCTAAATGGGCCCGAGGCTGTGCAAGACACACCTGCAGGTCCTCAGTATGTAAAACAAACCACTTGGGTCTGGGCCTATGTCCTGTAGTCTGCCTCTGATTAACAGACCCTTATCTTAACTCAAGCATTCTTTTTTTTCAGACTCCTGGTCTATTAGACATAGCCTAACTCTTCTAGTCAATTGTCAGCCAAAGAATCTTTAAACCCACCTATATCACCCATGCCCTCTCTTTGAGATGTCCTCCTTTTTTGGGCCAAACCAATATATACCTTCCACGTACCGATCTGTTGCTTCACCTGCAATCTGTGTCTCCCTAAAATTTGTAAAAACAAAGTGTCACCACCAACACCACAAGTCCACTTGCTCAGGGCTTCTTGAGTGTGGCTCTAGGTCATAGTCCTCAAGTGTGAGTCAGAATAAACCTCGTTAAATCACGTGGTTTCTTTTTTGGTGACACTTAGGAGACAAGGCCTTTAAACACAATACTTCCCATTAGACTGGGAATCCCGCCTTCCAGTCAGGCCACCTCTGACATAGCGCCTGGCCTGATTTTTTTTAATTCTTCCAAACAACCTATCAGTTTTAATTAAGACAAAGGTTAAATATGCCAGTGTAGTGCTGCCATTCCTTCCGCAGAGCTAACCGCGAGATATCAGGACAGAGCACCCATAAGTCCACAACCTCCGTCCTCCGTAGAAGCCACTGTGAGGAAGAACATGACCTTGTTTCGTGGAAAATAAGTGGCAATTACTAATCATGATGTCTTTGAGTTCTGTGTCTGGATTTCCTGTAGCTTTCTTTACAATAAGACATCAACCACTTAAGAAATAAAGATGTAAAGAAGTAAAAGAGCATTTTAAGAAGTGCAATCTCTTTGAAAAGTGGATCAGGCCAGGTGCAGTGGCTGACCCCTGTAATTCTAGCAACTCTGGGAGGCTAAAGCAGGAGGATCAGCTTGTCCTCAGGAAGAAGAGAACAAAAGAAAGAAAGAAAGGAAAATGGATCAAATTCTTGAACTCATAGATATTTTTTTTTTCAGGATGACAAAAAAGGATTTTATTTGGGAAGAACAAAGAGAAAGTTTACAGCACTTCCAAAGAGAGCTGAAAGTGGGTCCCTCCCATAGAGGAGAAAAGGTGGGAGAGATGGAGACCCACAGGCCGCAGGGGTATAAACACCCCCTTCAAGTAACTCAAAGCAAAAGTGAGTGGGGACTGAAGATAAAACCGGAGCGGCACAGGCAGTGTGGAGAGAGAGTAAAAGTCACCCACACGTGTTCCAGGGTAACAGAGAGAAAGTTCACAGCACTTCCAAAGAGCGTTGGCAGTGGGTCCCTCTCCTAGAGGAGAAAAGGTGGGAGAGACCCAGACTAGATATGTTTGTAAATAAACTTAAGATACTAAAAATGAGCAAGTGGGAGGGAAGGGGGTCACAGTGTACAGCACCCCTCTTTGGGCTGGGACACAACTATAAGAGGGACTTGGCTCAGCGCCTATGGCTTAAGCAGCTAAGACACTCAGCTACACCTGAGCTGGCAGGTTTGGATACAGTCCGGGCCCACCAAACAATGATGGCTGCAACCAAAAAATACCTGTGTTTCGTGGCAACCACCTATAGTCCCAGCTACTTGGGAGGAGGAGGCAGGAGAATCGCTGCCCAGGATTTGGAGATTGCTGTGAACTGTGATGCCACAGCACTCTACCCAGGGCAACAGCTTGAGGCTCTGTCTCAAAAAAACAAAAAAAAAACAAAAAAAAACGAGGGACTTTACCTAACAAATGCAATCAGTGTAAGCTAATGAATGCCAAACAATAAAAAGGAAAGAAAGAAAACAAAAAGCAAAAATAAAACAAAAGTAAGTCCCAATAAAAGAATAAACATTTTTCAAAATATTAAATTTTTTAATTACTTTTTTGTTTTTTAAAGCAAAAATTTAAGTGACTCAGAACCAAAATCAATAAGCCTTTATGATTTAACCATAGAGGAAAGAGGTGCCATCAAAGAGAGTGCAAAAGATGCAGCCCTCTCAAGATCCAGAGTCAGTTCCCAAGACAGCCAAAAGAAAGACACAGATAACCCCTGCAGGCTCAGGGACCAGGGGCCAGGGCCCAGGGTTTCCTGGTTCTTGGTTCCAAGTACCAAAGAATGGTTACTCGTACAGAGCTGACGAAACAAATGAGCAGACCAAGCAGATAGCAGCAAGCAAAATGCCAGGGTTTATTACAGCATAGAACATGCCAAAGATGGAGCAGATCTACCCCCAGGAGAGGAAGAGGCTCCCAGTTTAACAATATATTTCCCCTTTAATTTGGTTCCCCAATTCCATGTGAAGTGGGAGGTGAAATATTCATGCTTTTTCTTGGAAAGGGGTGGAAAATTTCCAGAATGGTGAGTCCGCCCTTTTCTACCCAGCTGTTGCCATGATATTTGTAAACTGTCCTAGAGCTGGTAGATGTGATTTTTACCATGTTAATGAGGGAGGTCACTCAACGACGCTGGTGCCTCAACTGTGCACATGCTCCAAAGACCACCTACCTGCTGAGCCTTTGATCATCTTTCTGGTTGGTGGTTTCTCTTTTTTGGTTGGTCAGTCCTTGAAGAGCCCCTAGCACAGACCAAACATCTGGTCAGTCCTCCAGGACCTCTTGACACATCCTCTGTTTCTTCGTGGAAGACTTATGGTCAATTTTCTCCTCCTGGTAGACAAAGCATCTCCTAACACCATCTATTTCTCAATGGACACCCCTAGACAAAGAATCTATTCCCTCTCTCCTTATCCCTACCTAACATTTGAGAAAACAAGCATTGACAGGAGAGTTTGAGTCTTGCTCTGTTTAATGTACAATCCTGATGTATGGGACTCAAGCAGAAGAATCCAATCCCCAGCTTAAAAGGCAAAACTCAAATGCACTGGCAATGTAGCCTCAACCACTTCCCATGGATTTAGGGTAGGGTTCCCTGTGACTCAGGGTGACCACATTACGTAAGAATCCTAAAATTGAGCAGTGCGTGTGGCTCAGTGGCTAGGGCACCAGCCCCATATACCGAGGGTGGCAGGTTCAAACCCGGCCCCAGCCAAACTGTAACAACAAAAAAAAAAAATAGCTGGGCATTGTGGTGGGCACCTATAGTCCCAGCTACTCAGGAGGCTGAGGCAAGAGAATCACTGAAGCCCAGGAGTTGGAGGTTGCTGTGAGCTGTGATGCCACAGCACTCTACTGAGGACAATAAAGTGAGACTCTATCTCTTAAAAAAATAAAAAGAATCCTAAAATTGCAGGAGCCACAGAATAGAAACAGATCTCTATTAATATCAAGGCTGTCCTACGTGAACCTACTATAAAAAGCTCTTGGACAGCATCATCAGGAGAAGGTGTTGTCACTCTAATGACAGATAAGTAGATTCCAGTTGCATACTCTGCCCTGGGTCAGAACAAAGCCATTCCCATACACATATAATTTATACTGTACCTTCACTGGGTAGATAAGAAATGCTAAATAAACCATAAACACTTTTCTTCCTGTCCAGGAATAGAAAGGAATTAAATCGACTTCTCCAAACCCCCTAGAAGTACTCTATTCTGCCTTTCTGTGGCAGCGTCCAGCTCTGCCTGGTTGGGCTGTAGGGATCCTTGTTGTTTACATGGAAAGGAATTTGGCAGAAACATAGTATAAGAGAAAGGCTTTTCTGGATGAATCAGAGCTGTAAAAAGTTAGAAGTGATAAGTGGCAGTCAAACAAGTAGATTTGACAAGTAGCACATGCAGTGACTCTGAAGCCTGCAACTTACTGCACTCTCCTCAATGCCACTAAAATCCAGCCTCCTCTGAGCCCAACACAAGAAAGTGTTTGTCTTCTGGTCTGCAAAATGGAATGGCAGGTATCTTAGAGAGTCCTGGGAAATTTGCATACAGTCAAACAGCAATGGGAATAAATTCATACCTGAGAGTGGTCCACAAGGGCCTGTGTGTTCCAGAGACACGTGTGGTTTACAGGGACTTGTGTGATCTGCAGGAACCTGTGTGCGCCATCTATCGGGACGTGTGTTGGATCTACAGGACCTGTGTGACCTGAGGAGACCTGTGCTGTCTACAGGACCTGTGTGACCTGTGTGGATCTGTGTGATCCTTGGGAACCTGGGCTGTCTAAGGACCTGTGTGACCTGTGGAGACCTGTGTGATCTGTAGGAACCTGTGCTGTCTAAGGACCTGTGTGACCTATGGAGACCTGTGCTGTCTACAGGACCTGTGTGATCTGTGGAGACCTATGTGATCTGTGGGGAACCTGTGTGACCTGTGGGAACCTATGTGACCTGTGGAGACCCGTGTGATCCGTGGGGACCTGTGCTATTTACAGGACCTGTGTGATCTGTGGGAACCTGTGTGATCTGTGGGAACCTGTTTGACCTGGAGACTTGTGCTGTCTACAGGACCTATGTGACCTGTGGAGACCTGTGTGACTTGTGGGGACCTGTGCTGTCTACAGGACCTGTGTGATCTGTGGAGACCTGTGTGATCTGTGGGGAACCTACGTGACCTGTGGGAACCTATGTGACCTGTGGAGACCTGTGCTGTCTACAGGACTTGTGTGACCTGTGGAGACCTGTGTGACCTGTGGGGACCTGTGCTTTCTAAGGACCTGTGTGACCTATGGAGACCTGTGTGATCCGTGGGAACCTGTGCTGTCTAAGGACCTGTGTGACCTGTGGAGACCTGTATGACCTGTGAGAACCTGTGCTGTCTACAGGACCTGTGTGACCTGTGGAGACCTGTGTGACCTGTGCTGTCTACAGGACCTTTGTGATTTGTGGGAACCTGTGTGACCTGTGGCGACCTGTGCTGTCTAAGGACCTCTGTGACCTGTGGAAACCTGTGTGACCTATGGGAACCTGTGCTGTCTACAGGACCTGTGTGACCCATTTTCAGTGGCTCAGACCTGCCTGGACTGTGCACAGGGGTCCCCTTCACCCAGGCTTTGCTCATTCCTCTGGCATTTACAGGTTCCTTCCTCTGCCTGAGCCACAGGCTTCCTTCCTCCCTACCCCCACCCCTCTCCTCCTCATCAAGGAGGCTCCTCCTCATCAAGGAGGCAACATAACCCCCAGCAACCACCCACAAAGTGGCCTCCCCCCAAAGAGCCCTTTCTGGTTATCTGCCTGTTATCTTTCTTCATCCCCTTTGCCCTGATCCCAAACTCTGGCTGCACCTGCTCACACACTCACAGTCTCTCTGCTGCGGCTGGAGTGAAGGCCCCCATGTCCAACAGGGTGAGCAGCCCACACAGGGGCCAGTAAGAAACAGCAGCACCATCCATGGAGGGGTCAAACGGAAGGGTCATTATGTTCATATTGGAAAGCAAAGTGGGTGGAAATAATTCTCAGCAACCTGCTCTTATGCATTTGTGGCACCCATGGAAATGTACATTTGAACAATTAACTCTGACTGAAAGTCACTCGAATGTTGTGAGAGCAGGGCTGAATATGTTCTATGATACATAAAAGCCAATGGACCAACACTATTTAGGTGGTTTTATTTTAACAAGGCCCTCATGCTAACTCTTCATGGTCATGGGCTGAAGTATAATCCCCAAAACTCATATACATGTATTGAAGTCCTAACCCTTTAGGAATGTGACTGTTATTTAAGGAGGTGATTAAGTTTAAATGGGGTGATGGCATGGACCCCAATCCAATCTGACTGGTGGTGTCCTTATAACAAGAGAAAATTAGGACACAGACACATACAGAGGGATGACCATGTGAAGACATAGCAAGAAGGCAGTTAGATGTCTGCAAGCTAGGGAAGGGCCTTGGAAGAAACCAACCTGCCAACACCTGGATCTCAGACTTTCGGCCTCCAGCACCATGAGAAAAATGTTTGTTTGTTTCACCCAGTCTGTGGTTCTTTGTTACGACAGCCCTGACTGAGGCACTGGCCTACCACCACAGAGAAGGCAAGTGTAGAAGAATTTCTACAAGCCAACTACAAATATCCACCACATAGCATGTCAATAATTATCTTAAACATAAACGGTCTAAATATGCAAATCAAAAAAACAGAGACCAGTTCGATAGAATCAAGTTACCAACCCCTCCAGGAAGGATTCCTGTCCTGGGAAGCACGACCCTCCCAGGAAACAGTGAACAGACCAATCCAGGCCTCCCTAACCTTGTCCCATCTCCGGCCCAGGAGTAGCCATGCACAGACCAATCCGGGCTGCCCTAACTCTTTAAATCCCTGTCCGCCATAGCCCATGTGTGGATTTCTCCCTAGTCAGGAATCTCATCCCACCTGCAATGCAGGTGGAATAAAAGCCACTTTGATTGCATGAATTGGCTCTCCACCTACCTTTCATCTTGTGCCTTGGAATGATTTTTAGCTTTGGGTCTGGAACCTTTCACAGTTGACTGGATAAGATAAAACAAAAAATAAAAAACTGGAACTCAACTATATGCCCTTATAAGAAACTCACTTGAAATTCAACACTTTAAAATGTAATACGGTCATGCAACACATGACTAGGTTTACCTCAACATAGAAAACACTGCATAGAAAACAGTGGTCCCATGAGATTATGATGCTGCACGTTTTCTGTTTATTTTATTTATTTATTTTTGAGACAGAGTCTCACTTGGTCACCCTCAGTAGAGTCCCTTCGCATCATAGCTTACAGCAACCTCAAATTCTTGGGCTTAAGCGATTCTCTTCCCTCAGCCTCCCAAGTAGCTGGGACTACAGTACCTGCTACAATTCTCAGCTATTTTTAGAGATGGGGTCTCACTCTTGCTTAGGCTAGTCTCAAACTCCTGAGCTCAGGTCATCCACCTGCCTTGGCCTCCCAGACTGCTAGGATTATAGGCATGAGCCACCGTGCTTGGCCCCATTTTCTGTGTTTAGATACACAAATCCCAGGCATTGGATTATGATTGCTGCAGTTTTCAGTTCTGTCACGTGCTGTGCAAGTTTGGAGCCCAAGGACAGCAGGCTGACCATACAGTGCAGGCGTCCATGGGCTCTACTGTCTGGGTGCCAGTACATCCTACAGTGTCCAAATGAGGATGACATTGGCTATCAAGAATTTCGCAGAATGTAGCCCCGTTGTTAAGCCACACATGACTGTAATTGGATGGGGCTGGAAGGAACAGGAAAATGGAGCTGTCCTGTCCAGAACAGTTTCAAGGCCACCTCCACCCTCCACCCAGCACATCTCTTTGTCACCAAGTTGCTAACACATGTGTGTCCCTCTTACCCCCTACTCTTCCAAGATGAAGAATGAGCAAGTGGCAGCCTCCATCAGTCTGCCCCAGCCTGTCTTCATTCTTGGCTGGTCACACAACCATGCTTGAGTCAACACTTGTCCAGCCCTTTCCTGGGGGCAGTGAGTGGCCACCAGCAGGAACAGTCAGGTCCTCATACAGCTCTGCTGCCTGGGCACTCTCACCCATGACCTGCCATTTGAAAGTATCATCAGGTGGCAGCCAGTGCTTCACTTACCCCCACTATGGTATCCCCCTTGCAGAAGCCATATTTCTGTCTCTGTATCCTCTGATCGCCTCTTTCTTGCCTGACTCCCCTGGTGTCTCTCTTCCTCTCTCTCTCTCTCTCTCTCTCTCTCACACACACACACACACACACACTCCATCCTTTCGCTGCTGTCCTGCCTCCCAACACCTCCTCTTCCCTGTCCCCAGGCTCCATACAGGATGTCCTTTCCTGAGCCACACAGCTCTGTATCCTGTCCCAGTGAGCAGCTCACCTGCCAGAGGCTGGCCTGGGGTGGGCAGAGGCTGGGGACACATGAACCAAAGCCCAGAGCCAGCTCTATGCAGTGAATCTCTCATGTAACTTGCTGTCCCCAGCAAGATGGAGGACAGACGTGGAAACCGAGCCTTCAGAAACAGGTGACAACTATCCAGCCACAGAGTGTGTTGGAGGTTGAGATGAGGCTGGCTGAGGGGCATTCCAGCCCCAAGAGGAAAATGTGAGCCAGAAACAACCCCGAAAGCAAACAGTACCCAGAGCTCAGCCCCGTAGGGGAGAATCTGAAACTATGAGTAGGCCCCTAACACCTGCAGACCCCTCATTTACCAGGTCTTCACAAAGACCCTAAATGTACAAATTTTGCAGGAGAGGAAACTGAAGTTGAGTGAGGTGGAGGAACCATCGAGAAAGGTCTGCTAGGCTCAGGGCCTATAGTACAGTGGTTAAGGCATCAGCCACATACACCAAGGCTGGCCAGTTCGAACCCAGCCCGGGCCAGCTAAAACAATGGCAACCACAACAAAAAAATAGCCGGGCCTTGTGGCAGGTGCCTGTAGTCCCAGCTACTTAGGAGGCTTAGGCAAGAGAATCGCTTAAGCCCAAGAGTTGGAGGTTGCTGTGAGCTGTGACACCATGGCACTCTACTAAGGGTGGCATAGTGAGATTCTGTCTCAAAAAAAAAAAAAAAAAAGAAAAAGAAAAAGAAAAAGAAAGGTCAGGCAGCGCCTGTGGCCCCATACGCTGGAGGTGGCGGGTTCAAATCCAGCCCCGGCCAAAAACTGGAAAAAAAAAAAAAAATATACATATATATATATACACACATATATATACAAAAGAAAGGCCTGTTAATTGGCCCCCAGCACCTCTGAGTCCTCCTGCCTCCAACCCCAGGATGCGGCCAAGAATCCTGGGTGCCGTGGAGAATGTGGCCCTGCCAGTTTGCAGGTGCCCTCCGAGGCTCTGGCTCTGGTTCCACCAGACCTATTTACAATCCCAGAAATCATAGACCACAGCGAGCAATTGAGGAATAGTTTTGTCCATAGCGTGTTGGTTCTGTCCTGCTTGTAGAAGCTTGGCAGACCCCCTGGTACCCTCAGGAAATGTGGGTTCCGCCTCTGTCTTCACGTCACTCCTCCTCGCTCAGCCTGGGCTCCTGCTGCTCTGATTGCTCCTGTGGAATGACCGTAGCTTCCCTCATCGTGAGTGAAATAGGGCCTTTAACTATGTGATGGCAGAAGGATGAATTTTCTTGAAGGAGGAAGCTTCCCCCCCACCTCCTTAGGGTGTCTACAGAACAGCCTGGTGAGAGCTTTTGCTGATATAATGCAAGGTTAAGGGCCCCTGCCCCTAGGGCCAGGAACATGTAACCAGAAAAATTCAAGCATCCTCAGGAGGCACGTGGTGAACTGTTGCAAAGGCATCCAAGCACCCCAAAGGTGCACAAGTCCCCTCACTCTTCCTCTGCTCCCTCTGGGAGAGTGAGATTCTGCCCACACATTAGCTCCACACACACTTGCAACCTGATTCTGTTCACTCAATGACCCCTTGAGCTTTCTCTCCACTATTTAGCAGTCTTCCATGGGCAGGATCTTTTTATTTCCATAACACACATGTTCATTTTATATCTGTGTAACAGTCATGTTTTTCCCCCCTTTTTAAAATTTTCTTTCAACAAAACACTCACTGAAGGACACCCTGAAAGGGGAAACTGTACCCATGGCTGCCACCCCAGCGGCACTGACTACACTAGAAAGATGTAAAGGCACTGAAGCCTGGGCGCTGTGGCTCACACCTGTAGTCCCAAGGGGGAGGATCTCTTGAAGGCCAAGAGTTCAAGACCAGCAGTGACACCCCATCTCTGTAAAAAATTAATGGGCATGGTGGTACACACCTATAGTCCTAGCTGCTAGGAAGGCTGAGACAGGAGGATCTCCTAGGCCTTCGGGAGTTCGATGTCGACAGTGAGCTGTGATTGTGCCACTGTACTCCAGCCAGGGAGACAAAGTGAGATGCCGTCTCTTAAAAAACTAAATAAAAAATCTCGGCACCTATGGCTCAAGCGGCTAAGGCGCCAGCCACATACAACCAAGGTGGCGGGTTCGAAACCAGCCCAGGCCCGCCAAAAAACAATGACAACTGCAACCAAAAAATAGCCGGGCATTGTGGCAGGTGCCTGTAGTCCCAGCTGCTTGGGAGGTGGAGGCAGGAGACTCGCTTGAGCCCAGGAGTTGGAGGTTGCTATGAGTTGTGATGCCACGGCACTCTACCCAGGGCAACAGTGTGAGGCTCTGTCTCAAAAAAAAAAAAAAAAATTAATAAATAAATGGAATGAAGAACTGGGATCTGTGCCTGCATTTGCCTTTTCCTATGAAGTAGAAAGAACCAAGTGCTGTCCTTTTCCTAGTAAGTAAACTTCCACATGCCTGTTGTATGCACGTGTGTAGATATGTGCACAAGCACACATATGTATGTACCACATGCCTGTGTGTAAGGAACATGCTGCTGGGGCACAGTCCAAACCCTCTCTTGGATGGTGAGCCAAGCCTCAGGGAACTCATCTGGCATTGGAGCATAATAAGATTTGGGGACAGACTCAGGCAGGACCATTTATGGAAGTTCTACGTGAGGGGGTCCCCAACAGCAATTGCTTAATAAACACCAGTTATTAACAAGAGCTCACCTCTGCAGAGCTTATCCCACTACTTAAATTGGTCAGGAATCTCTGTCCTTCATGGACAGTCAATCTCAAAGTTGACCCCCCAAAGGGCTGTAACAAGGACAACATACAGAGGTGGTCAACATAAGGAACTAGGCGTTTGTACATGTGGTGCATGTACCATCTAGGAAAATTGGGTCAGCTTAAGGAAGTGGTCTACGTAGGGAAGGGTCAGCTCTGGAGGTTCTACTGTATTTGGTAACTGAAAAAATATCAGGCACAGCAGAAATGTTTCCTACGCCAGCACTGCTTTATTTCTTAATTTTTTTTTAGCACTGCTTTCTTATTAAGCTTAACACGCAGGCTGTGACAAATGTGATGACATTTTATTAACTGTTGCATATGTACTAAGGACTATTTAAATGTGAGTAAGGTAAATCAGAAACCAGATGCCCAAATGCATAAAGTCTAACTTGGGAAACAGCACATCACCAGTGCCCAGGAGGGCTCCCCTCCCACCAAATGCACCTGGCCTCCCCCATGGAGGAGATTCCTGCCCGGAACTCTGGGGTGCTCAATTTCTGGTGAGTTTTTCCCCCTAGTCTTGCTGTACAGTGTACATATTTTCAAAGAAGATACTATTTAGCTTTGCCTACGTTTTAACTTCATATAAACGAAGTCTTGTTTCATGTACTATTCTACCATTTGTGCTTTTCATTTGAAATGTTACCTGTGCAGCTGTTCTGCACTGATGGAGAAGCCGTTTGCATCTGTTTTCACTGTACGGCGCTGTCTGCTCACACGGAGTGGTGTGGATCTGTTCTCTGGCACATAGATATTTGGGGGCTTGCGGCTTTTGCTGTTGAAGACGTTGGCTCTATGAACACTATTGTCCACATCTCCTGGGCCGCACAGCACTCTCATGAAGGCTTAGGAGCAGGAGTGGAATCACCAGGTCCCAGGAATAAATGCCTGGCCTTAACACATGGTTCACTGCTAGGATTAATGAAACAGGTATGAAAGACACATTTTGAATCTTCTAAAATATTTTGTTGTCCCTTCTGTCATTTATAAAGGCAGACCATACTTCTCTTTGTTTCTGGTCAGCACGGCATTACTGTGGGTGTGAAGCTGGACTGGAGGAAGCGGCAGGAGCAGGGGCGGCCGGGAGGGCCAGCAGGATAGGCAGGGCGCCCGTTGACGCCACGTCAAAGCACAAGGTGAGTGAGACTGTGACTCGCTCCCCATGGTGAACTCTTCAACAGCTCCCTAGTGACGTTCTTAGTTCCCAATTTACAAAGTGTCACACAGTTTTTACAGTTCGATTTTCACGTTCATGGATGCCATTCTGAGCACAGCACTGGAAGAACAGTGGTGTGAGTCACCAGCAGGCTTCAAACTCGGGGATAATTAGCTCCATCAGAACCAACCCGTGTTCCCAGTTCTCTGCCCTCCTGAAAACACTGAAAAGTGAACCATGCTGGTACCGAGGTTTCCTTTTCTTCCTGTCAGTGCTGAAATGCAGGAGGGTAGAGGAGGGCACTGGAGCCCAGGTGGCAGCGGGAAGAGGGCGCACAGCGGGCCAGGCCCACAGTGACAAGGCGGCAGATGGCCCGAAAATCAGAGTGGCCAGGGTAGGATGGTGGAGGGACCTGATCCTCAGTAGGAATTCAGGCAGCATTTGTTTGAGAGCATTTACAATGTCAGCTCCAGAGACATCTCAGTAGCCAAACTAAACCAAGTCTGGATGTCACAGTAAGTCATCATGTCCACACAATCACAAGGTCTGTTGTTCAGCTGGCATTTCCCCGACGTGAAGCACTGTCAGGCATCTTCAAGGACATTACCCTGTTCATATATTAAGGGAGATCCTCCAGGGGTCAGTGACCTGCCCTACCTGGCACAGCCAGCAGGGGGGGTGAGGGGCCAACTCCAGATGCTGCACATCACATCACAGGAAGCCATTCCCTGTCTCCCCCCAGGGGAAGCAGGCACAGTCCACAGGTTCCAGGATGCCCCCTACCACTCCGGACACCTAAGAGAGGCAGGAGTCCTTCTCTGGCTAACAGCAGCCTCCCCTTTAGCCTTCAATCCTGTCTGCTAACAAGTCAACTGTTTCTGCACTTTTTTTCTTTACTTTATCAAAGATGTCCTCCACAACCTGGCAGGGGGACCCACCCAGCCACACTGGCATGGGTTGAGGTGCGTAAAGAACTAGTTTGTGAGCCCCTGCAGGCTGGGGTAAAGAGCCCTGCCTGCATTATCCACACAGCCCCTGGCTTGGCAACCGGGGTGGGCTGGCTGGTCAGGCAAGCCCATGCTCACAGACATGCTGGCCTCCACTCAGGACATGGGGGTTGCACAGGCTATACCACAGGCCCTGGGGAGACTGACCTACACTGGGTCACACACCCAAAGGAGCATAACAATGTCCAGTTGAAGTCGAGGACATTTAGGAACTTGGGAGACAGACAGGAACACTCAACAGTGGCCTGAGGCAAAGGGACACAAGTCCAGCACTGCAGCTCACGCTGCCAGGACCACTGGCCTTTATCAGACTGCCCCAGGTGCATGGACAGGCAGCCTCAAATAAGGGTCCCGGGAGTGCTGAGGGAGAAACAAAAGGTGACTCTCTCTCCACCCTGACCAGGTTTACTTTATGGCCCCAAGATGGATAGAAGAAAGGTTTTGATCCTGAGTGGGGTGTCTTTTGCTCACAGCACCTAGAAGGGCGCGTGGGCTCAGTACATGGTAAATATATTCCAACACTGGGTGAATCTCTGGATGATGGGAAAGGGGCTTTCAAGGAAGTGTGTAGACCCCACACATCCACACCAAGGTCCCCACAAAATCCCTGCTTCCCTCGAAGCCACACAACAAACTGCAAAGCAAAGCTCCCAAGTGTGCTCGGTGCCCACCAGGAAGTCAGCCCATCCCAATTACAGGAAATAGAATTTCATATGGGAAAGGGGCCACATTGGTAGAATTGAGAACACGGGGGACCCAGGAGCCAACAACACCCCAAGACCCAACTGTCCTAGGTTGGGGAACCC
This sequence comes from Otolemur garnettii, assembly GCF_000181295.1. Classification (NCBI taxonomy): domain Eukaryota; kingdom Metazoa; phylum Chordata; class Mammalia; order Primates; family Galagidae; genus Otolemur; species Otolemur garnettii. Next base: position 3,484,612 of record NW_003852518.1, read on the forward strand.
AGGCCTGTCCAAGAAGTGGCTGTTACCAGATTCACCCCAGACAGAAGAACACCCTGCACCCTGGATTTGCCCCCATCTGCCCAACCTCCTTTTCAAAGAGTAACCACACACAGAAGCCAAGAACTTGGTGTCTGGGAGTGTCAGCAGAAGGTCAGGAAGGGCTGCGAGGCCAGCAAGCCAGGGCAGGTGCCACAGGACAGCCCGTCTTGAACACAGGTGTATCATTCTGGTCCAGGTACTTAGATCACAATCCCTCTGGCATGAGCAGTGGGAGAATGGACAGGAGAACTGACTAAGCTGATGCAGAAGGTTCCAGAGTTTTCTGAATACAACCTGGAAACTGTTTACACACGTATATTCAGGCATGCACTTATTTCTCAAACACGGCTACCTGCTGCTTTAGTTTTCAAGTGTCTCTCATTTATAATATAGAATTTTTTTAAATGCCTTAGGAAATGAGTTTTCTGGCACTATTATCAGATTTCTTAATTCATGACATAAAATCTGACTACTGGCTCAGCACCCATTGCACAATGGTTACAGCACTAGCCACATACACCAAGGCTGGTGGGTTCAAACCCAGCACAGAGCAGCTAAACAATGACAACTGCAACAAAAAATAGCCGAGCGTTGTGGTGAGTGCCTGTAGTCCCAGCTACTCGGGAGGCTGAGGCAAGAGAATCACTTAAGCCCAAGAG
>NW_003852518.1:3485331-3498249 GCF_000181295.1 Otolemur garnettii
TGTGATAGCACAGCACTCTACCAAGGGGGACATGGTGAGACTCTGTCTCAAAAAAAAAAAAAAAAAACAAACTGACCACTATGTGAATTCAAAAGTCTGAAAAATTTCCCTAGAAATTGTTCAAATGTTTAACGGAATATTCTTGAAGAAACCCGCAAATAAGGCTAAAGTAGCTGAAAATGTCCCCCATGAAGCTTAAAAAAAAACCTCCCAAGGTGGTTAATCCACAACTCTCTGCCTCAACTGCAACCTAATTTCCAAGATTCCTATGTAAAGAGTACGCAGACTCACACAAAAGGAGGCTTTGGCAAGGGTTTTATTGGCAGGTCGTCAACGGCAGCTTGTCTCAGGAGGCTCCGGTTGGGATCTGGGCCTTGCCCAAGCTCCTCTTGATGAAGTAGCCCACCAGCCGCTGTGGCCGCTGCTGGTACTCAGACAGCACCTCATGAGGACTGGTGATCTGGTCCCCTTCCAGGCGGTCCAGGAGGGTGACACACACCACCGCCGCTGCACAGAGCAAAGACCATATCAAAGCAAAGTTCTAGATCCCTAACAGTCCCCAGAGACAGAAGGACCAGAAAGCTCTTGGGGACCCGTTCTGCCCCCTTCAGGAAACAGGCTGGAGGATCAGTCAAAGGGGCCCTTAAGGGGGCAGGCGCTGGGTCCAGGCACTCAGAAGATTCCACCTTCCTCTCTGACTCCTCCCTGCCCTGTCCGCTTATTCTCTTCTTCTCTCGTCTTCCGAAAGAAACTCTCGGGCCAATTCCAAGACCAGCTCAGCACTGCCCTCTACTGCCTTAAAAGGCATGTTATCGCTGAGGTGACACAGATGCAGGGACTCAGCAAGGTAACCCTGGCCCTGAAGGGGGTGAGCAACTTGGGGGTGGATTCACCACTGTGGAGGGAAACAAGAGCTTGGAAAGCTAAATTCTCTATAGGGCCAGAGGCAGTCCCACCAGGTGGCGCCCCTGACCTCAGGGGCTGGTCTTCTCCATCATCTTTCCCACCCCACTCAGCAGCAGGGGGAGGCACAGCACAGACCCTGAGGATGGCACATTTGCTGTGAGGCGACCAAAGGACACTGAGCACTGGGTTGTGGGGAAGCCACCTCGGTCAGTTTCCAGAAACTGACGTTGGGCAGGGTTTCCAGAGCCAGAAACTGGTGTTCGGGTGCCCTGGGAGGAAGGGCCCTGGGAGGGGCTCCGGGCTGAGCCAGCAGAGCAGAGAGGGATGCAGGGGCTGAGGCCCGCTGACACCACCCACCTCGGAGGCCACAGGCGCTGCACATGGCCGCGAACACGGAGGATTCCATCTCGATGTTCCGGATGCCTGCTGCATAGGCTGCCCGCAGATACGCCTGCTTGTCCTTGTCAGTGTAGGAGCAGAAAGCACCGTCCAGTCGACCTTGCCCTGAAGCACAGACACAAAGACTTAAGAACCGCATGCGCATAGTACGCGCCTACTGTACACCGCACCATGCTACGGGCCAGGACACAGCGACGGGGGAGACTCATCGAGGTCTCGCCTGTCCGGTCAAGCAGGCTGTGGTAACCCCCACGGCCAGAGGAGCTGTGCAGGCGACAGCCGCGGGGAGGCGGGCTCACACCCAGTCTCACCTTCATAGAAGTCCAGGGTGCACATGGTGTTTCCCACCACCGTGGCGAACTCGCTGAGGTCCGCGGAACACTGCATCAGTTCCTGCACCAGCTGCTCGTCCAGGTCTGTGCTGCGGACCACCCGCTTCCCCAGGACCATCTGCTCAAACTCCGGCTTGAAGCAGGCGTCCACGGCCTGCCGAGTTATGACCACAGAGCCCGGCTCCAGACCTGGAGAAAGCAGAGGAGGTCGCGACTGTGCAGCAGGGCTCGTCTGGAGCAGCAGTCAACCCACCAACACGCCAAAACGCGGAGGCTTTTTTTATTGTTCCAAGAAAGCACACTGATCCATTTTCCCATTAATAGTTCTTTTCAGGCTATAAAACTAATTAACACGTGATCATTGCAAACACTGTGGAAGGGAAAAGTGGAAAAAAATTAAAATTGCTGGGCACCTCCCCATCCTCGGTCCCATGCCTGTGTCTCCGGTCACTATTTGTCACTGTCAAACAGGTCACCATGTGTTTAATTGCTCCCTGTTTTGCAGCTTCTTATTAAGATTTCAAGCAAATACTTGGAAAGTAAACAGGCAGCAAGCAAACTGGACAAAGACAACCAACTGCCACACACCCAAGCCCAGCTTAGCCATCACCAGCTCCCAGGCAACCCCGCCTTCCTCTAGGACGGTTAGTTACAGCTCACTGTTTGCTGGACATAGATTCCTGGAATAGGGACGTTATTCTGCTCCTTATTCTTCTGTCTTATAATTTATATGTAATTAGACTATTGCTCTGAATGTTTGTGTTCCCCCCAAATGTGTATGTTGAATGAAATCCTCATCCCCAAAGCAGTGGTGTCAGAGATGGGCCTCAGAGAGGTGATCAGGTCTGTGAATGGGATTTGGTGACCATACAGAGGAGGCCCCAAACAGACCCTTCATCCCTTCTGCCATAATGAGGACACAGCTAGGAAGACTGCCATTGCTAGACACTGAATCTGCTTGACCTTGGGCTTTGAGCCCCCAGACTGTGACAAAAGCCAACCAGTCTATGGTGGGTTTTGCTGTTGTAGCAGCTGGATCAAACTAAGATAACCGCAATACTTTCCTGGTATCTATTTTAGTGCAAAATTAGTTTTAATAAACCTACAGGAAGGAACAAGAAGTCAGACAATCTTTTCTAGAGGTCTCATGTTGGGTGTTTCTGTGAAACACAAAATACATGGCTGACCACTAAGACCCCCAGCTGTGTCACTTTACACCCACATTTACCTGAACTTCCTCTTTCCCTTGCTGCCTTCCCTGTTCTGGGCAATTCAAAGCGTCCCGTAGGGGGCTTCTTCCAGCACTGAGGCTGGAGCTGAAGGGAAACGTGGCCAAGATCCTGATGAGTGCACAGGCCTGGAGTGTCCGTGCCCCCTGGGAGTCCAGTGTCACCCTCCCACTGCACACCCCTCCTGTGCTGGCTGCTGGTCTGTGTCCCTGCGCCTTCCCAGACATACCCACTGGCTTTCCTGAACTTCTGACCTCAGGTCTCTCCACTGCACTGAGCTTCTTCCCAGGCAACTGCTGACATAGCCCAGATCCTGCCACTGCCTTCCCCGACCTGTCCACAGTTCAGGATCAGCGGGGACACAGTTTCACATTCTTCTATCAGTGGGGCCCAAAAGTGCTGGGTTTTGCTTTCCAGTCAGTTTTTCCATCTTTATGGGGCAATTATAAAGATTCAAAATCTATACTACACCTTCTAGAATTCTCTATGATCATTGTTTTTAAAAATTTCTTTTGAGCAAGAACTCAAAAATGATTTTTCTGGAGTTGCTGGCAGACCCAGGCCTGACATACATAGCTGAGTATCTAGCTGATGGCAGTGGAGAAGACTCAATCCTGGGAATGACTTCTTTAAACTCAGAATTCTGATCATGCAAACACAGATTTCACACACCAATCTCTCTTTATATGACCAAAAGAAAAAAATAAGATAATGTGTTCAAAGATTTGGACTCTTAAAGCGAGTCCCCTTTCTAAATTTCAGAATTACACACAGTTCTGGCCACCAACACCCAGCCTAAACTTGCTCTAAGGCAAATGCCGCCTTTTCCAAGCACCTCAGTGGGTGTAAGAATTGCTGGAACCCAGTTCTAAGCAGAAAAACTAGCACAGAGTTAGAACCCCAGAGAGTAGGATAATTTATTTAAAACAAATCTGCCATCAGGCACGGAGCTGGCGCCTGTAATCCTAGCACTCTGGGAGGCCAAGATGGGTAGATTGCTTAAGCTCAAGAGTTCCTGATCAGCCTGAGCAAGAGGGAGACCCTGTCTCTACTAAAAATAGAAAAACTAGCTATGTATTGTGGCGCGTGCCTATAGTCCCAGCTACTTGAAGGCTGAGACGAGGATGACTTGAGCTCAGGAGTCTGAGGTTGCTATGAGCTGTGATGCCACAGCACTCTACCCAGGCAAACAGGGTAAGACTCTGTCTCAAAAAAAACAAAACAAATTTGCCCAATACACTTTTCCTTATAAATCAACTATATTTCAGCATTTCATTTTCTCGTTAAATCCTATTCTTTACCATCTTTGTTTTTTAAAACACACGTTGACTGGGAAATTCGGGGCTGATTTAAGCACACTTATCTTGGTTCTGTATTCCACCTCTCTGTTCCCCCCTGTGATTTTCCCGTAGGTTCTCATAAGGTGCTCCAAATCCTTGCAGGAACAGGGAGGAGGAGAAGTGAGCAAAGGGAAGGAGAGAAAGAAGAAGGGGGATTAGAAAGAGCAAACAGAGAGAATCAAGCAAACAAGAAGGCCCAGTGCCAACAGCCCCTCAAGAATGAGCCTCTACGCGCGCTCAGCACGGGGCCTGCCTGCACCTGTCTCTGGGGTGCCAGCTGGGAAAAATAACAAAACAAGCTTCCTTTCACGCTTCCTATTAAAAAGTGCTGCTTGAATAAAACCAAGGAAGAAACTTTGTGTCCCCAATCCCATGCCACGCTGGAGGTGCCTCAGGAGGCCCCAGTCCCTTGTGTGTCACAGGTCACAGAGGCCCTCTGCAGACCTTACCTATCCCGCCGGAAGTACCAATGCGGATGACAGTGACGTCGGAGCACCTGGCATGGTACAGCAGCTTGATGAGCTCATGCAACATGATGGAGATGGAAGGAATGCCCATACCGTGCTGGAACCAGGGAGAAACAGCAACGTTAAGCCAAAGCTGTGCCTTCATCAGTGTTCTGACCGGGATACTTCAGTCTAATATGCCCATCGTGGAAGATGAAACTTAAAACATAAATTTTCAAACTGTTAACACTTGGGAAACTTAAAAAGTGTATGCAAATCTGTCACAGAGAAGGTGACCCCATCTGATCCACATAACTTTTCAAATAGGCGGCAGCTGAGGAACCAGAGGCCCAGCCAGGGAGGCACCAGCCACCACTCTGGGTAACAGACAAGCAGCCCCTTCTGGCACTCTGAGCCCTGCATAAACACCCACTCCACTCCCACACACTCTGTGCCTCTTTCCACTTTTTTCTCTACCCTTTCTGCATCAGCTAAACTAAGTAACTGGCTGGCCCTTAGCCCACTGGACACCGGGCCTCTCGCTGACCCTATACTTTCCCACCTGTGTCTCATGTCTCAGCATCTCTGTACACTTCGCCCCTAGGCCTTCCCTTCAAAGGCCTCCCCCGGAGTCACATCCTTCTTGACAGCGCTCCTGGATGCCCTCAGCACTTTCCACGTGCTGTTCCTGTGGCAGAGTCCTATGGCAAAGGTATCCCGTTTAGAATCTGTCCTGGTGTCTTACACACAGGAGGTGCTGCCACGAATTATCAGTAACTGAACCATGATTTGGGTGCCTGATGTGTCCTAGGTGGTTGATATCACTGGAGGCCTCAGCTAACCAGTGACGTGGTGGGGGGAGAGTGTCTGGCCAGACAGGGTGTCCCTCCAAACTCTGTAGTCCTTCATTTATACTACTGCTGACAAAGGAAGTTAAAATCAGAAAGTGGGAAGACTCCTTTGGTGGAATACTGGACGTTCCTGTGTTCCCTCCCACTGCTACATGAAAATCTGTCATAAACTAACACATTCCTGTGCCGTGGCAGAGGAAACCTGAGGCCTGGTACTTGTCTGTGACTCTCCTTACAGGACAGGCCTTCCTGTGTCTCCTGTATGCCCTGGGCACCCTCACCTGCCACCTTCACACTGTGCACACAGCTGGATGTCCCTGCTTTTGTGTACTTAGTTGCCCCTGGAGACCACCTGGAGGGCAGGAGGCTGGGTCTCTTTTATCCTTGTACACCCGCTGCTGCAGGCTCACCTAGCTCCCAGCCATGTGCAGTAAACAAGTGTGAGGGAACAGTGGTCCGAGTGGGCAGGGGCTGCAGAGCCTAGAAACCAAGCCCACGTGCCGGGCGGGTACTCACACTGACAGACAGCACCGGTCCTACTTTATACATGGCGTAGCGGTCAGTCCCTGCACAGATGTTGGGATACTCTGCACCCGGTTGGTCAAGGCCGAGCTGCGCGCCAACGTACCTGATGAAGGCGTTCATCCGGGAGGGGCTTCCACCAACACACACAAACTACAGCCAGAAAACAGAGCCTGTCAGCGCACTGTGTACACCAGGGGTCCACAACGCAGCCAGCATCGCCGGGGACCCTGACTGATACACAAGTTCGCTGACCTCGTCCGAACCTACTATGTGTGCGGGGCCCCAGCAGTCAGCTTCACTGAGCCTCCCTGGAGTGTGCCACAGGGGCGGACCACAGCCCCAAAGTGTAATGCAGCCAGCTCCATAAACTCAGGAACCTGGACTCTGGTTCACTTCTGAGAAGGGCATGCCAGGTCTCCTGCATACACAGCCACCCTCCATCACATGGGAGACAGCTCAGGGTACTGAAGAGAATTTGGGTTTGTAACGAGACAGTGGGGTCCTCACCGTGTGACCAGAGCCTTGCAACCCAGTGACAGGGTGGCCTACTCAGCAGAGGCTCCCTCTTGCCTGGTCATTTGAGTGCCAGACGGCCAATGTTTGGAAAGAGCCAGGACCCTAATTGAAGTTTTACCTAATTGCTGGTGGATCTTTCTCAGAGAACTAAACACTTTAATTTTTGGAGCATCATTTAAGAAAACTTTTTGTTTTACAAAAAAAACAAAAAGAAAAGAAAAAGAAAGGAAGGAAAAAAGTAAATATGTTTTGAAGAGATTGGAGGATAAAAAGATATGTAAACATATAAAAGAAACTTCCACAGCCTGGGATAATAGTCACCGTAGATTAATGGCATGGGATGAACGGATACGGAATGAAGAGCACATTCAGAGCTGTACCCAACTGGAAACCAACACCATCCAAGAACTCAGTAGCTGGGGGCGCTCAACCCTGCACTGAATTACAATGTCATGTACTAGCAAAGGGTTCCCGGGTCCTGTTGCACTTCGACTTTCAATTCCATGGTAGTTCATCTTTACCCATGGGGATTAGATACTCAAACGTCCTCTGCTGACTTAAATCAGAACTGAGGGGTTTAAGACTTTTTAGGGCAAATGAACTGAAAGCTGCATGAACCAAAAAAAAAAAAAAGCCATTAAAGACAATTAACTAAACAGAATATGAACACACATCTCTTTTTTTGGATATGGAAACTTTGGTTTAAGGCTGTGCACAGTGGCTCACACAGGTAATCCTAAAATTTTGGGAGGCTGTGGTGGGTGGATCTCCTTAGCTCGTGAGTTCAAGACCAGCCTGAGCAAGAGCAAGACCTCATCTCTAAAAATAGCTGGGCATTACGGCAAGCACCTACAGTCCCAGCTACTTGGGAAGCTAAAGCAAGAGAATCACTTGAGGCCTGGTGCAGTGGCTCACACCTATAATCCCAGCACTTGGGAGGCCAAGGTGGGTGGATTGCCTGAGCTCACAGGTTCAAGACCAGCCTGAGCAAAAGCGAGACCCTGTCTCTAAAAAAATAGTCAGGTATTGTGGCAGGCGCCTGTAGGCCCAGCTACTCAGGAGGCCAAGGCAAGAGAATCTCTTAAGCCCAAGAGTTTGAGGTTGCTGTGATGCCACAGCACTCTACTGAGGGTGACAAAGTGAGACTCTGTCTCGAAAAGAAATAATAATAAAAATAAAAATTTGATAAACATATAGTTTCATGAACCTGCCAGCTGTCCTCTCTGCCATTGGTGAGGAAGCCCACCTGAATCGTTTAGGAGGCTGAGTTTAAGACAGGTTCTGAGAATTGTTACCTTCACATCTCCAAACATAGCCGGGAAATCATGTGTGCCAGTGCTGAGATTGAAATGGTAGAGAACATCTTCTTTCATTGTCGCCACATTTGGATTTAAAAGTCGGACAAGGTGGTCGCTGTAAAAAAATAAAAAAAAATAAAAAATAAAGGGGAGGTTTCATAGAGCACCAGCGCCCAGTGGCTGACTCTATCACAGGACTGGCGGCAGCAGGTGGGAGAAGGGCACGGCCAGATCCCAGGAATAAGACACCCCAACTCTGCGGTCCCCACTCCTGTACACTATGCTTCCCCTCTTCCTTCCTCTTAGCCCCAATTTGTTCCCAGGGCTTCTGTCTAAAAGGGAATCTGGAAGAATTCAGAAAAGCACACAAAAGTACATGATGAAAATGTGAAATCTGCCCATACCTGGAGGACAGCTGGTTGCTACCATAGTCAGGTTCATTCGACACGTAAACTTGATCTGTTTTAAAACTACTATGTTCACCTCAAGAAACAAGGACAGAAATTTGAAGGGCAAAAAAATCATCACTCACTCTCCCACCCAGAGATAGACACCCTTCCCAAGTTGCAGGCCTTCCGTTTCTTTTTCTCTTCTCTTGCACTAGCTCCCACTCCTCCAGCACAATGTCCAGGAAGAGTGGCAAGGTAAGACATCTGTTCATTTGGCCTTTTCTTCTGAGTGGCTACTAGAAAATGTCTGTGCGGCTCATTCTGCATCTGCACACTGCAAGCCTTCCATCATAAAGGGCGAGGCAGTGAGTGTGCTTGGCTCTGGGGCCATATGCATTTTCTATACTTCTCAAGTCTTCCAAAGTTGTGTGAAAGAACCACAGACAACCCTAAATTAAGTGAGTGGGTTGTGTTATTTACAAAACACAGATCTAGATGACTCCCTCTCCAGCCTGCCCAAGTCCCTTCAGCCCCTTCAACAGTGTCTGCTGATTCCCAGAGATGGGCACACTCTTCCGTAGAAACTGGGGCAGACATGGATTCCAGACCTCAGAATAATTGGGCCTTCCCTTCCTTCCTTCTTTTTTTTTGTTTTTTGACACAGAGTTCTGCTGAGGCTAGAGTGCCATGGCTTCAGGCTAGTTCAAAGCAACCTCAAACTCCTGGGCTCAAGTGATCCTCCTGCCTTAGTCTCCCAAGTAGCTGGGGCTACAGGCACCCACCACTACAACCCGCTAATTTGTCTGTTTTTAGTAGAGATGGGGGTCTCACTTTTGCTTAGGCTGACTGGAACTTCTGACTTCCTGGAGTGCTAGAAGTACAGGCCTGAGTCACGGCATCTCTTTCTTCCTTCTTAGTCTGAGTTTCTACCCGGGTCACGCTGATCATGTTCCCACCTCAACCTACCTCCTAAGAAAGAAAAGAGTGTGCAAGGAGCCAAGGCTGTGGCTGCCTGTGATGTGCAAATACCACTAGACAAAGGGATGCTCCCCACATGGCCCAGCCTTCTCTCTCCCTTTCCGGACAATGCTCATCACACCCTACAACACTGGCTTACATAATTAATGGAATAGCTATTAATATCATTATCCCCAGTAACAAAACTCCTGGATGCCACGACCACGTCTTATTTATCTCACACAGCACACATGTGACAGTTAGGAAGGCCCATCACTGTTTCGTATTTTCTCATTTATCTATTCCCTGTTTCTAGCTGGCATTTGGCATCAGCAGCAGACACCCAGCCTCCAGACACCGAGAGCTCCAGTTTCCCTCTGCCTATATCCAAATGCTTCTTTCTCTTGTGTTTCTCAAATTTCCCCTCCTGTCCATTCACCTCCCCAGTGGTGTCCTGAACATTTTCAAAAGGCCTGCATAGGAAAGAAGTGCAAAGAAATTAAAGAGGCACAGGTCTTCCTATAAAGAGAGTGTGAGGCCAGTTGATTTTCCTGGGTAAGTGTCAGAAGATTTCGAGAGACCGGTGGGCTGATAAACTGTCAACAGTGGCCATTCGAGGCATGCCAAGCACGCACCCAGACTGTGCTGATGACACAGCAAGAGTCTGTCCGGGAAGGGCGGGTGGGCGGGCAGCCTGGGACACAGAGCCACTCTCACCTGCCCCTCACCCCACCGCTTCCAGACAAGCTGGATGGATCTCCAGACTCAAGGCTAATTTTACTCTGGGGTGGGGTGGGAAGGCCATTTTTCAGGGGTCCAAATCCAGGATTATGTGTGAATAGGACCATCTCTAAACTTCCTGAGTACAGAGAAAAACAAGTTCAAACTGCTGTCCCTATGTGTTCAGTCAACACAGAAGACGGCTGTGACCAGATGTCTGGGGGGATTGTCCCCACCACCGAGCAGGCCCTCTACTCTGTGAACAGATGTCTGGGGGGATTCTCCCCATCACCAAACATGCAATCTACTCTGCAGTGCAACAAACTCCAAATACACAGTTTACAATATCACACTTTCCCAGAAAGCCTTTGAGGTCTCTAGGCCAATCTGAAATTCTGATAATCAAACCCAATCTACAGTACTTTAAGGTCTTTTAATGGCAATTATTTTTAATGTAATGAAGGTTCCTGTTCTCTTTCAGGGCATTATGAATAGATAAAATGCAAAATAGAAGGACTAACAGGCTTCAAAATGACAAAACAGGATGTGATTAAGACAACTAATGTTGCATATTTCAAAACAGAAAAACTCTATTTCCTTCTCAATTCCAGGAAAAGGAGGAGAAGGAAATCAAATGAAGACCAACAATAGTTTTAAAACATGTAAATTTGACAGGTATCATAGTGAAATGGAACATGCTCCAACTTATTTTTTAAAAGAATTTCAAAATAATAAGTCAGATACCTATCACTTGAAAAGAATATTTTTCTAGTCTATATACAATTTCAAGTGACTTCATTTTATTTTATTTTGTTGCTTTATTAATTTAAAAAATATTTGGGGCTCAGCACCTATAGCTCTGTGGCTAGGGCGCCAACCAAATACACTGGAGCTGGCGGGCCTGCCAAACAACAATGACAACTACAACCAAAAAATAGCCGGGCTTTGTGGCAGGTGCCTATAGTTCCAGCTACTTGGGATGCTGAGGCTACAGACTTGTTTAAGCCAGGGACACACAAGAACTGTATTAAAGGGTTGCAGCATTAAGAAGGTTGAAAACTACTGGCTTAAGCCCAAGAGTTGGAGGTTGCTGTGAACTGTGATGCCACAGCACTCTACCTAGGGTGACATAGTGAGACTGTGTCTGGAAAAAAAAAATAAATTAGGCTAGGCATACCCATAGCACAGTGGTTAAGGCACTAGCCAAATGCACCAAGGCTGGCGGGCTCAAACCCAGTCCGGGCCTACTAAATAACAACGACAACTATAACAAAAAAACAGCTGGGCATTGTGGCTGGTGCTTTTAGTCCCAGCTACTTGGGAGGCTGAGGCAAGAGAATCACATCTAAGAGTTGGAGGTTGCTGTGAACTGTGATGCCATGGCACTCTACCGAGGGTGACAGAGTAAAACGCTGTCTTGAGAAAATAAAATATAATAATAAAAATAATTTATAAAATATTCATTAAGCACCTACTATGTAAAAGAAATGTGTGAGATGACAGTGAATGAAAACTTCTGATTCTGGCTCAGCACCTATAGCTCAGCAGCTAGGATATCAGCCACATACACCGGAGCTGGAGGGTTCGAATCCAGCCTGGGACTGCCAAACAACAACAACTACAACCAAAAATAGCCGGGCATTGTAGCAGGAGCCTGTAGTCCCTGCTACTTAGGAGGCTGAGGCAAGAGAATCACTTAAGCCCAAGAGTTTTGGGTTGCTGTGAGATGTGACGCCACAGCACTCTACCGAGGACAACAGCTTGAGACTCTGTCTCAAAACAAAAAAGAAAGAAAAGAAAAGAAAACTTCTGATTCCAGGAGTTTCCTAACAGGCAAGAGAAAACACTACCAACTATGATATAAACTAGGTCAATTGGCCTAGGAAAGGTACTCATGGCGACAAAAAGAGAATGAGAGGGGGAAATGTTGAGGAAAGGAAAGAGGGGGGACCCAGAAAACGTCAGCTGAATCTAACATCAGCCAAGCCCTGTGCTGACTGCAGAGAGCACAAAGATTAGTATGACATGGTTCTGCTCATGGAAGAATTCCCCTTTGGGGTAGGTTGAAATAAAATTTTTAATAGCTAGTACGTATGAATTTACCTAATGCAACCAACAGTATAAACTAAGTATTATCATTAATCCCATTTAAAGGTTCATGGTCACATCCTTAATAAGAGGCTGCACCCTTATTAACCTCTATAGCTGACTGCCTCTCAGTAGGTGGAACTCGATAAGCAAATAGTTGACAATAAAACAAGGGATGATAAATTAACGTAGCAGAAGGAAGAAAGAGGAAGTCCTCGGTCAGTTGCCTGGTACGTGGTGCCTGCCCGGCCTAGAGGTCTACAACCATCTGATTTATGAGCCTGCCGAGTTGCTCAGTCAGTTGCCTGGTAAGTGGTGCCTGCCCAGCCTGGAGGTCTATACCCATCTGATCTTTGAGCCTGCTGAGTTGCTGATCCCCCTGGACCTCAGTCTCTATTACAAGAATCCAATATGTAAATATAAGTCTAGTTCTCAGAACAATGTGTGACACAAAGTATGCCAAATAAACCCAACACAACCCCAGCGCAGCTTGGGACACAGTCTCACCTGTGATTCTCAAGGTCCTCTGCTTCAGCTGCTAGGGCCGTAGCTGACATCCTCTCAGCGGAGGCAGGAACCTACGGGAAAGGACCACACAGAATGGAGTGAAGCCATCCAACAGGAAGCATGGTTGTGCGACCCCATCACAGCAGTGACCAGGAATGCCTAACACGTTAATGACGTAGGTGTGCAAGGAGTGTGTGTATGCATTGTTTGTATGTCCAGAAGGCTGCTAATTTCAGAAAAGAGATGGCAAAAATGTATCAAAAGCCCAGTGACTTCTATGGAAAGCCTGACCCTCCTTCCTCATTTCCCAGTCCAGCAACAAGACTTCATGGACACACAGACCACACACACTACACCTCTCCTTCTGGAGTCTTTTTTTCTTTTCTTTCTTTCTTTCTTTCTTTCTTTCTTTTTT
>NW_003852518.1:3498269-3503026 GCF_000181295.1 Otolemur garnettii
TTTTTGATAGAGGGTCTCACTCACTCTGTCACCTAGACTAGAGTGCTCTGGCATCATAGCTCACAGTAACTTCAAACTCCTGGGCTCCAGTGATCCTCCTGAGTAACTGGGGCTGCAGGTGCCCACCACAATGCCTGGCTAATTTTTCTACTTTTTTAATAGAGACGGGGGTCTTGATCTTGCTTAGGCTAGTCTTGAACTCCTGAACTCAAAGGATCCTCCTGCCTTGACCTCCCAGAGTGCTAAGACTGCAGGTATGAGCCTCTGTGCCTGACGTCCTAAACCTTCCTCTTCCAACCTTCAAGGACATCTCGGGAAACAAGTGGGATCAGGTCAGATGTGGGGTAAGGGGACCTGGTGCTGAGGGATCACAGCAAAGGGAGAGGGGCTAAAGGCTAATTGAAAAGCTGCAAAGCCTGGAAATGGGAAAAGCTCCATCTACAGAACCACAGTTCATTTATTAGATCTTAATCATCAGAAAACCTGAGCCCACTTCTCACGTAGCTAAGGCAAGGGTTTTGCCAGAACACAGTAATAGGCTCACATTTTGAACTTGGTTAACCAGCAAGGAATCCTTAGTGTCCTGCACCCAGCAGGCCCCCAACTCCCTGTACAAGCACACAGGGTGGGCAGGATCCACTGCAGAGATGAAGGAAGTAAAGCACCAGGCTTCTGAAATGATCTGAGACTCATGAAGACATCAGAAGCCTGCCAAGTGGAGCCGCTTTCCTGAGGCCAGGCCTGCTATCCCCACAATGTGGTTCTCACCCTTGAGATCACCAGTTGTCAACCAGCTAAGACCTCAAAGGTCCCTGTTTGCAGAACAGATTTTTTTTTTTTTTTGAGACAGAGTGACTCTGTTTCCCCAGGCTAGAATGCTGTGATGCTGTAGCTCATAACAACCTCAAACTCCTGGGCTCCAGCGATCCTCCCAAATAGTGGGACAACAGGTGTCTGCCACAACACTTGGCTAATTTTTGTATTTTTTAATAGAGCAGGGGTCTCACTCTTGCTCAGACTAGTCTTGAACTCCTGAGCTCAAGCAATTCACCTGCCTCAGTCTCCTAGTGCTAGGATTACAGGCGTGAGCCACCATGCCCAGCCAAAGAACGAAATTTGTTAACTGTTATTACCATAATACACTGGTCATTTTCAATAAATATTGAAGACCAGAGTTGGGTGTGCAGCAAAACTTTCTCCTGCAATTGCTGCTTTGTCTCCTTCATCTGCCTCGTGCTTTCCCTTAGCATCTGTAAAACACTTCAGCTAAGGAGAACTAAGGAAAGGAATGAGCTGAAAGAAGCACTGCCTCTCTCTCTGCATCACTAGGGGCCTGGCCCACGTGCTGCAGGGACCACCATTATAAACACGTAGAAGCTGCTGAGCCAGCTCTCCATGCCTGCGTGTGGACCTGCGTGTGGAGGGGAAGGAGGAGGGTTGCAGTAATAAGGGCAGTGGCTCCCACAATGCCTTAGGGCAAGGTGTCAGGCACAGATGGACATAACTTCAGGCCTTCCATAGTACCCATTGTCAGATTTACAGACAGCTCAGCTCCTAGAGAAGACTAACTCCCTAGGGCCACAACCACCCAGGGCACCATCAACAGTGCCCTACAGTCCTAATACCCTGGCCTCTCCCTGTGATTCTACTTCTCCAGCCATGTCACAGTCACAACTGCATATTCTGGCCAGCCCACAGCTGTCCTATGGGGTCAAGCGGAGTCCTGGTCCTGGGGCCAGGTCCTCCGTAAGAGCAGGACCCCCTCATAGCAAACTCCCACCACCACTCTGTACCCTCTGTCTGCTGCTTCTGCCTTTGGAGGTAGGGAGCTGGTGGGAGAGAGCAGCCCCTTAAGTGCTGGGGGCAGCTGGGGTGAATCAGAGGATGTTCCTGAGAAGGCTCCCCAGGGAGAATCCACCAGTTTTATAGAAAAGCAAACCAAGCCAGAGAGAGAGCTCTCTGCCTGGCCGTGCACAGCTAAGGGTGTTTCTCCCTAGGGCTGGCTGCTTTCCTTTCCTCTAAAGCAGAGGAACCAAGTCCAGCTCAGCAGAGAGCAGTGACCATAGGGAATGGGCTTCTCTTCAGATCCTGGATCCTGCTGGAGTGGGCTCCCAGGCTAGTCTCACTCCCATTTCCCCTCATCATTGTAATCTTAAGAACAGTGCATCAGGCTCTCCCCCCAGGGTTTGAGCTTCCCAAAGACTTAACTTCTTTCTAGCCGGCCAACCCCGCAATCAGTGAGGCTCTATTAACCTCTACCTAGGCAGAGCAAGTTGCAGACTTCAGCAAAGCTCCAGTTGGAAAGTTCCCAGTAAGTAAATAACTTAGGTCTCATGCAGGTTTACTTGGGGAATCCTGGCGTAATTCTAGAGACACATTTCACTATCCAATAAATAGGGGTATATGAAGGGTAAATTAGATAGTGACCCCGCCTACCCACTGAAAGGTCAAAGACAGGAGTGAAAAAGGAACACCCAGTCTTCCCTTAGACCAGCTGGAGCCTCACAGGATGGGAGCCTGGTGGCACACCCTGGGGGGTCACTCCCTGTTCCCAGAGGCCACTGGTAGTGGTGGAAGGAGGCCTTAGAAACCTACTATTTAAAAAACGGTAATAGTGGGCGGTGCCTGTGGCTCAAAGGAGTGAGGCGCTAAGCCCCATATGTCAGATGTGGTGGATTCAAACCCAGCCCCAGCCAAAAACTGCAAAAAATAAAAATTAAAAATTAAAATAAAATAAAAATGGTAATAGTAATTAAGCCACACAGTACTACATCTGAAATTCAAAAGCAGCTTTCAAGTTTAACAAAAAAAGAATATAGTGAATAAAGCTGTATTTTTGTCCCCAGACTTACAATTTTGCTCCCCTACAGTTTAGTTTAGAAAACTGATTGAGAGAAGGGGTTCCAGAATCCAGAGTCACCTGCAGAATACTCAATTCCAGATCATAATTTAAGGTCCAGACAAAAGGCTTTCTCCTTATTCTTCATCAGCTTCTGGAGGAAGCACTTTTGGGGGTGATGTGCCCCCAGCCGGCGGGACACAGCTGGAAAGGGGCCAGCTACAAGCTGAGGACCTGCCATGAGGATTTTCAAGCACTGCCTTCTGTTCGGCTTAGGTTTGCATCTTGTTTTAATCTTGAAGAGGTTATTTATAGAATTTTAGGGAATATGTCTTTCTGAAAATTGTTTTATCAAATTACAACTGTTGTGCATCCAGGACATTTTCCCTCCATTATTTCCTAATGACATACTTGATTTTACAAAATGGACTTCCAGCCTCACTGTTACCCCCAATCTGACCCTGCGGAAGCCTCCCACTTCCCGTTTCCTTCTTGGCCCAGAAAAGCCAGCTTGCCAAATATAGTCATTAAATTAGCCCACTGTAGCCATTGTTCACCACAGGAAAGGTGCCATTTGATTCTGCCCTCTCCTGCCTCACCCCCACAAAAGCGGCTGCAACTTCAATAACAGGGTGGATTCTAATGCTTTCCTGAGTGCTTGCAGTAACATAATTAGAAACAACATTAAAATGTTGATCCCAGGAAGTGCTAGGCATTACATGCATTAAATGTCCCAACATTACATGTATTAAAGTCCCAATATTAAATGTAAGATCCCAGGAAGTGCTAGGCATTACATGCATTAGTCATTTAAAGAATCTGAATTCAGTCTCCTGTGAAATAAATGAGACTAACAGGCTATCCCCTGACCCCTCAATGTGTGTCTATGGAGATTAGAGTCAGTCTAATGTAAAAGCATCTCCTCTGATACATAGGACCTGGAGAGATAAGACCCAGGACACTGAGAAGCCAGTTCACCGTGTGTAACAGACCTAGCAACCAAGGCCTTAACTCCAATTCGGGACACAATTAAAGGTGCAAACAGGACCTGGGGAGGTTCCATTACTTCAGCCAGTAAGGAGACAGAATGAATGCAAACCCAGCATGATCCCAGGGAGCAACAGCAATGGGCTCTCAATGATTCTTGACTAGGAATGGAAAACACGCAGTGAGGAAAAGCCCCTTTAGATAGAAACAGCAGTATAAACAAAGCCAAGGAGCCCAAACTGAGATAGCCAAGGGGGAAAGATCAACAGTACCTGGTGTAGTGGTTCACGCATGTAATTGGGAGGCTGAGATGGGTGGATCCCTTAAGCTCAGGAGTTCAAGACCAGCCTGAGCAAGAGCGAGACCTGGTCTATACTAAAAATACAAAAAATTAGCTGGGTGTTGTGATAGGCACCCATAGTCACAGCTACTCCACAAGCTGAGGCAGGAGAATCACTTGAACCATGGAGTTTGAGGTTGCAATGAGCTATGATGATGCCACTGCACTGTAGCCTAGGCAACAAAGTGGGACTATGTCTCAAAAAGTAATTAAGCATGATCAATAGCTCTGTGTGGGCACATGCACCTAGGAGTAGCCTTGCTGCTATGTGTCCTGATAAAAATCTTGATCGTACTGGAGGTGCCTGGGGGCCCTTGAAAGGTTTTAAACAAAATGATGGAGACTTTCATGATAGATCCATGTGAAGAGGTTCAGAATAAGCTACTATGGCATAAAAATTATTTTGATCTAAAGGCATGTGAGTTTCTGAAAACCCTCATCAGCCTAAAAGAAAAACCTCCTAAATCCTAAACTCAGTTGTCCTGGGAGCAACTCACATCTCTTATAGGAAAGAAATCCGGCTCGGCGCCTATAGCTCAACCGGCTAAGGCGCCAGCCACGTACACCTAAGGTGGCGGGTTCGAATCCCCA
>NW_003852518.1:3503221-3508884 GCF_000181295.1 Otolemur garnettii
AAAAAAAAAAAAAAAGAAATCCATGCCACACTCAGACACTGCCACAAAACTGTCACTCTCAGGGTTGACTGGAATGTGAGACAAAGCTGCCCCCCCCCCATTACCAGCTGGTAGATACTAGAAGTTTGGCTCTTCTGGAGGAGACGGAGAAGGGCGAAGGGGAGTGAGGGGAAGGTTCTCATCTTGGTTCCTCCCACCTAATTGCCTTAATTCTGTGAATGATTGCTCACTGGGAGGAGGAGGGAACACCCTACCACTATACCAGTCAGAACTGTTAAGTGCCAACTGCAAAAGGATGCAGAGGACTCTGAAGCCTTGAAGATGACTTAGAACAACAGCCTTAAGCCTAATTACAATGTCATTAGCTTACATTGCAATCCACACACACCCCCTCCCTATGGGATTTCAGAAAGGGTTGTGGGAGGTCTGCATGTGCTGTAAGACCCGGTTTCCTCGGAACCACAAAGTAGCCCCAATCCGAGCAGTATGGAGCAGATAATCAAGGCTTTAGCCTTAATCTAGCCATAATCAAGGCTTTCTATGTCTTGACAATGGGGGGGCCTATCGCTATGTATGGCAAAAGTATCTTGCTCCTGCTCTGTAAACCTAGCTTTGTTTTACTCTTGCTTTACTTTTGAGTACTGTCATTCTTCAGCCAAGAGTGCACCAAGAACTTAGGATACAGGCAGCTGCCTGAAACCGACAGGTAGATAGGGAAGGGCAAATGCCATTCACCAGACAGGGGCTCTGCGGTTTGTATGTTTCCTAGTTCCTGTGAAGGCACCAGTGGGCACGACCCCTGAGGATATGAAGTCTGGGAAGTCATCACAAAGCAGATTGCAAAAAGAAGAGAACGCTGGCCATAGGAAAAGGGCAGCTGAGAACTCAGGGCCAAAGACGATTCCCAGGAATTAACAATTAAGAGAAGCCCAGAACGAGGACTAGAGGGACACCAAGAGAAGAGAATGGCCAGGGCAGAGCACCAGCACCACTGGGCACTAATTTTACAAATGGGATTTGAATGAGAAAGCAGCACTGGACTTCTGAATAGGGGTCCTCACAGGTTGGGTGCCCTTTGTCTTGAGAAATAAGAACCAATCCCTTCTCCAAAGCCCAGGCTGACTCAGCAGGTGGGAATTTTGAACCTGGTTTTGAAGGTCATCCGTCATTTCCTCTAACATTGTACTGCAATGCTGTCAAACTTCACACTGGCAGAGGAATTCGGTTTCTCCAAGACAAGTCTTTTCTCCCATCTCTAGGAAGCCAGTTTTATCCTTCCCTCAAGTCTGGCCCCCCTAGAAAATTCTGAAACTCCCTCTCTGGCTCCCCAGGGAGGACCTGTGCTGTGAGCACCTGGGGGTCCTCCATCTATTGCCATGTCCAACTTAACAAAAAAACAAACAAACATACAATTTTTTACACTTCTTTTTTTTTTTTTTTGCAGTTTTTGTGCCCAGGGCCGGGTTCAAACTGGGTATATGGGTATATGGGGCCAGTGCCCTACTCCTTTGAGCCACAGGTGCCACCCAAACAATTTTTAAACCCTGATTTTTCTGAATCATAAGTTTTTTTAAAGTTTTAACCCATTAAATAATGATTAATTTGGTCAATTGTGCAAACAGCTGAGTGTGTAAACATAATACAGTGCTTTATGAATGAACATATTTCAAGAGAAAATGTACCTGCATTTGAGAAAGAGACAAGAGACAGAGAGAGGAAGAGTAAATAGCCCAGTGTTCTCTTTAGGAAATAGAAATGCCTGGAAGTTTCACATTCCGGTTTCTGCTTTGGGAGTTTGTTTCTTTTTTTTTTTTTTTTTCTTTTTTTGCAGTTTTTGGCCAGGGCTGTGTTTGAACCCGCCACCTCCAGTATATGGGGCCAGCACCCCAAGAGTTTGTTTCTTTTTTTTACTATAGTTTTGCATAATATTTTATGATTGGTAAAGACAACAAAAGCCGACTTTGACAAAAGCCCAGGTAAAGAAAAACTAACATCCCTTTTAACTAAAACAGTAGTGGCCACCAGCCCTGGAGCCAAGAATATAATTTGTTCCCAATAGACTGGTGCTGAATTAAAGAAGTCTGCAGTACTGAGGCTTATTCAGAGAACCAAAAGGACAACGTGGCCTCCGAAAAAGAAAAGAAATAATGCAGGATTGGCTGAGAAGCGGGGGAGGCTGGGGCCAAATGAGGATGGACTTGCAAATAGAAAGGGTTCAGACAACCGCGCGCCCTGGGACTGGCTGGCGGGGTGGGAGGGCTTGTAAAAACCCAGATGAGGCACACTTTCCAGTCAAGGAAGTCACAAACGTTATGTTCACTTGCGCTTACAGCAAGTGAATGGCATCAGCGGTCACCTTAACCCTGAAGACACCCAGAGGGGACGAGTGACCCCAGGAGAGACTGGGTAGGGCAAGGCGGGCGGAAGGAAACGCCGGACCAGAGCCGCAGACCGAGTTCAGAGAGGTCGTTCAGACACCTAAAAACGGCTGGGATCGCTTTCTCAGGAAAGGGCACCTTTCTACTCCGGATTTCAGTCAGTGTTTCTCGGAAAGCCCCGTCAGAGAGGGGCGGCTGGATGCGGACCGACCTCGGAAGGGGCGGCGGCGTGGGCGCCCCGGGCAGGGTTGGGGAGGTGCGGGCCACGCACCGGCGACCGCGCCCCCCTCGCGGCGCCCGGCACGGGAAGGCAGGAGACCGTGGACAGCCGCGTGGCTGTGGGGCCGCCTCCCTTATCTGGGCTGGCAGGTCTAAGAACGCTAGGAGAATGTTAAAGGCACCCACTTCCCCGTATATAACCGTGAAGCTCACGTTTCTCTGCTGAGCTGCTCGACCACTCGCTGCCAGTGTTTCCCGCGATCACATTCTGTTGAAATGTTTCACCCATGTACACTTGAAACCACGCGAACCCCGACAGTTCTCCCTCCTCCATTAAAAGGTGGGTGGGGACAAAACATCCCTACATAACTGAAATCACCGACTCCTTCCTCTTCTTTCTGGGCGCCCTGCACGGTTCTAAGGGTGGTCGCACACCCTTCCCGCCCCGGTCTGGGCTGCGAGCAGCGCCAGTCCGAGCTCGCCCATCCCTGAAGCCCGCGGCTCTGCCTCCCCCAGGCGGGGTCCCTCCTGGAGACCCCCACGCTCGGCGGCGCGCAGCAGGACCCCTGGACAGGGGACGGGCCTGCAGGAGGCGGCCGGAGGAAGCTCATCCTCCCCCCCCCCGCTCCCTTCTCCCTGTACCCCGTCCCAGGCCAGGCGCGGAGCTGCCCCCCGCACGGGTCCCCGCGCGCCGTCTCGCCTGGCTCTCTGCACCGTCTCTGCTGCCCTACAGCCCGGATTGAAGCGAGGCGCTGTCACTTCACTTCCAGGAAAGTGGGAACATCACCAACGCAGAGGACGAGCAATCACCTCATCTTGCAAAGCGAGGACCAAGACCAGAACCCGGGCTGGGGACTCACCGCTCGGCCTGCGCGGGGACCTTCTACACGTGCCGCGCAGTCCTCGCTCAGCGACACCGGGGACAAACTTCGCTCCGGGGCTGGAGGAAGGGACCCCTCTCGGAGCTCGCGGATGGTGGAGTGTGGGGCGTGGGGCTGTTAGCAGAACCACTAACAGGAGGGAACAACGAGCAAGGTGAATCTCAGAACAAAGGCAGCGTGCGCCGGGTGCCGGAGCAGTCACCCGCCGAGCCCCGCCCACGGGTCACCGCAGGGCAGCGGCCCTGCCTCCCTCAGTGGCGAGAGGACTCAGCTGACCGCGCCCTGCGCCACCCGGAGGGACCCGCCCAACCCTGCCGCACCTTCCGCGGCTCCCTCCCCCCAGGACCCGGAAGGCTGTCCCCGCGGCCGGCCGGCTATTGTTTCCCAGCGACTGGGGCAGGGGGACTATTGTGAGTGGCCCGAAGCCTTTCGCGGTATTTTTGTTACTCACTAAGCCCTTGGTACTACAGAGGGAATCTCTTACTAGCGGTAGTCCTGGCCGTTCTGCAGCCGAGGAAACTCGGCTAGAAGGGGCTGTGTGAACTATCCCAAGGTCACACGGCCAGTTCGTCTGAGCACCAGCTGAAAGTGCTAGAGAGAAATGGCAGCGTGGAAGCAGCCCTGGGCTGGTAGCCAGGAATGTGTGGCTGGCCGCGGTCAGCTGTGCGAACCCGTCATCTCTCTGGACCCAGGTTCTCCTTGGGGGAGCGTCTCTGGGAACTTCCTGATCCGGGGAGTTCCCCAGTGGGGTGAAAGCCAGGAGCCCGGAGCTGGCCCGGGAGGGGAAGTGACTCGTTCATTTAGAGTCACAGCTGAGCCGGCAGAACAGAACTGTGCCTGAAACTGCACGGGCACTCTGCCCGGCTGTCAGACGGCGGTCCCTGAGCCCGGCGCTCCTGCCCTGCTCGCATGTCTGCTTTGTCCGTGTCTGCTTTTCCCACACCTCCTCCGGCCAGAGGACAGAGTGCCTGCGAAGAAGACCCCCGGGCCGGCGCTAGAGGCTAGCCAGCACACCCAGCACTTGCTTGTCTCCCAAAAGTTGCAGCTCCTGAGACAACAGCAGTGGCCTGTAACCGCTGTCCAGCCCCCCAAGATGAAGACTCCATTTTTCATTTCCAAAAGTGTGCACTTGCACTTGTCAATCGTACAAATACTAAGAACTTAACTTGTATCAAAAGACAAAATTACAGATCTTGTGAACTAAAATAAAATTTAAGGTCTTGTGAACTAAAATAAACTCTTAAGGTCACTTCCCCTCCCCCCAGCTGACTAAATGGACCCCCTCTTGGCTAAGGGGGTAACTAACTCTAAAATTGAGTTACTGGCCATACTATGTATGCCCGCCTCTCTTCCTGGAGGCCTACAGCTAGGCAATCAAACCTGCAGGTCCTCAATTTTCATAACAATCCACTTGAGTAGCTGGCCGGTGGGTGGATTGTCTCTCATTAAAAGACTTCCTAATTTTTTTTTTTTTTTTTTTTTTTGAGACATAGCATCATTCTGTTGCCCAGGCTAAAGTGCCATCCTCAGCAACCTTAAACTCCTGGACTCCAGCGATCCTCCTGCCTCAACCTCCAGAGTAGCTGGGACCACAGGTGGCCACCACAATGCCCAGCTAATTTTTATTTTATTTTATTTTTTTAGTCTCACTCTTGTTTAGGCTGGTCTGGAACTCATACTTCTTTATCTTAACTTAAAACATTTCCCAGCTTTTTTTTTTTTTTTTTTTTTGGCTGGGGCTGAGTTTGAACCTGCCACCTCTGGTATATGGGGCTGGCGCCCTACCCTTTTGAGCCACAGGCGCTGCCTGATGAAGAACTTTCTTAACTAGCTTAGAGCAACACTGGACTCAAATACATTATTTGAAAACATTTATAAAATTCACAATCCCTAATATTTTACCTTTGTTTTCCTTCTCTTTCTCTTATTCTTCACCAAAATTCTCCTTTTACAGATCTTAAGTAGTGAAAATTCTTAAAGGCACATCTTGGGTCCTGCCTTTCAAAACAACCCAACAGTGCCAAATAAAGGGCCATGTTGGCTTTTATGCTTGCAAAATAAATTCTAGAAC
Source organism: Otolemur garnettii (assembly GCF_000181295.1). Lineage (NCBI taxonomy): Eukaryota > Metazoa > Chordata > Mammalia > Primates > Galagidae > Otolemur > Otolemur garnettii. The sequence goes on from NW_003852518.1 coordinate 3,508,771, forward strand.
TCAGATATTGCTCCTGGCATTTGTTTCTTTGCAGAATTCTTTTCTTTATTTTTACCCAGGAATAAACTTGTTATTCTGTGCAGTTTTCGTGTTTGACTTCTTAGCTGGAAATCC
>NW_003852518.1:3520626-3549323 GCF_000181295.1 Otolemur garnettii
CGCAGCTCGCCTCAGGAAGGTTGAAGTGCACTCTTCAATCTTCTCTCTTGTCTCTGCTCCAAACCATCAGCTAATTTGCTAAGGTTCTGTCCTTTCAGCCTCCTTCTGGACGGGAGCTTCTGTAAAAAGCTGGCTGCAGTTCGCCACCTTGGCTCCGCCCCCTCCATTGACAGTCTTAACTGGCTTTATGATTCTAGAATTAAGTTGTGAAAAAAGATGGAGTCAGTCAGGCCAGGGCCAACAGGATGCATCTGGTCAAGAGGAAACTGGTCTGGTCAGTTTAGGTTCTATCTCCTGAGGATTTTCACCTCCTGTCTCCCATTCTGAATTGTTTTGTAAACTTAGCTCTGACCCTAAAGATGCCCATTTTGAGTAGTTTAGGAAGATTGATTTAGGAAATTGAGTTTTGAGTCCAACATGTTATAATAGGTCACTGAGTTACGCTGATTATTATTTAAATTAAGGGTTAATGTGGTCTTTGCTTTGAAATTTTATATATAAAACTGTGATTTTAGAAATAGAAGAACAGGCTTGGCACCTGTGGCTCAGGTGACTAAGGCACCAGCCACATACACCTAAGGTGGCGGGTTCAAATCCAGCCCAGACCCGCCAAACAACAATGACAACTGCAACCAAAAAATAGCCTGGCATTGTGGTGAGCGCCTGTGGTCCCAGCTACTTGGGAGGCTGAGGCAGGAGACTCACTTGAGCCCTGGAGTTGGAGGTTGCTGTGAGCTGTGATGCCATGGTACTCTACCCAGGGGGACAGCTTGAGGCTCTGTCTCAAAAAAAAAAAAGATAAAATAAAAAATAAAAATAAAAAAAATAGAAATAGAAGAACAGAACAGTTTTAGAGAATCTACTCTCACTGTTCTCCAGAACAGCCTCCTGATGAAGTCTGGGGGACCTACCTTCATCTCTGCATATTGGCTGACAGTGACTGGTGGCCGGACCCTCTTCATCCAATAACAGAATCAAACACTTTATTTCATAAAAATAGAATAAATGTTCCAAGCAGTTAAACGGAAAGGGTTGGTTTTTATAGACAGAAAACACTGGGGGAAACAGAAACAAAGAGCAAAAAGCAGGAACAGGGAAACAGAACAATAAATAACTGATCAATTAATGTCAGGTTACTTCAGCCTCCCTTTTCTCAAGTAAGGATTGGAGCTGAGGGAGCATCATTGTCACGCCCATTGATGCTAAAACTGGCCCATTGGGAAATTGGTTGCTCCCTCTCCTAACTTCTCAGAAGGCACATTAACAGTTTAGTTTTAGTTTGGTGACATGGAACTTTAGCACCGGTGACTTTGATTTTTAGTCTGGTCCTTTGGGGACTAGCGTAAGAGTCCAAAACAATGGCTTGTCATGATTTTTGTTTGACATTTCTCAGGTTAGTCCAAAACAATGGCTTGTCATGATTTTTGTTTGACATTTCTCAGGTTAAAACATTGTTGGGCTGCACCTGTGGCTTAAAAGGGTAGGGCACCCAGCCCCGGCCAAAAACTGAAAAAAAAAAAAAATTGTCAGTGTGACAAATTGGAAATAAATGGTGTCAGGCCTTTACCAAATTGCACCCCAAAACCATGTGTTTGCAAGCAGGAAGTAACCCCACACACACACCCATGGGACAACAGCTTTCTGAGAAAGAAAGTCTGGAAGAGCTGAGGAACCTGCTCCTGTGGCCTTCTGGATCCTTGACTGTGGCCTGTTACCTGAATCCAAATTTTATAAAACAAATCCTTTTAAAGAGATTTGATCTGTGAACTTTGGATTTCATTGAGGGATCACACTTGGGGATCTAGAGGGCCATATGTACTCTTGAGGCCATAGGTCTCCCACCTCTTGGGGACTTGGGGCTGTGATCTCTGGGAGGTGGGAAGTCCCAGGGAAGGGGACTTAGGAACCTAAGTCCAGGCCATACCTGGTGACACCCCATTCACTGTCCTTCGGGCTGGTCAAAGAGTACTTTCAAATATCTGAAATTCATCCATAACTGGTGTGTTGGCCTAAAGAGAATTTTGCGAGATAGGATTAATTTAATATTAAGACTTTATTTGGGCTCGGCGCCTATAGCTCAACAGGCTAAGGCGCCAGCCACGTACACCTAAGGTGGCGGGTTTGAATCCCCAGCCCGGACCCGCCAAACAACAATGACGGCTGCAACCAAAAAATAGCCGGGCGTTGTGGCGGGCGCCTGTAGTCCCAGCTACTTGGGAGGCGGAGGCAGGAGACTCGCTTGAGCCCAGGAGTTGGAGGTTGCTGTGAGCTGTAATGCCACGGCACTCTACCCAGGGGGACAGCTTGAGGCTCTGTCTCAAAAAAAAAAAAAAAAAAAAAAAAGACTTTATTTGGTCCAAGGTCCAAAGTCCACTTCAACCTAGGACACATTTCCATGTTGCCTTGGGGAGTGTTCTTGTGAACAAGAAGGAGACTCAAGTTTTTTAAGAAAATAAGTTCTAAAAGTTTTTAAAAGATAAAATATCAGAAAAGGGTGTGATTATCAGGAATTTTCATTTGTTTACAGAAATCACTTTGGTCAGTGATTGCTGTACCTGGTAGAGCGCGTTCCAGACAGTCAGCCTAGAGTCTCACAAGGCAAGTGGCTTCAAGGGGAGTGAGAGGCCCTGCTCCCTACCTAATGCTTCTCTGGAACTGATCATTTAAAGCTGGGCTTCCTTAGGTAAGAACATTTTTTTCTTCCTCACATGATATTTTAGAGGTGGTAACTGAGGCTTGCCGTTTCCCCCTGAAAGTTTGCTGAAAGATCAACTCAAAATTAAGGCAGATTAATAAGAAATGTTTATTTCCAAATACCATGTTAGAGAATCAGGATGTAGTTCAGATGTTCTATACTCACCTTTGGTGGGGGTTGGGAGTGAGTAGTGTGGGTAAGGAATGGTTATTAAGGAGGAGGGAGGGACCGATTGACTTGTAAATGATTCTCCTTGGAAACTGAAATAACCTGAGAGACAGGTATTATCTTTACACTGGGCTGGGCCAGGCCTGGCTGTATTCATGGTCTTTTCTCAATTTATTGAAGATAGCTGGAAGGGGAAGGAGAGGCAACTGTTCTTCTTATAGGTCAGTTTAGTTTTATGCAAATTGAGGGAAAGCTCCTTCCCGGGTTTCTGGATCTAGAATCTGGAATGGCCTTTAATTCAAAATATTTCTTAAAGCCTGGGCGAGGTAGCTCAGGCCTGTAATCCTAGCACTCTGGGAGGCCAAGGTGGATGGATTCCTTGAGCTGACATGAGTGAGACTCCATCTCCACTAAACATAGAAAACAAAACCAGGCGTTGTGGTGGGCGCCTGTAGTTTCAGCTACCCAGGAGGCCGAGACAAAAGGATTAGCTTAACGCAAGGGATTGAGGTTGTTGAGAGGTCAAAGACCGAAAATAAAAGATTTTTCCGAAACATGAAACGAAACGAAGTGGAGTCCAGGTTCCATGTGGGCAATATCAGCCTTTATCTCCACCTGCGGGAGGTGAGCTGAGCTCCAGGAGTCAGCCCGTAGGTAATGGGGGGGGTGCGGGGGGTACATCCCCTTTCCTGGGAGAGACCTCTGTCGCAAGGGTGGGGATTGGCCCATTCACTTTTCTTAGGTGGGGCACCCAATTTGGGCGGGTCCCTACATATGCCTCCATCAGTTGTGAGCTATAATGCCATGGTACTCTAGGGCAATGGAGTGAGACTCTGCCTCAAAAAAAAAAAAAAATCTAACTGCTCCTTATATCAGAGAATCCAATTTGGGCTTGAAATTTCCTGCATTCCTTCAGGTCTCTCTGCTTTGCCCTCACTCCCCAAAGCTTTGTGTAGTTGCTGGTCCCGTCCCGACCCCCAGCAGCCACCCAGTTTTCCAGTACACCTCTCAGGACAGAAACTCAAAAGTTGGCTGGCCCATGAGTAGGTCAAGACACAAATGTGGTTAAGTCACAGCTAGTATTTCTGTTGTCAATCTAAAATGGATTAGAAAAGCCTCTACCAGCTTCCAGTGAGGGAGAGCACGTCCCTTTGTGTCACTCCCAGTATTACTCAGACCCCACACACCAGAGCCGCCCCAGCTCAGAGAGGTTCATGGTGATGGCTGACTCACCTGTCCCTGTGGTTGCTGGTCCCAGCCAGTGACCAGCACTGCTCCAGCAGCATCCAAGGAAGTGAGAAATCTTGTGGGATTCCAGCTGCCCCAAGGCGGAGAGATTGCCTCAGCATCTCCATGTTTACAAAAAGGAACAGGCAGTGGGCTCTTCATAGGAAACAGTTATGAGTCACACCCAGCAACAGGATGGTGAGTGGTGCTGGCCGAGCCCAGCATTTCTCTCTCAGAGCCTCCAGGAAGTGTCTCATCCAGGTGACACCCTCCCCTGGCCATGTAGCTCTGTGTGCAGCCCAGTTTGCCTTCCTGACTGGTTTCCATCTAAACTACTATCTCAGAAGGAAATTCTTCCCAAATTTCATCCAGAAATATTTAGAGTTCATTTCTGAACTGGGACCAGAGCCCATAGAAGCCATGGAGACTTTCCCAACACTGATATCTTTGTCCTCGCTGTATCCCAGCTGAGGGCTCCTGGCCACTTACCCACGCCCATCAGACCTGAGCCCATTGTCTACCCAAGGGGGGCTCTGCAGGGTGGTTGGAGGCCATACTGAGAGAGGATACCTGAGAGAGTGAGGTCTAGGAGAACAGGTCTTCTCAAGGAGACCACAAGGATACACCTGCAGGGTCCTCTCCCTGGTGACTCAGCTCTTGGGAATTTATAAACTTAGCTTCCTGGAACTTGGAAATCTCTACTTCTGTGAAATCCTGTAATTCCAGGAGATGCTAATCCTGGAATAGCATCTCCTGCTTGATTCAAACTGGTCAATAAGAAGGGTATTTATGGGTTGGAACTTTTTGACTGTCCATAAAAAGGGAAAGACCAAGTTAGTTGGGGAGCGTGCCATTTGGAATTCTTCGATGCCGTTGAGCTCTGGGCCTGTGAATAAAGCCCTTCCTCTAATAAACATGGTGTCTGGGTGCTCTTTCTCTCAGTTGAGCCTCATCTTCCTGCAACAATATGAAAATTGTTTGAGGGCTGGGTGTGGTGGTTCGCTCCTGTAATCCTAGCACTTTGGGAGGCCGAGGAAGGTGGATCACTTGGGCTCAGGAGTTCAAGACCATCCTGAGCAAGAGTGAGATCCCCATCTCTACTAAAAATAGAAAAAAAAAATCCTAGCCAGGCACAGTGATGCATGTCTGTAGTCCCAACTACTTTGGAGGCTGAGTCCAGAGGATCAGTCAAGCCCAGGCTGAGCTATGACACCACGACCCTCTACCCAGGCAACAGAGTGAGACTCTTTCTCGAAAAGAAAATGTGTTTGAATTGGTAGGTTCTTGTCAAATTGCAAAGAGTTTTTTTCTTTGCAGCTGCCTCCAGCATGCACTAATCCTGTAAAACCAATCATCCAGTGCCCTGAGACTACTCCTCTATTGCTGCTTTCTTTCTTTCTTTTATTTTTTTAAATAACTTTCTTTCTTTTTTTTTTTTTTTTTGAGTCTCACTCTGTCACCCTGGGTACAGTGCCATGGCATCATCATAGCTCACAGCAACCTCAAACTCTTGGGCTCAAGAAGCGATCCTCTTGCCTCAGCCTCCTGAGCAGCTAGGGTTTCAGGTGCCTGCCACAATGTCGTGCTAGTTTTTCTATTTTTAGTACAAATGGCAGCTTTAGTACTCCCGCTCAGAGTTCTGGAACTGCTGAGCTCAAGCAGTCTGCCTGCCTCAGCCTCCCACAGTGCTAGGATTATAGGTCACCACACCCACTTTGTTTTAATTTCTTGTAAAGCTTACATCTATGTTGTCATAAGTAACCTTCAAAGGTGTTGGTATAAACTAAAGGGATCTGCTGATATTCTAGAATGGTACAGAATGAATGGTTTTCTAGAATAAAACCAGCCTAGGAATTGGAAAACCATTTGATGGGGGAAGCAGAAGGCAGCACACACGTCCTCCGGGGCCTTTGAGCTGCCACTCCTGGTCCCATCCTCAGGCCTCTGACCGGTGTCCGCTTACTCACAGGAAAATGTTCTTCCTTCCTCGTTAGGCCTCAACTAAAGGGTTATCTCCCTGACACCCGGCACCTCTGAGCACCTCCCTGTGAAATTCCACCCCATTGCCTCAGTGCAGTTTTCTTAGTTGAATTTTGATTGAGATAATTGTACATTATGAATTTGGAGGAAAAGTGACATCCTATGGGAGAGCATTACACCAGGACATGTGACAGCCATTGGCCGATATCCCTCAGATTCCCTCAGTTGTTCTTGTTCTCATTTTTGTATTGCATTCTGTCCTATGAAATTTTGTCACGTGTGTGGTGCCCCCACAGTCAAGATACTGAATAGTCCTACACTGGAAAAATCCCTCAGCTCCCTCTCTGCACAAGCACACACCCTACTCCTCCCTGAACACTGGCATCCCCTAATCTGTCTTCCATTCCTAAAATTTTGTCATTTCAAAACTGTTACATACATGGAAACATACAATAGGTAGCCTTTTGGAATTGGCATTTTCACTCCATGTAATTTCCTGCCAATTCATCCATCTGGTGTGTTGGTGTGCATTGATAGTTTAATTCCTTTGTCTTACTGACAAGTATTTCATGGTGCCATGGTGTGATGTTTAGTTATTCACTTACCGAAAGACACAAGGCTGTTTTCAGTTTTAGGTCTTTAATAATAAAACCAGTATGAAATTTCAAATGCATGTTTTTGTGTAAATTTTATTTTTTTTGTTTTTTGAGACAGAATCTCACTTTGTCGCCCTCAGTGGAGTGCTATGGCATCTTAACTCACAGCAATCTCAAGCTCTTGGGCTCAAGCAATCCTCTTCCTGTCTCAGTCTCCCAAGTAGCTGGAACTGCTGTTGCCCCCACAAGGCCTGGCTTTTTTTTTTTTGAGACAGAGTCTAATTTTATCACCCTCAATAGAGTGCCCTGGCAGAGTCACACAGCTCACAGCAACCTCCAACTTCTGCGCTTAGGTGATTCTTTTGCCTCAGCCTCCTGAGTAGGTGAGGTACCTGCCACAACGCCTGGCTATCTTTTTGTTGCAGTTTGATGGGGGTCAGATTTGAACCCGCCACCCTCTGTATATGGGGCCAGCACCCTACTCACTAAGCCATAGGCGCCACCCTTTTTTTTTTTTTTTTTAGAGATGGGGTCTCACTCTTGCTCAGGCTGGTCTTGAACTCCTGAGCTCAAGCAGTTCACCTGCCTCAGCCTCTCAGAGTGCTAGGATTATAAGTAAGAGCTACCTCACTCAGCCCCTATTTAGCTCTTTTCCAGAATGGCTGTGATATTTTATGTTCCGTTCCCACAAACAATGTATGAGAGATCCAGTTTCTTTGCATTTTTCACTAGTATTTGATGTCTTTTTTTTTTCTTTTTTTTGCCGTTTTTGGCCGGGGCTGGGTTTGAACCTGCCACCACCATAGCATATGGGGCCGGCACCTTACTCCTTTGAGCCACAGGTGCTACCCTGATACCATTTTTTTATTTTAGCCATTGTGATGTGTGTGATATCTCACTGTGGTTTTAACTTGACCTCTGGTTCAGTGCCTGTGGCTCAAGTGTCTAAGGTGCCAGCCACATACACCTAATGTGGCGGGTTCAAATCCAGCCCGGGCCTGCCAAACAACAATGATGGCTGCAACCAAAAAATAGCCAGGCATTGTGGAGGGCACCTGTGGTCCTAGCTACTTGGGAGGGAGAGGCAGGAGACTCGCTTGAGCCCAGGAGTTGGAGGTTGCTGTGAGCTGTGATGCCACAGCACTCTGCCCAGGGGAATAGCTTGAGGCTCTGTCTCAAAAAACAAAACAAAGCAAAACAAAAAAAACTTGTCCTTCCCTGGTGGCTTATGATGTCGAGCACTTTTCAACCTGCTTAGTGACATCTATATATGCTCTTGGGGGAAATATTTGTTCTTATCTTTTCCCCATTTTCTCATTAAATTATCAGGGGGCTTTTTGATTGTTGTTGTTATTCTTGTAGAGATTTAAAGAGTTCTTTGTTGGATACATGTTTGGGAATATTTTCTTCCAGTTTGTAGTCTGGCTTTTTTAACTTCTTCATATAAAGTTTTACAGAGCAATTTTTTTAAATTTTTAATTTAATTTCAATTTTCAATTTACTTATTTTTCCTTTTATGGATTGTGCTGTTATTGTCAAGTCTAAGAATTCTTTGCCTGGCCTTAGGTCCTGAGAATTTTGTCTTATGATTTTCTAAAAGTTTAATGGTTTTATATTTTACATTTAATTTCATGACCCATTTTTTGGTATGACAAGCTGAGTGAATATTCTTTTTTTTCTCCCTCCTTAATGGGCATGCACTTGCTCCAGCACTGTTAAAGAAGCCATCTTGGCTCACGCCTGTAAGCTTAGCATTCTGGGAGGCCCAGGCAGAAGGATCCCTTTAGCTCAAGAGTTCGAGATCAGCCTGAGCAAGAGGAGACCCTGTCTTCACCAAAAATAGAGAAATTAGCCAGGCATTGCAGCAGGTTCCTGTAGTCCCAGCTACTTAGGAAGCTGAGGCAGGAGGATTGCTTGAACCCAGAAGTTTGAGGTCTTTGTGATCTCTGATGAATCCACAGCACCCTACCCCAGGGTGACACAGAGAGAGAGATTCTGTCTCCAAAAAAAGGCTATCTTTTCCTACTGAAAGGCCTTGGGCCTTCTGTCAGAACTCAGTTGAGCTTGTTTATGCTTGTCTGTTTGTGGGTTTGCTGCTCTGTGTGTCTATTCCCCTTTCAATATTGCACTTTTTTGGTGACTGTCACTGCAGTAGATAGTAGACTTTAATATTTGGCAAAGTGATACTAATTGTTAAGAGTGTGTGAGTTGTTCTAACATCTTTTGCCTTTTCATATAAATTCTAGAACATATTTGTCTATGTCTGCAAAAAATCCATACTGGGGTTTTGATAGGGATTGCTTGAAGCCTATAGATCCATTTGGGTAGTAGCCAAGGTCTCTTTCTGATTAAGTCCCCATCTGTCCTTAGTCCAGAGTCTAAGCCCACTTAGCCCAGTTCTAGCAAGAATCCTGCTGACTTAGTTCAGGGAAAATCATCCAGCCTTGATATCTGATCACAGTCCTCATTCCCCACCCTCAGTATCTTATCATCTTGGCCTGCTGTCAGCAAGACTCTGTTGAGCAGTTTAGCCATAACCTCCCCAGCCTTGATGTTCCTCTTAGTAATTTTTCATCTACTGACGCCTACACTCTTCCTTGGCTGTGAATTCCCCCTTGTCCTTATATTAACTTGACCCAATTTCTCTCCCTCACTGCAAAACTTCATCACAGTGGTTCCTATAGCTGTGACAACAGTCCTGAATCATATGTCCCTACCATCTCTAACAAATACCAGTAATTTTTTCCTTAACAGTAGAAATGGCGGCTCGGTGCCTGTGGCTAAAGTGGCTAAGGCGCCAGCCACATACACCTAAGGTGGCGGGTTCGAATCCCCAGCCCGGGCCCACCAAACAACAATGATGGCTGCAACCAAAAAATGGCCAGGCGTTGTGGCGGGCGCCTGTGGTCCCAGCTACTTGGGAGGCAGAGGCAGGAGACTCGCTTGAGCCCAGGAGTTGGAGGTTGCTGTGAGCGTGATGCCATGGCACTCTACCCAGGGGGACAGCTTGAGGCTCCGTCTCAAAAAAAAAAACCAGAAATGGCATCTTTACTATGTGTATGTATGAAAGTTTTTTCCCCCATCTTTCCTCAGCATCTGGTAATGCTCGATATGCAGATTCTATGCACGTATCCTTAGGAGTTACCTAAGTAGTCTGTCATCTTGGGAGTGATTGGAAACAGCACTGTAGCTTAAAGTTCAGTTTCCACATGCTCACTGTGCTGTAGAGAAAAGAGATGTGTTTCTGTGCATTAGTCTCTTATTTTGCGACCTTGATGACTCTTAATTCTAGGAAGGTTTGTGTATGTGCACACAAGCACAGCATTCTCTTCCCTGGTGGAACCCTGACTGATACTGTTCTTGTTCGTGGCGTCAGGTGTACAAAGGACAAGAGTCATGGAAATAAACATAGAGAAATAAATCTCACTCTGTCACCCTCAGTAGAGGGGGGTGGCATCACAGCTCACAGCAACCTTAAAATCCTGGGCTCAAGTGATCCTCCTGCCTCAGCCTCCCAAGTAGCTGGAACCGCAGGGGTGCACCAAGATAGTTGGCTAGTTTTCTATTTTTATTAGAGCTGAGCTCTTGCTCTTGCTCAGGCTGGTCTGGAACTCCTGAGTTCAAGGAACCCTCCCACCTCAGCCTCCCAGAGGACTGGGATTACAGCTGTGAGCCACCACCCCCGCCTTCTCCTTCTGCCTTTTGTGCCCCACCCCACCTTGCCCTACGTCAGATAGCCGTCCAAGGCTGACTCCACAAGGTGAAGGACACCCAAGACCCAGAGTGATCACTTTGGCAATAATAAGAGATGTAGAGAATACAGGTGATCTGAAGGGGGACTAAGAGGAAAAATAATGCAGGAGAGAAGGGGGCAGTTTTCTGCTATGATTTGTGTAGTCCAAGTGTTGGCAATGGGCAAAAATGCTGCAAATTTTTTTAAATCAATAAATTCCTTGCTTTCCCCTCACAGAATAGCCATTGAGATAAATTGAAAATCATTTCATGTTTAATTTTGAATTTAATGATTCATGTTATACATGTATAATTACATTATAAAGGAGGTAGATTGACTATTTTAATATTTTTTTCCATGCTTAATCATCTTAAGGTTGAAAATGGAAAACGTGATACCTTTATAGTGTTTCTATTTATTTTAGATTTAGGGGATATATTGGTTTAAGTAGCCTTTTGTGGACCAGGCTAGACATATGATGACCAATGAACATCTTATTTCTGTAGGAAATTTATTATAAATTACAAACAATCAGCTAAAAATCATTTAAAGACAAAACCTATTGATGGGTACGGATTATGTGTGTAATCTAAAAGAATGAGTAGGAGTGGCTAAGGCGCCAGCCACATATACCTAAAGTGGCAGGATCGAATTCAGCCCAGGCCCGCCAAAAAACAATGACAGCTGCAACCAAAAAAAAAGCCAGGCGTTGTGGTGGGCGCCTGTGGTCCCAGCTACTTGGGAGACAGAGGCAGGAGACTCGCTTGAGCCCAGGAGTTGGAGGTTGCTGTGAGCTGTGATGCCACAGCACTCTACCCAGGGGGAAAGCTTGAAGCTCTGCCTCAAAAAAATAAATAAATAAATAAAAGAATGAGTAGGAAATAAAGAAGGATGAGAATACCATGTGAAAAAAATGTGCAGGCATAGTAGATTATAGGCAAGTACTACTAGAAGAAATACTATTTAATGGATTAAACTTTGTATTGTTTCAAAGGTATAAACAAATGGATATGCCAGGAAATACCAAGGTAATTTTGACTACAGAAACAGAGCCTCGATGTTAACTAAAATCTAGTTAAGTAGTTGTAAGGTGGTTGCAGAATTTCCAGGCAACACATGATGATGTGATATTATGTAGAGAAGGAAAATACTTGTTCTTCCTATGGGTCTTTCTCAGAACAAGGAAACATGCCTCCATGCCCCTGATCCTCAGCAGGTTCCCTGACATTCCAACGTCCTGAAACCAAAACATCCAAAACCCAAACTGATGGCTCGGCCCCAGTAGCAGTGGTTATGGTGCCAGCCACATGCACCGAGGGTGGTGGGTTCAAACCTGACCCGGGCCTGCTAAACACAATGACGACAACAACAACAAAAAAATAGCTAGACACTGTGGTAGGCACCTGTAGTCCCAGTTACTTGGGAGGCTGAAGCAGGAGAATCACTTGAGCCCAAGAGTTTGAGGTTGCTGTGAGCTGTGATGTCACAGCACTCTATTGAGGGCAACATAGTGAGACTCTATCTCAAAAAATAAAATAAATAAAATAAAAAATAAAACCCAAACTGACCTCAAGCAGGGACACTGATGGCTACGGCAGGACTCTCCTGAATGGCTCCAGTTTCCTCTCTTGATGCAAAAAAAATGACAGAACAACATAGGGGGCTCTGGTTAGACTGACAGAAGATGGATGCATGGTGAACAGGTAAGCAGTTCTGCTTCAAGGTGGTTCTTTTATTGTAGCAAAGTTAGTAGCTCATGGAAGGATAAAAGGACAAAGAGAGAGAGATACCTCTCACGATAGTGTAGGGATCACCATGAAACGCCCTTTTCCTTTGGTGGTTTGCTGAAAGTTCAATGCACCATTATGGCAGATTAATAAGAGAAAGGTTTATTTCCAAATACCATGGACATAGAGGGGACCACAGGAATGATTTTCCAAAGTCTCAGGGATGGTCAGAGACCTTTATAGGAGCCTTTTGGAAGCGAGGAAGGAGACCGTGAAAAGTACAGGTGCAGCAAGTGGTTGCTAGGAAGGGTGTGTGTAGATGGGTGGAAACAGATTGATTTGTGGATAACCGGAGAGACAGGTGCTTCAAATGACCTTGGGACCAGATCTGTTAGCTTGGAATTCAGCAGCCCCTTTTGATTCCCAATCAGGTTACTCAGGTTTTGTGCAGATAGAGGCAAGGCCTCCAATGCTTCCTGAAGGCATGAATGGCCTTTAATTCAAAATTTTCTTTATACCAAAGAGTCGTATGTTGGGACAAAATTTCCTGAGCTCCTTCAACAGTCAATGTCACATTTTATTTAATGTCTGAGTCAGAAGATGGTAACAAGGAAAGGATCAACAGATTTTAGGGACTGTATGAAGACAGGTGAGTGCAACATTTATCCACAGCTAAACAGTGTAGTGTCTCACTGTCTCTCTCTGTGTTGTCATGTTGTTGATGGTTTTATGACTGTGCTGATTGTTTTATTCCCATTTTTTTTTCTTATCTGTCACCCTGGGTGAGTGCCCTGACATCATTATAGCTCACAGAGACCTCAAACTCCTAGGCTCAAGTGATTCTCTTGCTTCAGCCTCCTGATTAGCTGGAACTACAGGTGCCTACCACAATGCCCGGCTTTTCTATTTTTAGTAGAGATGGGGTCTTGCTTTTGTTCAGGCTGGTCTCAACTCCTGAGCTCAAGTGAACCAACTGCCCCAGCCTCCCAGAGTGCTAGGATTAGAGGCGTGAGCCATTGGCCTGGCCTAGTTTATCAATTTGTTCATCTTTTCTCAGAATCAAAGTTGGTTTTGTTGAGTCTACTATTTTTCCTATTCTCTTTTTTTTTGAGACAAAGTCTCATTTTGGCCCCCTCAGTAGAATGCCATGGCATAAGAGCTAACAGCAACCTCAAACTCTTGGGCTCAAGTGACTCTTTTGCCTCAACCTCCCAAGTAGCTGGGACTATAGGCATCTACCACAATGCCCGGCTATTTTTAGAGACAGGACTCAGTCTCCCTGTCTAGCTGATCTAGTCTCCCTCTCTAGCTCATCCTCCCATATTTGAACTGTTTTTCTAAGGCCTTGAAACTTGAAAGACAGTTTGGTTGGGTTAAAACCTTTGGTTCATAAATTCTTTCCTTGAGTTTCTTCAAAATGCTGCTTTATTGTTGCCTTGCATATTGCTTTTGAGAAGGCTTATGCCAGATTATTTTTCTGACCTTCTAAATTATCAGATCTTGCCTAGAGGGACTGAGGATATATAAACTTTTTTATTAAATCATAGCTGTGTACATCAGTGCAATCATGGGGTACAATGTGCTGGTTTTATATACAATTTGAAATATTTTCATCAAGCTAGTTAACATTGCCTTCACCGCATTTTCTTAGTTACTGTGTTAAGACATTTATATTCTATATTTAGTAAATTTCACATGTACCCTTATAAGATGCACCATAGGTATGGTCCCACCAATGACCCTACACCCATCCTTCCCCCTTCCCTCCCCTCCCTCTCCCTTTTCCCCATAGGATATTTCTTTATAATAAAACTTCATGGTTTTATTAGGATATGTCTTGATATTGTTACAGATCAGTTTTCCTCGTGCTTTGTGGGCCCTTTCAACATGCATATTTAAGTATGATTTTATTTGTGAAATGTGTTCTTGGGTTATATTTATAAATATTAGTTCTATTCAGTTGTTTGTAATTTATTTTTATTCAGGGAATTTAATTATACATACGATCAATTCCTTTCATTGTCTTCCACTTTAACCAGTTCCCCTCTGATCCTTCCTACTTCATCTCATTTTTATTTTTTATTTTTTTGGAGACAGAGTTTCACTATGTTACCCAGTAGAGTGCCGTGGTAACACAGCTCACAGAAACCTCAAACTCTTGGACTTAATTGATTCTCTTGCCTCAGCCTCCCAAGTAGCTGGGACTACAGGCCCCCGCCACTACGCCCGATTATTTTTTGGTTGTAGTTGTCATTGTTGTTTGGCAGGCCTAGGCTGGCCTAGCTCTCTCTGTTCGAACTCGCCAGCTCTGGTGTATGTGGCTAACGACCTAACCGCTGAGCTACAGGAACTGAGCCCATCTCATTTTTAATCTCTTGGTTCTTTTCTTGATTTTTTTCTTTTTTCTTTTCCTTTCCTTTCTTTTTCTTTTCTTCCTTTCTTTCTTCCTTTTTTTTTTCTTTGAAACAGAATCTCACTCTATCGCCCTGGGTAAAGTGCCATGGCATCATTATGGCTCATGGCAACCTCAAATTTGGGGGACTCAGGTGATCGTCTTACCTCAATTTTTCTTTCTTTCTTTCCTTTTTTTTTTTTTTTTAGTAGAGACAGGGTATCACTTTTGCTCAGGCTGGTTTTAAACTCCTTAACTCAAGTGATCGGCCCACCTCAGCCTTCCAGAGCAGGAGGATTACAGGCTTACAAGCATGAACCACTACACCTAGCCTCTTTATTCTAGATTTTCTTTTTCTTTTTCTTTTTTTGAGACAGAGTCTCACTATGTCACCCTCAGTAGAGTGCTGTGACATCACAGCTCACAGCAACCTCTTAACTCTTAGTCTTAAAAGATTCTCTTGCCTCAGCCTCCTGAGTAGCTGGGACTACAGGCGCCTACCACAACACCTGGCTATTTTTTGGTTGCAGTTGTCGTTGTATAGCAGACCTGGGCCAGCCTCCATATATGTGGCCGGAGCCCTACTCACTGAGTTATGAGCACAAAGCCCTATACTAGATTTTCATTAGAATTTTTTGGGAACTTCCTACTTAGTGTTTATTTCTGATATGATTTTTTGTTTTTGATTCTTTTTCCTGGAATTAAATCAACTCTTGTTTCACTGTTTTGTTGTTTTTTGTTTGTTGTTGTTGTTTATTTTTAGTTTGTTTTTAGATACACTTCTGTTCTTAGTTTTTAAATTCTAAGCCAAAGTGTATGCTTGTAGTTTTTATTGTTGTGTGTACATTTTTAATATCTCTAAGTGCTTGCTTAGGTAGTGTATGGTAAAGATTTCTTCTCCTTCGCTGTTGGTTTTGTGGAGGGAATTTTCATCAGCTGAAATGTTTTCTCATTATTTTCCTTTGCTTTACTATACTCTTTATAAATAAAGACTTCTTATATATTTTATTTTGTAAATAGAGTTGACTATTGGGATGATTCACATTCAAATGTGTCATTTTCAGGGAGGAGGTATGGAGATCTTTTTATTGGGAGGCTGTTTGGGAAGTATGGGGCAAAAATTGTGTGCCTTTCCATTTTTTTGGATTACTTTTATTTAGTAGAATACTACAATTTCCTCCATCTCCATTTCCCCTTTACCATGCAGTCCTGCAGAGCAGCTCGCCTTCCCCTTTCATATTGGTTTTTTTTGTTTGTTTGTTTGTGTTTTTTTTTTTTGAGACAGAGCCTCAAGCTGTCCCCCTGGGTAGAGTGCTGTGGCATCACAGCTCACAGCAACCTCCAACTCCTGGGCTCAGGCAAGTCTCCTGCCTCAGCCTCCCAAGTAGCTGGGACCACAGGCACCTGCCACAACGCCCAGCTATTTTTTGGTTGCAGCCATCATTGTTGTTTGGTGGGCCTGGGCTGGATTCGAACCCGCCACCTTAGGTATATGTAGCTAGCAACTTAGCCACTTGAGCCACAGGTGCAGAGCCCCCCTTTCATATTGTTTTCTCCAGAAGCAGTGCCTTCTCCAGAGTGCTTCCCTGGCTCCCACACATGCTTCAATTCCCTTTCCTGTCATCAGTGCTGGGCTCTGCAAGGACTCCTGATCCTCGTCTTCATTATTTTCTTACCTAGTCTGGACTTTTCCTTCTGCAGGTTGTTTTGTTTCAGACCCCTCCCCTCTCTCTGGCATCTTTCTGGATTCACCCACCCTCAGTAAAGTATGTGGTGCAATCTCTAGAAATGTTTCTTCTGGAAGTTTCTCTTTATTTACAGGTTATTTGAAGTTTATAATATTCTCTCTTTTTAATTGTGCTGAAGAAATGGGTCACTGGTGGTTGTGTTTATGCTATAGATGTACAATGATTTGTACATCTGCTCAATTTTTAAATGATGTGTGGGGAGAGAGTTAGGTTTAGTGGCTATTATCTCAACTACTAGAAGTTTCCCAAGATGCACTTTGTACAACTGTAGTTCGTGAAGCAAGGAACAGCTCTCTTATTAATGGATACTTTCTTTTGTGTTTTTTTGTTTGTTTGTTTTTGTTTTTTGATAGAATCTCACTTTGTCGCCCTCAGTAGAGTGCCATGGGGTCACAACTCACAGCAACCTCCAACTCTTGGTCTTAAGTGATTCTCTTGCCTCAGCCTCCCAAGTAGCTGGGACTACAAGTGCCCATCACAAAGCCCAGCTATTTTTTTAAGAGACAAGGTCTTGCTCTGGCTCTGGCTCACTCTGGTCTCGAACTCATGAGCTCAAGCCATACACCCGCCTTGACCTCCCAGAGTGCTAGGATTACAGGTGTGAGCCACTCTGCCCAGCCTTAATGGATACTGTCAAAGAAATTAAGGTATTCTTATGTAGAAATGTGGTAATTTTTTTTTCTTGCCCTCCCATAGAGTGCCATGGTGTCATAGCTGAGAAATGTGGTGTTTTAAGCAAATCTTTTAGTAATCCAACAGAAACACACTGCAAGTTCAAAACAAAATCTTTGAATTCATAATTAGCATAGACTCAGGTCATAGACAGTGTGTCTCAAAGGATACTCCATACTGTTTATGTCCTACCAGTTGCAATGCTTGCTACTGAATCAGCATCTATGGGATTTGTAGGCACATCACTATGTTTGTTAAAACTGTACACACAACTCTTATCATATCTAAAGAACTCCCGCATAAAATCTAGGCTAAGAGCATCGACAGAGTCAGGGCCGCTGAGCCTTGCTTTCAATGGACCAAAAGGTTTGGAAATATTCCTTCCCTTCTTATTTTAATCCTTTCATATTACTGATGCTTATTTAACCTTTAGATTTAAGGTGATCTGTTTTCTTTTATCTTTAACACTAAGGAATGTGATACAATCAGTATTATATGCCATCAATTAATGTTATATTTCAAGCAGAATACCCAACTCTTTTTGCTTTTTTAAAATATTTATTTGTACATATCATTTTTCTTTTAGAAATGGGATCTTGCTATGTTTCTCAGGCTAGACTCAAACTACTGGGTTCGTGCATACACTATACCTAACTTTTTATTTTAACTATGAATTTTATTTCTCTTTGTATGACAGATAGGGCAGTATATTCATTATCTGGGGTTTTTTGGTCATTTTTAATAGACTATTTAGAGCAACAAAATTTAGCAGAAAGTACAGAAATTTCCCATATATCCCCTTCCCTACTATCAATATCTGGTACCTGAGTGGTACATTTGTTAAAAATTGATGAACCCGGCTTGGCGCCTGTAGCACAGTGGTTACAGTGCTAGCCACATACACCAAGGATGGCAGGTTTGAACCTGGCCTGGGTTAACTAAACAACTGCAACAACAACAACAAAAATAGCCTGGCACCGTGTCAGGCACCTGTAATCCCAGCTACTTAGGAAGCTGAGGCAAGAGAATGACTTAAGCGCAAGAGTTTGAAGTTGCTGTGGGCTGTGACGTCACAGCACTCTACCCCGGGCAACATAATAAAACTCTATCTCAAAAAAAAAAAAAAAAGAAATTGATGAACCCACACTGACATCATTATCATTCAAAGTCTATGGTTTATGCTAGGGTTACTCTTGTATGTGCTGTGGGTTTGGATGAATTTATGACGTATTATCCATATAGCATCATACAGAATAGGTTTCACCATACACTGAACTGATCATCAGGGAAATGCAAATCAAAACCACCGTGAGGGAGATGCCACTTCACACCCAGTAGGTATCTACTATCAACACATAGAAAGCAGAAAGTAACAAGTATTTAAGTATTGGCAAGGATGTGCAGAAATTAGAAGACTTATACTTGGTTGGTAGGAATGCTGAATGGTGTGGCCACTAAGGAAAACACAGCACTTCCTCAAAAAAAACTATAAACTAAAATAGAATTTACAGCATGATCCTGCAGATTCCTTTCTGCCTTCATACTTCAGTCTTCCCAGGTCAGACGTCTCCAGCGCAGGCTTCAGGGGCTGCAACCAGCGTGTTGGTTGAGCTACATTTTCTTCCGGAGGCTTCACTGGGAAAGTGTCTGTTCTCAGCCTCCGTCAGATTGCTGCAGAATTCATTTCCTTGTGGCTGATGACAGAGGACTTGGACGTTGGTCTGGCTATCAACTTTCACATGGAGGCTGACCTTATAAAGAACTTGGGAGCTTTTACAACGCGCTTATTTCATCAACTGAACACGGAGAAGTGCCTGGATGTGCCGTAGTTTATACCCAGTCACCTACTAAGGTACATGTTGGTGGCTTCCAAGTTTTGGCTATTATGAATAAATCTGCTGTAAATATCTGAGTGCAGGTTTTGTGTGAAAGTTAATTTTCGACTTCTTTGTTTAAACACAAAGGAATATAATTGTTGACTCATGTGAAAAGATTGTGTTTTGTTTTGTAAGAAGTCACCACGTCATTTTTCAAAGCAGTTGGCCATTTTTGCATTCCCACCAATGACTGAGAAGTCCTCTGGCTCCACGTCCTCCCAGTGTTCTGATAGTTGGACAGTGGATGCTGATTGCTTTAGTTTGCATTTCCCTGATGACTCATGATGTGGAAAATCTTTGATGAGGAGTCTATCAAAGTCTTTGTCTCATTTTTATATTGAGTTGTTTTGTTCCATTGAATTTTAAGAGTTCCCTGTATATATTAGAGAACAGTCTTTTATCAGATACATTTTTTTTTTTTTGTAGAGGTGAAGTCTCACTATGTTGCACTAGCTGGTCTCGTACCCCCTCGGTTGCTCAGGCTGGTCTCAAACTCCTGGGTTCAAGCAATTTTCCTGTCTCAGCCTCCCAAAGTGTCAGGATTACGGGCGTGAGCCATTGCACCCAGCCTCTCAGGTATTTCTTTTGCAAATATTTTCTTCTATATTCTCCTCCATAATAACGATGTTAGTTGTGGTGTTTGTCTTCCTCAACCTTCCAGCTTATCCACATAGTTTACTACGGCACATGTGTTTCCATTGCGACACCTGCCTATTTTTTCCCGAATAAATATCATTTTCTTTCAGACAGTCTCCCTCTGTTTGGTATTTAGGTTGACATTGGTGGAACCCAGATTTTTTCCATGCTAGCTACTATGCCAAGTAGTATACTTGAATGGAGCCAAGACTTGAACAGTCCTTACTCCAAATTTTGTCCCCTCTTCCCCTAAACCACAGGTTTCTGTTACTGGAATAATCTAAAAAGAAACTATCTGTAGTCCTACCAGTCTGGCCACCAGTCTGGGGGGCCAAAGTAGAAGGATCCTGTGAGCTTGGGAGTTGGAGAGCAGCCTGAGCAAGAGGAGACCCCATCTCTACTAAAAGTAGAAACAGTAAGGCCAGGCACCGTGTCTCACGCCTGTAATCCCAGCACTTGGGAGGCCAAGGCAAGTGTATTACCTGAGCTCACAGGTTCCAGACCAGCCTGAGCCAAAACGAGACCTTGTCTCTAAAAGTAGCCGGGCATTGTGGTGGGCACCTATAGTCCCAGCTTCTTGGGAGGCTGAGGCAAGAGAATCACTTGAGCTCAAGAGTTTTTGAGGTTGCTGTGAGCTATGACGCCACAGGACTTTACCCAGGGCAACAAAGTAAGACTCTGTCTCAAAAAAAAAAAAAAAAAAAAAAATAGAAAAAGTAGCCAGATATCATGGGGGTGCCTGTAGTCCCAGCTGCTCAGGAAACTGAGGCAGGAGGATGGCTTGAACCCTGGAGAGTGAGGTTGAGGCCATAGCAATCTAGCCTGGGGCAACAGAGTGAGAGAGACTCTGTCAAAAAAAAAAGAAAGAAAAGGAAGGGAAGGAGGGAGGGAGGGAAGGAAGGAGGGAGGGAAGGGAGAAAGAAAGAAAATTAAAGAGCTATACACTAATGGTATATGTTCTTTATGATGTTTTCACCATTAAGGTGGGCGTGTTTGGGAATGGAATAAAAATTCAGTCTGAGAAAGGGAGAGGACCGAAAAGAAAAAAAAAGAGAAAAAAAAATAAACTGCTTACTGTGATGGAATATTCTTTTTATTCAATACATACAGCCATTCGCATTTTTACACATTGCATCCATTCTCTCATATATTGGTTTGATCAAATAACATATGTATATATGCTCAACTGAATATCTCATTTAGAAAACTAATTTGAAACTTAAATTCTAGGTAAGCAGGTGCATGATAAGCTCATTCTAGAAAAGAAGGTAAAGGATCTGTGACTTTATTTGGGTTTCTGAAAACCTTCCTACATAAAATTATTATTTTATCAATCAATTAAATGTATGAAATAAAACTATATTTTAATGCTAATTACTTATATATAAACAATAAAAAATTATAAAACAAGAGAATTCAATCTATTAAAAGTTTTTGTTTAGCCTACTAAATTCAATACTACAATTCAACATATTTTTGCTTAAAGGATACAAAAGCTTAAATACTTAATATTTTGAACTTCAGTTTATGTAAAAAGTTATTAACAAAAATTTAAAACTAGCAGTGTTACAATGTTTTACATGAAATGTTTACAACTTTAAGGCATGATAAATTAAAATGTTTTAACATTTAAACTATGTTGCCATATTTTGGAATTAACTTTTTTTGTAACTAGGAAGTTATTTCTTCAAAAATTACAGGACCAAATAATGCAAAAGGCTTAAAGCTTGTTCTGTGAGTTTCTCCTATGTAAGAATCTAGTAGAAACACAGGAGGAGGTGATATTAGCTGAGGACAAAGTGGAAGTGATTAGTCCCAAAACACTGGGATGTACCAGGCCAGCGAGGCAAAAAAGATAGCAGAGGCCTTGGTATGTTTACCGAGTGTGTGTTTAACATCCCAGAGAAAGGTAAGAAACAAAACCCAACATTTGCACTATCATGCAATGTCAAATCCACTACAAGATAAATATAAGAATATAAGGATATGTATCAATAAAATATAACAGGAGCCTTAGAAATATAGCTGTTAGCATAGTAATAGCATATTTAGCCACTAAAAAAGTTATCCTAAATACATCCTACATCCAGGTTTACTTGAGCTCTGCTGGTATTGATGGGGATGGAGATCCTTCGGGGCCTGAAACGCAAAGTAAATAAATGACAACACTTCCTATGAATGATCAGTCTTAAATAAAATAAACTCACATTTTTATGCCTGTTCATAAGGATTATTCCTGAAGTCTACATAAGAAGTGAGTGTATGATTCTACCTCCCAGCACAAATCGTACACTGGAAACATAAGACTCCAACTTTTGCACTGACAGACAAGAAGAAGGGGCCCATAACAGACATTAAACTTTTCACAAGTGCTGCTTGTGCATGATGCTAGAATTGTGTTGACATAAATGTGCTGTACGGGATCAAACAGTGTGAGTACAGCCTTCCAGAGGCAGGTAGACAGCAGGGAGGCGACTCAGACCACCCTAAGTTTCACGAGTTTCATTGATATTGGCCCCTTTCAAAGTACAATACTGTACCAGTTACCTAAAAGCCACCTCCTGGCATGCCAACACATCTAGGATAGCTGGAAAAAATTACAATAAATAAAGTAATCTTAAACCAGGCGTGGTGGCTCTGCTATAATCCTAGCGCTCTGGCAGGCCAAAGCAGGTGGATCACTTGAGCTCAGGAGTTCAACACTAGCCTGAGCAAGAGTGAGATCCTGTCGCTACTAAAAATAGAAAAAAAAACTAGCTGGGTTGTGGCAGGTGCCTGTAGTCTCATCTGCTAGGGAGGCTGAGGTAAGAGGATCTCTTGCTTGAGCCCAAGAGTTTGAGGTTGCTGTGAGCTTGGTTGATGCCACAGCACTCTACCCAGGGTGACAGAGTGAGACTCTGTCTCAAAAAACATTTATAAAATAAATATAAAAAATAAATAAAATAAAAAACAAATAACTAAATGAAAAAAGTCTATGGCACAGGCTTCTGTGTCAGAATACAAGCAATTTGAAGGATACTGCAGGCTGCCCAGAGGCCACAGTCGCAGATCACAGGACTGACATCGCTAAGTCTTAAGACACTTTTTGTATTTCTATGCAGGACAGTTTCTCTATAAACACTCACTTGGAGAAGACTCTGTGATAAAGTGCATTGATTTCTTTGATTTAAGGAAGCATTAAAATCTTGAATTACTTCAAGATTTAGTAAAACATCTACATTACTCAAAATAACAAAAGTCATAAAAGACCGATGACACTGTAAAGTTCAACTGGCACTTTTTAACAAAACTGGCTGTGAACTTGTCACCAGCTCATCCATCAAGACAAAGGAATGAGCTGGCCTGGAAGTGGCAGAGTTCACTCAACAAACACAGCCAGGAGCTGGGGGCAAAGTGCAAGTGGTGACCTCACAAAAAGTTTCATCAAATGCTTCAAAAGCCTGAAGAGACAGAGCAGACCCTATTCTCCTTAGCAAAGAAATAAAGCCTCAATAGTAATTAGAAGCTGCCCAAATGGTCAATAATTAATAGAGCTACAGAACTAAACTCAATACTCAATAGGCTTTAAGATGGACATGTCTAAAGAATAGGACAAATTCTTTCTGTGACAGTTAAAAAAACTGACATAATATCTTGATCATCTAATCACAGAGAAAGTTCTGAATTATTCAAAGCTTAAGAAATGCTGCTAATGGAGTAATTTCACATTTGAATTTTGACTTCTTTTTAAAGCATGGAAAGCTTTTTGTGAAAGGACATCGAAGAGGACCAGCCATGTATCCTGTGTATGCAGAAATCTGAGCATTGCAGGATCAGAACCTTTTGGAGCCAGGAGACTGTAATTAATACTACTTAGAATATCTTTTATGTGGTGTATCAAATGGACTGTCAAATTTTTTGAAAAATAAAAAAATGTGTAAAGCCCCAGAACTCATCTGAATAAAGAGGAAAAAGCAGCATGCTATTAGCACGATTGTTTATAACCCGAGTGCTGCTGCGTGTGTGTTAGTTAACACAGTCAGCAGGACTGTGTTTCGTTAGGAGATACATCGGGAGACAAAAATGTGATTTGCTCACATCACAGTCACCCCAAATCTCAGGGGAAACAAGGATTGCTGGTACCCCTCACCTTCAGCATTTTCAGAGCCTTTGGGGGTCTCTGTGTCTTGGGGTGTCTCCTCTGCATCCTGGGGCCCTTCCAGGTCTTGTGTGGACTGAGATGACGATGTAGACGCCCTGGGTGTCTTTGGGGTCCTCTTGTCTGAATCAGCTCGATGCTGTTGTAACCACTCATCCTTATAACCATTGCTAATAAGTTTGGAAAAGTTTGTTGGTGAACTGGTTTTCTGGCCAGGCCTCAAAAGGAGAAAAGGAATGTTAAACTTAAGTACAAAGATGAGTGATAAACCAGAAACAGTACTGGGGAACAAACTGGCCAGTTAGCCACGTTGCTGGTCCTCGAAACGTAACGGGCAGTGTCTAGAGTTCTTTCCCCCTCTTGTTTCTCTCTCTCTCCATCTCTCCGTTACTTTTTCCATTTTTAAGTATAAAGAAGTGTATTTCAAAGCATCTCTCGTACCTGAGTGGGAGCATGTTTAGTTCAGCTTCCAAAATCTTTCTTTGTGATAGCCAATTAAAAATTAATGGTAATTCTAGCATTTCACAGGGAAGCCTTCTTCAGAAGACACCAGAACTACCTTTTGATATAAGAAATGACTATTTTCTTAGATTAGTTCCTTCTGGTCCTTAACAAACATCACCCGCTGCTGGTTTGCTCCCAAACTCAGCTTCATCCCTGTGTTTTATCATTATTACCTTAGCTTTTTGCACCTGCTGCCTGTTCACAGATCGCATTGAAGAGTGCCAGGGCAGGCTGACACCTGGAGGCAGCATGAGTTGCCAAGTGAGGCAGGCGACACAGTAAGATCACTTTGCTGTCCAGGCTATTTCCAGTGGCACGCACTCCCCTGCTTGCTCTCCCTCTCTCTCATGTGTAGGTATGTATGTGAATTTCCCCTCCTCCCATTCTAAGCTTGGTGTTCACGTGGCATCGATCACAATGCAATGTAACTGATTGTTCTTTCCCTCTGGGATGAGAAGTTTGGAACTTTAGTCAGGCAATTAATGACATTTATCCCAGCACTCACCTAGGATTCCAGGAAAGTAAGGAGACACCCAAAGCCTCAGGGATTTCACATTGCAGCTGGAAGATTAACAAATATCTAATATATCTTCCAGCTGGATACACAGCTGGAGCACTTACAAGGCACAGACACCTGGGTTCAAGCCTTGGTGACATAAAAAGCATCAGAACTGAAAACTGCAGTGAGGAGGCTCGTGGAGGAGGCCAGGCCAGGCGCAGTGGGCCAGAGTGTGCATTGTGTCATCATCACCATCATCATCACAGACGGGAGGTAGGAGACAACCCCACCCTAATCCACACGGAAACCGAGCAGCTCAAGCACTTACATCGGAGGGAAGGAGAATCTACTTCCAGAAGGGTCTTTAGGGCCAACTGGCGTCCCCACTTTGCCCGTATACTTTGAGTTAATGGCTGGTAGCTTCACCTGTGTGAGGAGACACAAAACCCCAAGCTACCGAAAAGCATTCAACAGCCCAGACACTAGAGGAAAGGAAAATTCACCAAGAGTAGCAAAGGTAGAAAACATGTAGGAAATGGACTTCTGGTGTGGTGTAATGATTATTTTACTGGTACAGTCACAATAAAATACAATTCAACAATAATCCCATTCAAAAAAATGGTTGTGCCAGAAATCCAAAAGCAGTTGCTATCTTCAAGTAAGGATGTCATCCACGCAGGAGGAACAATAAACAGTGAACCACAGGGACTGTGAAAGGCCTGGTCCCGAGGCCAAAGCCACACAGTGCAGAGAAATAGACCAGGTCCTCAGAACAGCCCGTTTCACTGATCATGCCACCACCCAACGCCAGAAGCACAGCTGGACACTGAGGATGTCATGAAGAAGAAATAAGTGGCTCACTGCCACCAGCTGAGCTTCCACTCGGCACGCGACTCCTCAAGTCCCCAAAATAAACTGAGGCTTTTCTCTGGGAGTCAGGCGTAGATGCTTCATGAGGCCAACTTCTGCTCACACTAAAACACATCTAATCTTGTCCCCAGTCAAAATGATCACCTGTCAAGTGACAGGGATCACTCTTGTGTTTACTCTTGTTCTCAGTATCAAACAGTACTGCTTTATTTATTTATTTATTTAGCCTCAGCCTCCCGAGTAGCTGGGACTACAGGTGCCCACCACAACGTCTCACTGTTTTTCAGACATAGGGACTTAGTCTTGCTCAGGCTGGTCTCAAACTCGTGAACTTAAGCAATCCACCTGCCTTGGACAACCAGAGCACTAGGATTATATTCCTGCTCTTTTTAATATGAAGTTCATCATTTCACTCATTACCTCAGTGTCTCAAGAACTGAGACTAATTTCAGACACAGTGCTGGTGCCCACAGGGTGAGGGCGAGGCCTCTGCAGGACTATGGCCTAATTGTTGTCCCCTCCAGCACCAAGTACAGAGGATGGGACAGGCTTCTAACCAATACAGCACAACAACTTGTCACCAATAATAGAGACAGCTCTAGGGTTTCTTACCTGCTCTTTTTAAAAACAAAAATCCCCTAAGAAAGCTTCATGTGGCTCGGCGCCTGTGGCTCAAGCGGCTAAAGCGACAGCCACACACACCTAAGGTGGCAGGTTCGAATCCAGCCTGGACCCGCCAAATAACAATAATAATGGCTGCAACCAAAAAATAGCCGGGCATTGTGGCGGGCGCCTGTGGTCCCAGCTACTTGGGATGCTGAGGCAGGAGACTCGCTTGAGCCCAGGAGTTGGAGGTTGCTGTGAGCAGTGAAGCCATGGCACCCTACCCAGGGGCTCAGCTTGAGGCTCTGTCTCAAAAAAAAAAAAAAATAAAAAGAAAGAAAGAAAGCTTCATGTTACTCCTTCGTGGTCAAATACACTACTGGGAGTTTTTTCAGAAAAAGAGAATTCATTTTCTTTTCCTTGTTATCAATAAAGAGGCCGGGCACAGTGGTCCATACCTGTAATGCCAGCACTGTGGTGGCCCAAGCAAGAGGAGCGCATGAACCCAACAGCTCAAGACCAGTCTGGACAACATAGCAAGAACCCATCTCTATAAAAAATACTTAAGAAAATTAGCTGGGTGGCTGGGTACGGTGGCTTACGCCTGTAATCTTAGCACTTGGGAGGCCAAGGTGGGTGGATGACCTGAGCTCAGGAGTTTGAGACCAGCCTGAGCAAGAGCAAGACCTCATCTCTAAAAACAGACAGGCATTGTGGCAGGTACCTATACTCCCAGCTACTCAGGAGGCTGAAACAAGAGAATCACTTGAGCCCAAGAGTTTGAGGTTGCTGTGAGCTATGATGCCACAGCACTCTACCGAGTGAGACAAAATGAGACTGTCTCAAAAAAAAAAAAATTAGCTGGGAGTGGTAGTGCACATGGTGGTCTCAGCTACTTGGGAGCCTCAAGGAGGATCACTTGAGCCCAGAAATTCATGGCTGCAGTGAGCTATGATGATGCCACTGCACACTAGCATGGGTGACAGTGAGACCTTATTTCTTTTCTTTTTTTTTTTTTTTTGAGGCAGAGTCTCTGTCACCTGGATAGAGTGCTATGGCATCATTAAAATTCACAACAACCTTAAGCTCTTGAGCTCAAGTGATCCTCCTGCCTCAGCCTTCTGAGTAACTGGGACTACAGGCACCCACCACAATGCCCAGCTAGTTTTTCTACTTTTAGAAGAGACAGGGTCTTGCTCTTGTTCGGGTTGGTCTTGAACTTCTGGACTCAAGGAATTCACCTGCCTCGGCCTCTCAGTGTGCTAGGATTATAGGTGTGTGCCCCAGTACCTGGCCTTGAGACCCTGTCTCTTAAATAAATAGAGTATTCCAGGAAAATTTTAAGCTAGATGCTTAAGTAAATGGAAATATTCAGAAACGATAATGATTAAAGATAAAATCTCCTTTGTATGATACACGTGCCAGATAAGAAGTGCTATGCCAATTTTCTCTCAGATAACCATTGGTCAGTTAAAAATCAGTTAGTAAAATATAACCTTACTTCTTAAAGCCAATATTCATGAAAAGAGAAAGAAAGATAATAGTATGGTGGCTGCTTGCCTGGCAGCAGCTCCAAACTTAAAATACAGAACACGTGGCCAGTGTCATGGGAAACGCACGACAGCACCAGCAGCTAACATCACATCACTCAATTATTCCGGGCCACAGAAGCACAGCAGATGTGGCTGCCCTCTATTTATATGGGCTCCTGTCACCTTTTTTTTCTCCTTTTCAAGTTCCTCAGCCTCTCTTTGCCAAACCGTTTTCATGTCGAAGTCGAAGGGCCCCCTCCTGGACTCATAGCTGCCGTTGGCCTGATCGGGGTTAAATTCTTCATAAACCATGTAGTCTGGCATGGAGAAGGCAGGAACTCTGCAAGGACAGACAGTCAAGTCAGTACAGACAGGAGCAGCACCTGCCCTTCTATCCCTCCTTCCCACGTCTCTGTCTCTCCCTCCCTCCCTCTCTCTCCTTCCCTTGTTCTTTCTCCCTGCTGCCTCTCCCTGTCTCTTTCTATTCTGTCCTTTTCCTTTATTCTCTCTCCTCCATTCTCTCTTTCATCTTCCTTCTCTTTCCCTGCCTCTTTCTCTCTCTCAGTGTGTGTCTTTGTAGAATAATACCACCCATCTTCCCTGAAAGCACAGTGGGCCCTTCCCTCCTGCCCCTGCTGAAGAAACACCCCAACCCTTCTCCAGGGTCTGCCTCCCAAGACCATGAGGTCAACTCCAAAATCATAGGGTCTCAACAGAAGTACAATGAGATATACTACAATAAGAATTTATTAACCAGATATATCATAAAATAATCACCTCTATTAGTTTGAAATAGCTAAATACCTCTAAACATCTACCATTTAACATGATCATTTAAAATAATAATAACCTCCTTCTGATGGATGTCATTTCTAATGTGGGTATTTAAACTTCCATTTGGCCTTCTGAAACAAATGATGCCTACAGGAGGGTCACCCGCGAACATGGGACGACTAAGCCTTTAGTTAATGATGTGAGCTATGATGCCACAGTACTCTACCGAGTGAGACAAAATGAGACTGTCCCCCCCCAAAAAAAAAAAAATTAGCTGGGAGTGGTGATGCACACTGGTAGTCTCAGCTGAAAGTCCCATCTAAGGT
>NW_003852518.1:3549625-3550874 GCF_000181295.1 Otolemur garnettii
TTAGGTGTATGTGGCTGGCGCCCTAGCTGTTTGAGCCACAGGCGCCGAGCCTACCATCTAAGGTTTTTAACGGGGAAGCACGCTAGGGCCAAGCCGGTAACAGCAGCAACCCCTCCCACGTGCGGATGACTCCACATCCTGCTCCTGTCAGCACTTGCTCATCAGTGAGCACAGGGACGCCAGGCTCCAGGAAGAGAAGCGGGCCCAGGTGCCAAGGCCAAGGAGGACAGTCCTGAGAACCACAACAGAAAAGCATCCGAAGGAGGCAGGCTGCGGGCCTCTAGATGGCGCAGGGCGGGCACAGGGCGGGGAGAGCCCGGAGAGGGGCGGTCCTGGGGCGGGGAGAGCCCAGAGAAGGGCAGGGAGATCCCGGAGGGGGCGGACCCAGGGCGGAGCCGGCCGGGGATAGGGCGGGTATGGGGTGGGGTGAGCACAGGGCAGGGAGAGCCCGGAGGAGGCGGTACAGGGCGGGGAGAGCCTGGAGAGGGGCGGGCACCGGGTAGGGACAGCAGGAGGCTGGGAACACAGGCGTGGGAGATGGAGGCAGACACTCAGTTAAGAGAAGAAGCCATGAGTCCAGCCAAGCTGTTCAGGGAGCACAGGTGAGAGAAGGGGTTGGGAGGAGCAAGGGGCCCCACCGACCACACTCCCATTTCTAAGATTGTCTGTGGGCATGAAAAAGCCACAGGGACAGAGAGCACTGAGATTAACAAAGAGAGCGACAATTCCAAAAATCATTAAGCAGTGGTAAGTCATAGCTCCCGGGTTCCCAGATCTCTTCTGCTCCTCTCCACATCCTTCCTCTGACTGTCCAGGGTCCTGGAGCAGATGGTCCTCAGGCCAGAAAAGGACGAGGTTCAAGAGAAAGGAAGAAACTAAAGGACCCAGAACTAGATCACTGCTGGAAGGCTTGGAGGATTGATACAGAGGGTGGCAGAAGACAGCGAAGGGACAGGAGCTCCTTCAGACGGGTAGGAAAAAGCAGAAAGGAGACAGGGAAAAGCCCACGTGGTCAGGGATACAGGAGGCAGTGCACGACTGGGGCAGGGCCAGCAGTGTGAAATCTACCACAACCCCAGATTTACCCATGGGCTATGACAGAAACCATCCTTGGCTGCAAGGTGTGTGGCTGCTCAGAGACCAGTAGCCACAGGATCTCTGGGCACCCCTCAGTTGGCAGTTCCAGGTATGTGGGAGACGCCATAGGGTCAAGAGTGCTGAGGAAACCCAACCCGCCCAGCTGCCAGCG
>NW_003852518.1:3554301-3565568 GCF_000181295.1 Otolemur garnettii
GGCTGCCAGTGCTGAGGAAACCCAACCCGCCCGGCTGCCAGCGACACTGGGGAAACCCAACCCGCCTGGCTGCCAGTGCTGAAGAAACCCAACCCGCCCAGCTGCCAGCGACACTGGGGTCCCAGCAACCCCACGCTGCCTGCTCTGCTCTCCTGCAGCCCCAAGCAGGCAGCACACATGTGTACCTGAGGCCCCTGCCTCTCTAAGGCTCTCTATTGCTCTGCTCATCCCTTCTCTCCACCATATGACGCTAACATCAGAAGTAAGCTGTGTTAGCACAGGGCGTTCATTTTAGAGAGCAGGGGGAACCAGAATCCTGAAAACAAAACTGCATTTGGCCATATGCAGGACATTCAAATAACACTGGATAATGGCTTAAAACACACCTAGGGTGCTCTTATTTTGCAAGCCAAGTTCAAAAAAATGGAGAAGTGGTCCGAAATGACTTTTCATGTTAACTTCTCAGTTCAAGAGAAACGGTTTTGATGATAACGTTTGCATGCCCATATAAAGGAATTTCTTAGACATTTCAAACAGTACAGGGGACAATGGCTCCCTAACTCTGTAATCATCATGGAAACTTAGGACTACTGATATTTCCAGCTTTATCTAGTGCCTTTCATCTTTAGCAAGAATGCTTTGGGTGGGGCTGCTGTTCCCGGGTCCTATTGTACCCAGAACACAAACTGAGACAACTGACCAAGGCAGAGTCCACAGACACATGACTTAAGATGGCACAAAATGCTGCAGGTTTCCGGAGCTCTGGGTTTTCTGACAACTTACCCTAGTTGCCTAACCCAAAGAGCTGGCTGTGATGAAATAGTGCCTGGAGTTGCGATATCACATATCTCATATCAGATGTCAGTATTAGATATCTGTATTTTTAAAATTCAAATTGGACTGTTTTTTTCCTATAATGATAAACAAAAACGTGGGCACACTTAGATACTCACTCCCGCTGGTTGGCCGTCGGTGGCTTGCTGTGGTGGATATACCAGTCTGGCAGGGAGTAGGCAGCTGCAGAGCCCTTCCTGGTCCCGGGGGCCAAGTGCATCAACAAATCTCAAAGGGAAATGACACATGTGAGTGGTCCCACCGTCCCTATGCAGGCACCCAGCATTACAGGGGAAGCTGTGCCATCTAGGGGCTAACAGAACATTCCTGGCCCTCACCTGCACTGCCCCGGCTGATGGGGAGGGCCCTGCTTGGTGCTCAGGCAGGAATGTCCTGCATGCATCCTCACCCCCACCTTGCTCTTTTTCTCCGGATCTGGACAAAGCATTGGTTCTGAGCGGCATCTGTACAGGCCTATCCTCCAACTCTTCACATCTTCAGGGGCTGGGCTTACCAAGTGTCCCACCCTGAGCCACCCCAACCCATTCTCATAACATAGGACAGCCTGAATGTCCTCCTCTGCCACTGTCCCTGACCTTCCCTCCCCCCAACCCCAGCCATTTCCAAGAGAAGTTGCCCCATCCAGATTTCCAGAGGGGAGAGGCTCCTTGCAAGACCCTTGGGGGATTTATCAGTCACATTGGAACCAACCCTGGGAATGACTGAGCACAGAGTCCCTCTCAGAGACCCAGGCCAGCTCCTGACTCAATGCTTGCTTTCTGACTCACACCCCTGCTTTCCCCAGTGGCCCAGGGCAGGGAATGGGAAGAACTGGTTTTCATAATTATAAAGATCACAAACTCATGATAAGAGATCTTAGGCCAGTCATGGTGGCTTATGCCTGTAATCCTCGCACTCTGGGAGGCTGAGGTGGGTGGATCACTTGAGCCCAAGAGTTTGAGGTTGCTGCAAGTTATGAGGCCACAGCACTCTACCAAGGGTGACAAAGTGAGACTCTGTCTCAAAAAAAAAAAAAAAAAGAAAGAAAGAAAATCCCATGACAGCAGCAGACAACTGTTACTGATTAATCACTATCAGTAAGGAATTTCTGACTTTCTATTTTTTGACTTTTACTTACAGAAAAATTGCATGAATCGTATGAATTCCCCCGTATTCCTTGAACCTCAACTCCCTGAATGTTACGCATTTCATCACGTTTGCTTTATCTTTCTCTCTTCCTCAGTCCCTGTCTGCCTCTCATTATCCTTATCATGTCACTTTTGTTTCCATAATCACTGGGCATCATGTGGGCATCATGATTCTCTTCATCCCTATGTAACTCAGGATGTTTACAAAAGATAGTCCTTACACAAGCAAAGAACAATGACAGCAACCAAGAAATTGGTCCTGATGTGATACTTTCAACTAATTTACAGACTTTCTTCAGTGCCAGTTGTCCCACTAATGTTCTTCGAACCAACAGGTTAAAAGAGGCAGGGAGAGGTAAGTCCAAGAAAACCCGGCTAGGTCCTATTGTATGTGCTTCACACTCAGTCCATCAGATAGTTTGGTGCAGGCTTTTTTTTTTTTTTTGAGACAGTCTCACTCTGTTGCCCAGGCTAGAGTGCCATTGTATCATAGCTCATAGCAACTTCAAACTCGTGGGCTCAAGCAATCCCCTTGCCTCAACCTCCTGAGTAGCTGGGACTACAGGCACCCACCACAACGTGCAGCTAGGTTTTCTATTTTTAGTAGAGACAGAAGTCTGGCTCTTGTTCAAGCTGGTCTTGAACTGAGTTCAAGGGATCCTCCTGCCTCGCCTCCCTGAATGCTAGGATTACAGGCCTGGTGCAGGCTTTTTAATATGAAAGGGAGGATGGTGCCACTTCATTTTCCATTTTCCCAATGACAATCTTCATAGTGGTAATGACAACTGGAGGGGAGAAAAAGTTTCTCTCTGTGTCACCGGCCCCAAAGGCTGGCCCCAAGACATCTCAGATGTGGTCTCTTAACCCTGTAGTCAGTGATTTCTAGTCAACTCAAATGCCCTAGTTTTCTGCATAGTCAAGCAGTACTTTCTCTATTAAATCTTGTATAAAAGCTTGATCCTCATCTACATCACCACTGAAATTTACCTGTGGTCTTCATTATTTAAAACATTTTCATACAGGCTGGGCATGGTGGCTCACGCCTATAATCCTAGCACTCTGGGAGGCCAAGGTGGATGGATTGCTTGAGTTAGGAGTTCAAGACCAGCCTGAGCAAAAGTGAGACCCCACCTCTACTAAAAATAGAAAAACTAGCCAGGTATTATGGTGGATACCTATAATCCCAGCTACTCAAGAGACTAAGGCAGAAGGATCATTTGAGCCCAGGAGTTTGAGGTTGCTGTGAGCTATGCTGTAAGCACCCTATCCAGGGCAACAGAGTGAGACTCTGTCTCAAACAACAACAACAACAACAAAGAACATTTCATACAAAGGATAAGAGGCAATGAGAACAAACAACAAGAAAAAATCTTTTCACATATTAGTCAGGGATTGGTTACAGTAAGCAAAGACATTGCAGTGCAAGGCCAATTCTCTGCTGAAGCAGGCAACTTCCTGAGATCTCTTTGCAGTAAGAAAATAAAATGCTGAGGAAGATTGAATCACTGCACAGGTATCACTCAGAAGAAATACCCTACACAGCCGATTCTGTGAACTCAGTCTATTAGGTCTAAATCATAAACAAGAGTTCCTCCCTGAAGATTATGCACATCCTAAGATCTACTCCATCAATCTAAATTTCCAAAGGCCTGGTCTAGACAGTGGCTTAGACTTATATCCCATCACTTTGGAAGGCCAAGGTGATAGGATCACTTTAGGCCAGGAGTTCAAGACCAGCCTGGAAAACAGCAAGATCTCATCTCTAAAAAACAACACTTAAAAATTAGCTGGATATGGTGGTACACACTTGTAGTCTGAGCTACTGAGGAGGCTGAGGCAGGAGGATCACTTGAGCCCAGGAGTTTGAGGCTGCTGTGAGCTGTGATGATGCCACTGTAGTCTGGCCTGGGAGGCATAGTGAGACCTTGTCAAAAAAATAAAGACCAACCAAACAAAAAAACCGCTAAAGGCCTAAAGTAAAACGCTTAGATTTTCTTGTACTATTTTTTATGGAAGAAATTAGGGCACAAACACTCCCTCTTTTCCCCCCAAAGCCACAAAGTTGTGAGGGGCCTGAAGCCTCAGTGTGGGGAGCTTACCGGACCTGCCGCCTTGTTTTGCAAGCTTCACATACTCTGAATCTGTTTCTTTTATCCAGTATCGCCGGTTTCCGAGCATATTCTCACGTGAGTCTCCCCAGTGGCTGAGACCTGGGATCTGGGATGCTGGTGGGGCATCCACAGCCTTCTCAGACAGCTTCACAGGGTGATGGTAATACCAATCTGGAGGGCAGGGGGCAAGGGTGCAGTCAGTGTGGGCTCCAGGGGGGCTCCCGGGTCAGGGCAGACTCTCTCCTCTAGGAGAAGCCTTGGTGCAGGCCACTCTGTCAGGGCAGCACAGGCCTCAGAGCATGCTGGTGAGGAAGACAGTGGCCTATTCTGAGCACCAGTCATGTAATTAAGTCTGTCCTGCCCACCAGTGCACCACAATCCCCGATACCAACAGAAAGGAAAGCACCTTCCACAGGCCCTGGTGGTCTTGGGCCCTGCCTAACTCTCCTGTCATGGCTATGAGGGCTGAGCCTCCCTCATTGGTTTTTAGCTTCCCAGAGAGGTATCCACGCCCTATTGCATTTCTCTTAACCCTCCATAAAATTAAGATTTAACTGCATTTCTCGTTATGTTGAAAAATGTACATTCTTGAAAACTCCCAAACCACTTAACACATTATGGATAAGTCTGGAGAATATGTGGCCAAATGGTGACCAAGATTTGACACACTCCATATGTTATTTCTGCTACGTCACAGAAATAACAGCCCACATTTCCCAACTGTATAAGAGCAGGAAGAAGCAGGTCTGGGGCATGGTCACCAAGTACTGGGCTAGAACCCAACCGCCCAGGCCAGTAGACAGGCCCCTTATTTGGCTTCTCTGAGCCAGCAGCCTCACTCCACATAAGGCCCTCTGGTTGTGCTGGAGGCCAAAGCGGGTAGTAGCAGTGGCCAGGGGTCTAAATGGTTCCTGATAAAGGGTAGGGAAGGAACTAGCACTGCCAGAGTGATCATGTGTTATGGAAGACCTCAGACCAGAGATTCACAGGTGACTGCATTCTGCTTCTTTGGGTAAGATCAAATTGAAACACTGTCAGGGTAGACTGGGTTCTTATGAAGTGTAAGCTGGGAGTGATGGCATGGGGGAAGGACAGAAGAGGAGAATGAAGGACAGCTTGCTCCCTGTCCTCCCTCCCTACCATGATTCAAGCCCAGTGCAGAAAGGGGCCTGGTGAAGCAATGAGGCGCCTAAAACTTTGAGCTGGAGACATCTAGGACAGACCCTGCAGGCTCTCTGGAGACATTCAATCATACTGGGAGCTTCTGGCAAGAGTTAGAGGTTTTGGCAAGATCCCAGTGACCTGAAGCAATTAGTGTTTATTTCTCACCCCACACAGAGAAGAGAGCTGGGGGCATTAAGACTATAGGTTTTCTAAGTAATTCTTTAAATCAGAAATTGATAAACCTGATGCCCAAATACAAGGAAAAATATCACCACTGATTGAAAACTTTGGAAAAAAATTCAGGAAAAATGTAAAACACAAAAGATTCAATTAAGGAAGCACACAGCACTGAGCGATACTTGTCAAAATGTACCATCAAAGGTTCATGACATGCAGAGTCTAACACAATACCCTATTCTTGGTGGGTATAATGATTAATTTTGTGTGTCAACCTGGCTGGGTCATGATATCCAAATATCTGTCAAATATCAATCTGTTTCTGTAAAGGAATTTTTTAGATGTGAATAACATTTAAATCAGTGGACATTGAGTTAAGCAGATTGCCCTCCAAAATGTGGGTGGGCCTCATGCAATCAGTTGAAGGTCTTAAGAAAAAGACTGACACCCTGGCAGGAAGAGGGAATTCTACTTTCAGACTGCCTTTGGATACCAGCTCCAACATCATCTCTTCCCTGGGCCTCCAGTCTGCTGGGCTGACTTGCAAATTTTGAACTTGCCAGGCTTTACAATCATGGGAGCTAATTTCTTAAAATAAGCCTACCTGTATATAGGTAAATAGATATCTTATTGGTTATAATGCTCTGGAGAATGGTAATTATATAAGAACACAATACTGAATAAATCAATTCACATAAACACAGAGAAACAATAATAAGCAACCATCCCCTACCACAAACATAGACATTCAATTTTTACTTAAAAGTAAAGCTGGGTTTACTACACAAAAATGGATAGTAATTGACACAGAAAATCTTTTAAGTATTTAAAGGACATTAAATAGCTGAATCAACACTATACAGTTTTGAAAAGAAAAAAAAAATTAGGAAAGGTGTAAAGAATTGCACCAGAGAACATAGCAGATTGATTTAAGAATGAAGAGTTTAGCAGCTTATGCTCTGATCCTACTCAGCTGAAATATTTTTTCTTTTAGAGGGAAGGTGTTTGATTCTTGCTTTATTTTTCCTCTCTTTGTTTTGACTACTAATTAATCCACAGAGAACAGGGTGTCTTTAGCCTTCTTCTCATTACTGGAAGCTTTGGCCAGGCACTGAACTCTAATCTGGCTGGCCATTTACAAATGTGTACAAAGGAGGAACTTGGCAAGGGCTTGAATCAGACACCCACGAACTCACACAGAGGGCTGAAGAGACTATGAGTTACCTTTTAGCACTCAAAAACTGTTAGTGTTTGTATGATACCAGCTTGCTTACTAGCCTGTAGATTTTCTTTATATAGCCTTTCTGGCCTTCTCATATGTGGGGTATTTGTACCCTTATTTTATCATGGAGGAAACAGAGGTTGTGAGAGTGTGAGCAGAATCCAAAAACCCTCAGTTCTCCTGGTCTTTAAGCCACAAAGCAGTGTTTTGCACCCACATAGCCACAGGGGCACAGGCTCTTGTCCTCTGAAGGAGCCTCAGAGAACAGGGATTAAAAGCACCAACTCTGGAGCCACTTGCTAGAGTTTGGGTGCAGCTGAAAGAGAAAGCTCCTGAAAGTCAACATTCAGGACAACCTATTGCTCCAATAACCAAGGCAACAATAGTAGGTAGTCTTATTTTCAACTCTTGTTGAAAATAAAAATAAAAAACAAGAGCCTTCCCCCCACCATTTCTCTTTAAGCCTTGACTTGACACTCGAGCAGTTTGCAGCCTTCTTCCAGAGTATGACTCATCAGTTTCATCATTTACTCCCTCCATACCCCGATCCATACTTTCCTGGACTCCTTACTACCTCCCAAAGAATGGTGGGTTTACAGCTTCTGGCCTCGGCGCGGTTTGAGGCGCACTCACCGCAGGGAGCGTAGCGTTGTGCCGCCGCGCCCTGGAGTTCCTTGCTCGTGTTCCTCATGGTCCCGCGCTGCGAGCACAGCGGGAAGAGGCAGACACTGCTGGACCTTGTGTTTACAGGTGAGATGGGAGCTGCCGGTCTGGACTCGCCAAGAGCTGCAGCTACGGAAGCAAAGTCCGCGACCCTTTACGGTCTGACGAACGCCCACAGGCACCTCCCGATCGCCAAGCACTTGAACGTCCACGCAGATTATCCAGCAGGGGCACGTGCATGCAGGGCACACTGCAGGTAAAGAGAAGCGAACCCATCACACTAGTATCCGGCAGGAACACATCCGTGCTGGGTATACAGCAGGGGCACGTGCACACAGGGTACACAACAAGGGCATCGCAATGCCTGACACACAGCACGAGGCATGTCATGCCTGGTATTTACCAGGGGTACATCACACAGGGAGTACGTCCACGCCAGGCACACAGCAGGTGTATACAGAGTACACTGTGAATAATCAAGGAACTGGGGCACTTGGCCCGGCTGGGAGGTTCTGCCCTGGTTTTCGCCCCATGTTCATTCCATCCAGCAGGTAATTTAGGAGCCGCGGGATTTGGCCCGGCTGGGAGTTCCCGCCCTGGGATCCAGCCGCTGCTCACTCCGTCCCGGCTGCTACAAGGCGGCGCCCTCCCTCCACCCTCGGCGTGCACCTGCCCCGCACAGTTGAGTTCTGCACTTCAGACCGCGGCCGGGGCCCCGAAGGGCGCCCCCATTCCACTCCTGCCCACCCTAGCTCACCAACTTGCCGAAAGTCTTCCTGAGTGCTGCCAGGGCCCCGCAGGTTGGAGCTTGTTCCCAGCAGGCAAATAGGAGCCAACCCCAAACTCCCAGCGCCGCGCGGAACCACAACAACCTCCGTTTCCATGGCAACGGGCTCGTCGGCCAACCGGCGGGCGCGGCGGGAGCCCCAGCAGCCAATAGAAGCAGCTTGAGAAACTACCGTCAGCCAATCAGGACCGGGGGCGGAGCGCGGGCGCCCCGGCTCAACCGCCCAGAGCTGGGGAAGCAACCAAGACCCGGCCTCCCAGCAGACTAGGTGTGAGGGCCTGGGGGTGGGGCGTGGCCAGGTTTGGTCCTGCCGGTGTCTCTCCCTGCTGGATATCCAGGTTACTGCAGAGCGGTCCAGGAAAGCTTGGGACATGCTTCACTACGTTCTCCAAACAAGTACAACTGTCCCATCTTAAACAGATAAAGCACCGGTATCTAAATATATTTTATTAAGTAGATGCAGCAGTATAATAATTCACTTAGTAAAGGAATGCTTACTTTTAGACAGAAATTGGTTCATAAATCTCTCATCTATTTAATGCATTAAGAAGACTAATACATACTTGGGAAAATTTGTCAGACTTTTCTGCCAATTGTGTATCAATAAGAAAAATTATCATATAAACTTTTTTTTTTTTTTGAGACACGCTAGAGTGCCGCGTGGTGTCAGCCTGGATCATAGCAACCTCAAACTCCTGGATTCCAGACCTTTCTGCCTCAGCCTCCGAAGTAGCAGGGACCAAGGAGCCTGTCACAACAGCCGTCTAATTTTATTTTATTTTATTTGAATTTTTAGTAGAGACTGGGTTTTGCTTAGGCTGATCTCAAACTCCTGAGCTCAAGAGATCCTCCCAGCTCCGTTTCCTGGAGTGATAGGATTACAGGCATGAGCTCCTGTGCCTGGCTAAACATTCTTGGATCTTGTATTTCAGGAATATTTCTGCCTTGTAAGTTCACAGAAACTCTTAACCGTGTTTCTATGGAATAGTGTTTAGATTTCCAAACACTGGCTTAAATACGAACATTTGGCCAGTCTGGATTTCGAATCTACAGAAAGGACAATGATTTTTATTACCATGATTCACAAAGAATGGAGATTATCTACTTGGCATGTGCTTGATGAAGCTGATGGACAAAGGTTACGGCACAGTTCAGTAGGAGATCCTCTTGTTATCCAGAAAGCTCCATACCAGCCCCAACAAACAACGGAGATAATTTCCTGGTGTTAACCTTTCAGAGAGTTAGACATTCAAAGAAATCCTGCTGTTCCAATAACTAAGGAAACAGCAAGTAGCCTTGGTTTTTTCTTGCTGAAAATTATTATTACTATTTTAAGACAGAATCTTAGGCTGTGGTCTGAGTGCTGTACTGTCACAGCTCACAGCAACCTCAAACTCTTGGACATAAGTGATTCTTTTGCTTCAGCCTCGGAAGTAGCTGGGACTACAGGTGCCCGCCACAATGCCCAGCTATTTTGTTGTTGTTGTTGCAATTGTCATTGTTGTTTTTAGCTGGCCCGGGTCAGATTCAAACCAGCCTGCCTTGGTGTATGTGGCTAGAACCCTACCCACTGAGCTATGCGCACTGCTGTGAAATTTTTTTAAAGTAAGTTTATTTCAGGTTAATGGGAAGGTACAAGCAAGAAGGTTCCTTGTGGTTTTGTCCCACACTCAAAAAGTATCCCAACCCCACCACCCTGTGCCCATTCAGTGAGAGCACCCCAACCCCTCCCCCATTACTCCACTCCCCAACTTGAATTGAAATGAGATTTTCTCCTATGGGGGCATACATTGGATCATCTCCTGGCTCCATATTAGTATTGGGTACCTTGGATATTTGCTTTTCTGTTCTTCTGATACTTCATTAAGAAAAATGCAAAAAAAATTTTTTTTAAACCAAGCCTTTTGGGGCGGTGCCTGTGGCTCAAAGGAGTGGGGCATTGGCCTCATATGCCAGAGGTAGTGGGTTCAAACCCAGCCCCAGCCAAAAACTGTAAAAAAAAAAAAAAAAAAAAAAGCTTTTTTATAATGGTGAATATTTAACAACTTGAGCTAAATAAGAAGTAGTTTCTGTTACATGAGCATAGCCTGAGAAATCTAGCAGGAGAGAGATAATATAAGAACTGCGTAAAGAGAAGATAATTTTTATGATAGGAATTAAGCCTAACTCTTGTGGTTTATCCAGCTGTAATATAATACTGGAGTGAATTCTAAGGATCTTCAGCTGGGTGAGTCATGTAAGTAATCAAGACTTCATGATCCAACACCAAATGTTTGTTACACTATCTTATCACCCAGCATGACAAATGCTTCCATTCAGGTTAAGTCACAGCATCATCTAGCTAGGAGATTGTATATTCAAGAGAAGGTTATTTTTGTAATAGCTGATCGTAACAACTGGAGCTGTCGTAACTAGGGAGTATCCTTCTATTTCTCAATCAAGTCAATAGAAGAGTAGAGCATTCACCCAAGCTGACGACTTTCCTTACTAGCTGAAATCATAAGTTAAATGATAATGTAGAGAAGATAAACTTTCCTTAGAAGAAAGTTTTGACTCTTGAAGTATTATGGAAATTACAAGTTTTTGCAGATGTCAGATCAAAGGATCTAGGTAATCGTGCCATACAAATGAAAACATAACCCAAGAATATTCTATTTATAGTGAGGATATCTCAACATCTTCATTTCCCATGTGTTGTCACATAACGGTCTTTCTGTCACATAACAGCTCTCAAGATTTAGAATGATCCAGCATTCTCTCACATATGTCACATGTGTTCTGCCCTGTGTTAAAGTAATAACGGACTTTTTCTTTGGTCACAATTTTTCACAAAAAATGGCATATTTTAATTTTTTTCCAACTTTATCAAGATACAAGTGACAAGTAAAAATTAGACATACTTAATTGTATGTAAATTACAAGAATTGTATGAAGATGTGTACACTGTGAAATGAGAACCATAATCAAGCTAGTTAACATGGTTATCATTTCACATATTTGCTTGGGGGGGGTGTGTGTGTGTGAGTGAGACATAGAAAGAGAGAGATGAGAACACTTGAGATCTACTCTCTCAGCAAATTTCAAGTATACTGTACAGTATTGTTAATTATAGTCAGCATGTCCTGTGTTAGATCCTCAGAATTTATTGCTTTTCTTTTTTT
>NW_003852518.1:3565675-3569026 GCF_000181295.1 Otolemur garnettii
GGGCTGGGGATTCGAACCTGCCACCTTAGGTGTGTGTGGCTGGCGCCTTAGCCACTTGAGCCACAGGTGCTGAGTCTGCTCATTGTTTTCCAGTTTGGCGGGCCCACTGGGGATTCGAATCCGCCACCTTAGGTGTATGTGGCTGGCGCCTTAGCCGCTTGAGCCACAGGCGCCGAGCCAGAATTTATTGCTTTTATAACTGAAACTGTGTACCTTTACGACCCACTTCTCCCCAGGCCCACCTCTACCCACTCCTCGGTGACTGGCAACTGCTGTTCTCCCTTCTGCTTCTGTAAATGTGACTTTTTTAGGTCCCACATACAAGTGAGGTCACACAGCATTTGTCTGTCTGGCTAATTTCACTTAGCATAACACCCTCCAGTGTCATTCATGCTGTTGGGAATGGCATAGTTTTCTCCTTTTTTATGACTAAATTTTATTCCCTTGTGTATGTATAAATGGCATTTTCTTTATTCATCCATCAATGGACTTTTAAGTTGTTTTCATACATAGTATCTTGGCTGTTGTGAATAAAGTTGTGATGAACATGGGAGTGCACCTGTCTTCTCAACATACTGATTTGATTTCCTTTGGTACATGCCCAGAAGTAGGATTGCTAAATCATATAGTAATTCTATTTGTAGTTTTTTGAGGAACCTCCATACTATTTTCCACAATGACTACCAATTTACATCCCACCAACAGTGTACAAGAGTTACCTTTTCTCCACATCCTCACCAACACTTATCTCTTACCTTTTTGGTAATCGCTATCTTAAAAGACATGAAGTGGTATCTCATTGTAGTTTTGATTTGCATGTCCTTGATAATTAGGGGGTTTTTTTAGCACTTTTTCTTGTACATTTTTCCTATTTGTATGCTTTCTTTAGAAAAATGTCTATTTAGGACTTTTGCTTATTTTTGAGTTATTTGGTTTTTTACCATTAAGTTGTGTGAGTTCCTTATATACATGGGCTATTAACCCCTTATTGGCTATGTGGCTTCTGAATATTTTTTTTCATTCTATGGGATGTATTTTCATTTTGTTGATTACCTCCTTTGCTGTGCAGAAGCCTTTTAGTTTGATGTGGTTCTACTGATTTATTTTTGCTTTTGTTACCTGTACTTTTGGTGTCATATCAAAAATATCATTGTCGGGTGGCACCTGTGGCTAAGTGGGTAGGGCACTGGCCTCATATACCAAGGGTGGCGGATTCAAACCCAGCCCTGGCCAAACTGCAACAAAAAATAGTTGGGTGTTGTGGCGGGAGCCTGTAGTCAAAGCTACTTGGCAAGCTGAGGCAAGAGAATCGCCTAAGCCCAGGACTTGGAGGTTGCTGTGAGCAGTGTGACGCCACAGCACTCTACCAAGGGTGATGAAGTGAGACTCTGTCTCAAAAAAAAAAAAAATCATTGTCAAGGCTGGGCATGGTGGCTCATGCCTATAATCCTAGCACCCTGGGAGGCCGAGGTGGGAGGATCACTTGAGCTCAGGAGTTCAAGACCAGCCTGAGCAAGAGGGAAATCCGGTCTCTACTAAAAATAGAAAAATTAGCCAGACATCATGACTGGCCCCTTATTCCCAGATGCTGGGGAGATTGAGGTAGGAGGATTGTTTGAACCCAAGAGTTTGAGGTTTCTGTGAGCTAGGCTGATGCCACAGTACTCTAGTCTGAACAACAAAGTGAGACTCTGTCTCAAAATTCTAAAAACTGTTATTTCCAACACCAACGTCAAGAAGTTTTTTCTTCTAGGAATTTTATGGTTTTAGGTCTTATGTTTGAGTCTTTTATCCACTTCAATTTTTTTTTGAGACAGAGTTTCACTATGTCACCCTCAGTAGAGTACTGTGGCATCACAGCTCACAGCAACCTCAAACTTTTCGGCTTAAGTGATTCTCTTGCCTCAGCCTCCCAAGTACCTAGGACTACAGGTGCACACCACAATGCCTGGCTATTTTTTTGCTGTGATTGTCATTGTCATTTGGCAGGCCCAGGTTGGGTTCTAACCCACCAGCTCCACTGTATGTGATTTGTGCCCTAGCCATTGAGCTATAGGTACTGAGCCTATCCATTTCAAATTAATTTTTATATACAGTGTAAGATAAGTCTATTTAATTCTTTTGCCTGTGAATATCTAGTTTTCTCAGCACCATTTATTGAAAAGCCTATAGCAGTGGCTCTCAACCTTCCTAATTCTGCGATGTATTTTCATTGTTACAAAGGGGTTGCGACCCACAGGTTGAGAACCACTGGAGTATAGTACCCCTTCCCCACTGTGTACTCCTGACAAACTTGTCAAAGATAAATTGACTGCATATGGGTGGCTTTATTTCTCATCAAATACAGATAGACTTTGAGTCAGCAGTTCCTCCTCTGGGTATATAGTCTTGCCTATATACTCACACATGCAGAGAGCTATGTAAGTACAAGGCTATTTATTGTAAATTGTTTTTAATATCTAAATGCCATCAATATGCGACAGGGTAAACACATTATGGCACATTCATCCAATGAAACACTAACCAACCATGAATGAATGAGAAAGATTATTTCAAACTAAGTCAGAAAAACTTCCAAGATACATTTCTAAGTGAAAAAAGTAAGATGCAGAAGTTACCATTTAAACGATGTAATGAGATGAATAGATGTACATAAGATATATCTACACACACATATATATACACGGTATCATGTATTGCGCATCAAGTCTTTGAAAGAAAATTATAGAAAATTGTAGCATGGATGCTAGGCAGATGGAACCAATAGCTATAAGGCAGAAATGAGGTAGAAAGGCAATGTTTTCAGCTCGGCGCCTGTGGCTCAAAAGGCTAAGGCATCAGCCACATACACCTGAGCTGGCAGCTTTGAATCCAGCCTGGGCCCGCCAAACAACAATGACAGCTGCAACCAAAAGATAGCCAGGCATTGTGGCAGGCTCCTGTAATCCCAGCTACTTGGGACATGGAGGCAGGAGACTCACTTAAGCCTAGGGGTTGGGGGTTGTTGTGAGCTGTGATGTCAGGATACTCTACCCAGGGGGACAGCTTGAGGCTCTGTCTCAAAAAAAATAAGAAAAAGAAAAAAGAAAGGCAATATTTTGTATGTACCATTTTGCATCTGTTGTATTTTGGACCACAAGGTTAAAATGAAGAAATCTTGGGATCAATATAGAATTTCTTAGACAAGAAGGAAATTAGTAAATTGGAAAATAGAAAACAGTATTTGCATATTTACCCTAAAAGGAGCATAAGTAAAAGCGAAAAGAGCAAAAAC
Source organism: Otolemur garnettii (assembly GCF_000181295.1). Taxonomy (NCBI): domain Eukaryota; kingdom Metazoa; phylum Chordata; class Mammalia; order Primates; family Galagidae; genus Otolemur; species Otolemur garnettii. The sequence goes on from NW_003852518.1 coordinate 3,568,950, forward strand.
ACATATGGAGAAGCAGTTGAATTACTCAGGAATAAAAACAAAGCAGGAGGAATCACCCTACCAGACCTCAGACTATA
>NW_003852518.1:3571555-3588131 GCF_000181295.1 Otolemur garnettii
GCTCACAGCAACCTCAAACTCTTGGGCTTAAGCAATTCTCTTGCCTCAGCCTCCCAAGTACCTAGGACTACAGATGCCCACTACAACACCCGGCTATTTTTTGTTGCAGTTGTCTTTGTTGTTTAGCTGGCCCAGGCTGGTTCAAACCCACCAGCCTCAGGGTATGTAGCTGACACTGTAACCATGGTGCTATGGGTGCCGAGCCTTCTTACTTTATTTTAATTATAAAGGTACATCCTCATTCTTTACATACATATTTTGGCTCACGATTATCTTTCAAAAATTTTTAGACAAATTTTTGTGAAACTATAGATAAGTCAAAAATGTGTGTTATTTTCAAATACGAGTTCCATCATGGGTCCCATGCAGTGCAGATATCTCAAAATATCAACAAAGCATTTGGGGAGGATGTGGCTAATGAACACTCAGCACATGGATGGTTTGAGAACTTCCATTTTGGTGATTTTAACCTTGAAAAAGGGCCACACGGGTGACCTAAGAACAAGGAGGATAATGGTGAGCAGAAAGCTATAATGGAAGCAAATCTATCTCGCCCCACCAGTGAATTATCAGCAAGGTTTGGCACTACTATTCCAGCAATATTGGACCATTTGAAACAAACCAGCCAGGTAAAGAAGCTACCTGATAGATGAGTTACACGTGAGTTAACTAAGCATCAGAAGAAAAACTGTCTCAAACTTGCCTTTCTTCACTGTCATGACATAAAGGTGAGACATTTCTACACTGCATTGTTATGTGTGATGAAAATAGTTTTTCTGGAAAATTCCAAGTGTCCAGCACAATGGTTGAAGAGGATGAAGTGCTGAGATACAATCCAAAACTTAATATTCATCAAAGAAAGCTAATGGTGTATGTTTGGTGGTCCAGTGCTGGTATTATCCACTACAGCTTCATGAAAGCTGGTCAATCGATTACAGTGGGTATCTTCTGCAACTAATTCAATGATGTGATAAGGATGCTGGTGATTAAGCAGGAAAGATTGGTCAATAGAGACAGGTCAATCTTCTTGCAAGACAGTGCTTGATCACAAGTTGCACAAATAATGCTGCTCAAACAACAGAAGCTGGAATTAGAAACTCTCACCAGACCCTGCACCAACTGACTACCACTTCTGAGCTTTGAATCACTTCTTGAAATGAAAAATATTTAATTCTCAACAAACTGTGGAAAATGTCTTTAGTAAGATTTCATCTCCACTCACTTAGCAGGCTTCTTCACTGCTGCCACACACAAGCTACTGCTCAGATGGCAAAACTGTGCCAATAATTTAGGTGTGTACTTTGATTAATTGCACTGCTTCTTGTTTGAGATAGAAAAAACAAAACTTGGCTTGGCGCCTGTGGCTCAAGTGGCTAAGGCGCCAGCCACATACACCTAAGGTGGTGGGTTTGAATCCAGCCCAGGCCCGCCAAACAACAATGACGGCTGCAACCAAAAAATAGCCAGGTGTTGTGGCGGGCGCTTATAGTCCCAGCTACTTGGGAGGCTGAGGCAGGAGACTCGCTTGAGCCCAGGAGTTGGAGGTTGCTGTGAGCTGTGATGCCACAGCACTCTACCTAGGGGAACAGCTTGAAGTTCTGTCTCAAAAAAAAAAAAAAAAAAAAACCTTTTGATTTGAAATGATTTTATATTTGATGACCTTAATACATGGAAATGGAGTGTATTAACTTTCAGGTTGTAGTTATCTGTAAAAAATAAAGGAGAAAAGTAAGATTGGGAAATATTTTAGCATCTGCCACTGTATTTCTGATATTTTATTTTTTTCAAAAGTATGGGAGCAAACGCAGCAAGACATCCAGATTTGCTAGAGTAAAATAGGATGTTATGGGGGAGGGCTTTGTATTATTTAGTGAATTTGAATATGGTACAGTAAGGCATTTGAAGAGAGTTAGAAGCACGTCCACCCCCTTCCTGGAGCCAGCTGCCAGTCTGTATTATGAGGTGTCACAGAGTGTGATGCAACAGAAGACTCAGAAGCTTTTCAAAATGTGTCCACTCACAGTTTCCCCCTTGAAGGAGAAACATCTGTGAAGTCAGAAAACATAAAAGGAAACACATTTAAAACCAATGATGTATAGATTCATGTTATTCATACAATAGGAAGGAGGAAGCGAATGGTATTCTTCATTCTACCAGCTGTTTGCCACTTGGTGGGGGGAACATGAGTGGAAGAACAAAGACAAGAAGGGCTGCCAGGTTTTTCAGAGGCTGTTCTGACGAAGCCAGCAGTAGCTCAAGTGCGAATATTTTGCAATCAGAGCCTGAAAACCCTTGCACAAACAGGTAGGTGACCTTGCAGAGTGGTGTGCCTAAGATCTTTGGTTATGTGTGTTGTATCTCCAACTTGTACCCTGATTACCTGAAAAATAATTGCTCAACAAATGCCAAATGCTTTTCTCCTTTTTTAGAGAAAATCGCTTCCAAATTCTTTCCTCTGCCGTTTTCTCTTCATCACAACACCTTGTGGCATACTATCTTCCCTCCTTGTTAGTGGTATTTAGGTTAATGACGGTAGTCTAGTAATGAGGACTAAGAAACAGGAGCTGTCCTTTTAAACTCAGGGGGTGGAGCAAGATGGCAGACTAGAAGGATCATTCAGCTGAGTTCTCCTAGTACAACTGGTGAAAGAAAGAGAACCCAGCCATATCTGGTGCAGGAACCATACCTGGAGTTGTAGCTCAGGAGACAGCATATGATCCACAGCAGTGGAGATCTGACTGACTAGACAAGTGATTGGGAGCTGGCAAGAATGGCTGCCCCCCAAACCCCTCAAAGGTCCAGGGATGGGAGGAAGACTTTCTGCAGTTTTTGGTTTTCTGGGGAAGCTATGTGTTGAGTGGAAAGCTTGGAAGAGTGGATGGACTTGAACAGTATACAGCAACCAGATTTGAATACCAGTTGGAGTGGATTTGCCACCAGTTTGATGTTTGGTGAGGCAGCCATACTGGGAAGGTCCAAGCTGCCAGGGGGCCACCATTGTGGGAAGGTCATGAGGGTGGACCTCTTAGCAGGGGCCTAAAACATGGCTGTTTTTGTTCCACCTGCCAGGATCAGAACTCTACTCTTGGGACAGGCTCAGTGGCTCCAACGCCCTACAGGAACTATTGTCAGAGTGCATTTTGAGACCTACCTCTGAAGGATTCTGGAGAGTTTTATGATCCCTACCTGGTAGGGTCTGAATGCTGAGGAAACAATCATGCAATCACTGAGGGCAACTAAGTTAGGAACTAGGACCATGCCTGGAAAATAGAGAGAGATTGCCAGCTATGTTCTTCATCTCCAAATAAACCACAGTGCTATCTGTTTCCTGACAATATATTGCAACATATACATATTCCTATTAAAGTTGGATATATATCCACTGTGTGTGTATATATATGTGTATATATATATACACACATATATATCCATATATATGCACGCAGTGAAGAAAAAATACTAAAAAAAGGAAAAAAATTATATATATGTATACACACATATGTGTATGTACATATATATATGTATCTTTTTTTCTTCTTTTTTGTTAGTATTTTTTTTCTTTTCTTTGCTGCCAAGGTTGCTGCTGTTTTTGGCTATCTGAGCTTTTTTTTGTTGTGTTGTGTTGTGTTGTAGTTGTGAATTTGTTTGGTTGGTTCTGTAATTAACTGCCATTTTTACATTCATTGAAAGCAACGGCTCCTGTAACATGGCAGGCCAGATAAATTGGTTATGGTATTTTAGTCTCATTTATTCTCTCTCTCTCTATGTCACTCCTCTCCATTTCTCTCTTTTGATAAAGATTTTTCTACTTTTTTTCATCTTTCCCATATAAATCACTTGTGCAATAGCTAAGATATACCCTCTTTTTTCTTTCTTTCTTCCCTTGTTCTTATTCCCTCTCTCTCCTTTATTTGATACAACTGTATTTTTAATTTTCTTTACCTATTCTTATTTTATTATTATTATTGTTATTTCTTTTTTCACTGAGAGCGAGGGTGGCATGGCTGTGGTCTGGCAGGGAGGTTACAACAGTAGTCTGGCTCAAGGAGACCAAGAGATCATGGTCTAGGGAGCACTTGTACATTTGGTTCTCAGAATACTATATTGGCAAGTCTATAATGCAGAATTTTTCTATTTCTTTTTCATTTTTATTTATTTATTTCTTCTTATCTTTTGTTTTTGCTCTTTTGTCTTCCTATTTTTGGCGGAGGAAGAGTTAGGTTTGGCTCAGGCTAGTAAGAAGCTCCTGATTTTGAGGAACACAGCCCAGAGCCTCAAAATCCTTGAATTACAGACATAGTCTTAGCATTATACCAATCAATATCATTTCTTCTATCTCTCTGATTCTCTTTTCCTATCCTCTTTCTCTCTTGTTCTTCAATTCTTTTATTTCATCCCCCCCCGCCTTTTATTCTTTTTCTTCCCTTTCTTTCTTTCCTTCTTTTCTCTTCTTTCTTTCTTTTCCTCCTATTTCTCCCTGCTTGCTCTTTACCCATCTTTTCCTTTTGGCCTTACACCAATAGGCTACTTCAACACCTAACTCTCAGACAAGGTCATTTGAAGCAAAGGAAGAAGTGAGAAGGAAAAAGGAGGACAGATTTGAGTTCTGAGTTCTCCTAGTACAACTAGAGGATTTTCCCAAAGGAATGGAAGACCTGCTGGAGACTATCATAAATGAAAACTTCCCAAGTTTTACTAAAGATCTCGACATACTCCTTTTAGAAGGATATCAAACCCTGGGTCATCTTAACTCAAACAGACACATTGTAATGAACCTGTCCAAAGACAAAAGAGAAAATTCTGCAAGCAGCCAGGAGTAAGCACCAACTGACCTACAAGGGCAGAGCCATTAGGGTGACAGCAGACTTTTCAACTGAAATTTTCCAAGCCAGAAATGAATGATATTTCACCTTCAACACTATTTTTTTCTTTCTTTTCTTTTCTTTCTTTTTTTTTTTTTTTGAGACAGAGTATCACTTTATTGCCCCCAGTAGAGTACCATGGCGTCATGGCTCACAGCAATCTCCAACTCCTGGGTTTTCAGGGGTCCTCAAACTTTTTAAACTGGGGGCCAGTTCACTGTCCCTCAAACCATTGGAGGGCTGGACTATGGGCCCTGGGACGAGTCAGCTACTAAGCAAGACAGGCAGCGGTGGCAAAAACACACATGGCAGGCCAGATAAATGTCCTGGGGGGGGGAGGCTGCATGTGGCCTGTGGGCTGTAGTTTGAGGACACCTGGCTTAGGTGATTCTCTTGCTTCGGCCTCCCAAGTAGCTGGGACTACAGGCACCTGCCACAATGCCTGGGTATTTTTTGTTGCAGTTTGGCTGGGACCAGGTTTGAACCCACCACTCTCGGTATATGGGGTAGGCACCCTACCCACTGAGCCACAGGTGCCACCCAACCTTCAATATTCCTAAATAAAACAATTTTCAGCCCAGAATTCTATATACTGCTAAACAAAGCTTCAAAATTGATGGAGAAATCCAATCTTTTGTGGAGATATAAACACTGAGGAATTTGCCACAAGACCAGCTCTATAGGAAATATTTAGACCTATTCTCTACACTGAACTTCACAATGGACCACCAGCAAAGTAGACACACAGAAGCTAATGGTCAAAACTTAGCTTCCCCATTGGCACAAAGGATAAAACTACACAATGGACTTTCACAAAAGATGAATTTTTACCATTCTTACACTTACCTATTCTCTCAATAAATGTCAATGGATTGAATTCCCCACTGAAGAGGCACAGGCTGGCTGATTGGATTAAAAAGCACAAGCTGTTCATATATTATCTCCAGAAGTATACCAAGCCTTAGAGGACAAATCAAGATTCAGGGTTAAGGGATAGAAAACAGTATTTCAAGCAAATGGAAATCAGAAAAGGGTTGCAATCTTATTCTCAGACACAAGCAGATTTAAAGCAACTAAAGTTAAGAAAGACAAAGATGGACACTTCATACTGGTCAAAGAAACAGTACAACAAGAAGACATGTCAATTTTAAATATTTATGCTCCCAATTTAAATGCTCCCAGATTTATGAAACAGACCTTGATGGGTCTGGGCAATATAATATCCCATAACACCATCATAACCAAGGACATTAACACCCCTCTCACAGAACTGGACAGATCTTCTGAACAGAAAATAAACAAAGATACAAAGGACTTAAATGTGACACTATAACAAATGGGATTATTCAACATACACAAAACACACCATCACAAAGCTAAAGAATATACATTCTTCTCATCAGCCCAAGGAATATACTCCAAAATAGATCACTTCCTAGGATACAAATCAAACACAAAATTAAAAGAATAGAAATTATACTTCACCTTTTCTCAGACCACAAGGCAATAAAAGTGGCACTCAACTCCAACAAAATCATTATTCACCACACAAAGGCATGGAACTTAAACAGTCTTATACTGAATGATAGTTGAGTTTAGGAATAGATAAAAGAGGAAATCGTAAATTCCTCAAGCATAAGAGCAATGAAGATGCAAGTTACCAAAACCTGTGGGATACAATAAAAGCAGTTTTAACAGGGAAATTTATCCCATTAGACAACTACCTTCAAAACAAAAAGAGAACAGACCTTCTTATGGAATTGGAAAAAGAAGAACAAGCTAATCTCAAACACAACAGAAGTAAAGAAATAACCAAAATTAAATCAGAGTTAATGAAATTGAAAACAAAAGAATCATTCAGGAAATTAAAACAAAAAGTTGATTTTTCAAAAAAAAAACAAATAAAATCAATAAATCTTTGGCCAGATTAACTAGAAAAAGAAAGGCAATATCTCTAATAACTTCAATGAGAAATGATACAGGGGAAATAAGAACAGATGCCACAGAGATAGAAGAGATTATCTCTGAGTACTACATAAAACTCTATGTCCAGAAATTTGACAATGTGGAGGAAATGGACCAATACCTGGAATCATGACCTCTCCCAAGACTTAACCAAGAAGAAATAGATCTCTTGAACAGACCAATTTCAAGTACAGAGATAGAAAAAACAATAAAAATCTCCCAATAAAAAAATGGCCTGGTCCAGATGGCTTCATACCAGAATTTGATTAAACCTTCAAAGAAGAGCTTATACCCATACTGCAGAAATTATTCCAAACACATTCTACGAAGGAAACATCACCCTGATACCAAAACCAGGAAAAGACCCAACTAAAAAGGTGAACTTCAGACCAACTTAACTAATGAAAATAGATGCAAAAATTATCAATAAAATCCTAGCCATAGATTACAGCTACACATTAAAAAAATCATACATCATGATCAAGATGGTTTCATCACAGGGATACAAGACTGGTTTAATGTACACAAGTCCATAAACATAACTCACCATATTTATAGAAGCAAAAACAAAGACCAAATGATCCTCTCAATAGATGTAGAACATCTAATCCTTTTTTAATTAGAACACTTAAGAATATAGGCATAGGTTGGCACATTTTTGTAACCTGATTGAAGCCATCTATGGCAAACCCACAGCTAATAATTATACTGAATGGAATAAAACTGAAAGCTTTCCACTTAGAACTGGAACCAAACAAGGTTGTCCTCTATCACTGCTACTATTCAACATAGTGCTAGAAGTTCTAGCCAATACGATCAGGCAAGAGAAGGAAAGAAAGAGCATCCAATGGGTGGAGAGGGGATCAAACTCTCCCTTTTTGCCAACAATATGATCATATACTTAGAGAACCCCAAAGACTCAATCAAAAGACTCCTGGAAGTCATCAAAAAATACAGTAATGTCTCAGGATATAAAATCAATGTCCACAAATCAGTAGCCATTGTATATGCCAGTAACAGCCAGGATGAGAAGATAATCAAAGACGCAATTCCCTTCACAGTAGATTCAAAAAAAGAAAGACAGACAGACAGACAGACAGACCTAGGAATATACCTAACAAAAGAGGTGAAGGACCTCTGCAAAGAAAACTCTAAAACTCTAAGAAATAGCAGAAGATATTAACAAATGAAAGAACATACCATGCTCGTGGATGGGAAAAATCAGCATTGTTAACACTGTCTATACTTCCCAAAGCAATCTACATATTTAGTATAATCCCCATTAAAGTACCAACATCATACTTTGGAAGTTGAGGGAAATTATTCATTTTGTATGCAACCAGAAAAAAACCTGTATAGCCAAGGAAATTCTTAGTAATAAAAACAAAACTGTGTATCACCCTACCAGACTTTAGGCTATCCTACAAGGTCATAATGATCAAAACAGCATGATACTGGCACACAAATAGAGACATAGACATTTGGAACTGAAGAGAAGACCATGAGATGAAACCAACATCATATAGCCCTCTGATGTTTGGTAAACCAAACAAGAACATACACTGAGGAAGAGAATCCCTATTCAACAAATGGTGCTGGGAGAACTGGTTAACTACATGTAAAATCCTGAAACTGGACCAGAACCTTTCACCACTTACAAACATCAATTCATAACGGATAAAAGATTTAAATCTAAGGCATGAAACAGTAAAAATCCTTGAAGAAAGGAGGGGGAAAACCCTTGAAGATATCATCCTGGGGAAAGACTTTATGAAGAAGACTTCACTGATAAGTGCAACAACAATAAAAATAAACAAATGGGACTTAATTAAACTGAATAGCTTCTGTACAGCCAAGAGTGCCCATCGAACTATGAATGGATCAATGAATTGTGGTATATGTATACCATGGAATACTATGCAGCATTAAAAAAAGATGGAGGCTCGGCGCCTATAGCTCAACCGGCTAAGGCGCCAGCCACGTACACCTAAGGTGGCGGGTTCGAATCCCCAGCCTGGACCCGCCAAACAACAATGACGGCTGCAACCAAAAAAAAAATAGCCGGGTGTTGTGGCGGGCGCCTGTGGTCCCAGCTACTTGGGAGGCTGAGGCAAGAGATTGCTTAAGCCCAGGAGTGGAGGTTGCCGTGAGCTGTAATGCCACGGCACTCTACCCAGGGGGACAGCTTGAGGCTCTGTCAAAAAAAAAAAAAAAGATGGAGACTTTACCTCTTTTATGTTTACATGGATGGAACTGGAAAATATTCTTCTTAGTAAAGTATCTCAGGAATGGAAAAAAATATATCCAATGTACTCAGCACTACTATAAAACCAATTTATAATCACTCACTTTCATATGAGAGATGAATCACAACTATAGCACAGAATGAAGGAGGAAAGGGGAGGGGGATCGAAAGGGAGGGGGATGGTTTGATAGAAGGGAGGGGTTAATGAGGAGGGACCTCATCTATGAAGCATATTCCAAGGGTACAAGTGAAATCTATCAAGTATTGAACACAAATATCTTAACATTGTGATTAAGTAAATAAGGTGAAAGCTATGTTAATTAGTATGATATAAGCACTCCAATTTGTGCAAATAATCAAATACATTGAATCCTACAAAGGCATAAATGTATTCATGATGTATGTATATATGACTTAATAAAAAAAAGGAATGGAGAAGCAAGAATCCAATGTATTCAATTCTAATATGAAGGCAGTAGATTAGCTAATACAAGGGGTGGGGTAGGGGAATGAGGGAGCTGGGAGAGGGAAGGAGGGAGGAGGGTAGTGGGTCTCAGTGTGTGGCACACCTCTTAGGGGCAGGACACAATTATAAGAGGGACTTTACCTAACAAATGCAATCAGTGTGCCCTAATTCTTTGTACCATCAATGAATCCCAAACAAACAAACAAAAAGTCTAGACCTTGAACCAAATGTAAAAAATATTTTTAAGACAATCCTTGGGAAATTAAGTATGGATCAGAATTAGGTGAAACCAAGAACTTATTAACAACATGTGATAATGGCACAGAGGTTATAAAGAAAACACCCATGTACAAAGGAACAATGATTGGAAGCCTGGATTTTCCTTGAAAATATTTCAGCAAATATAAAGACAAAAAGGAAAATATTATAATTTTCTATAGCAAAATTCTGATAATTGTTGAATCTAGGTAGCAGATAAATAAGGATTCATTATACCAGTGTCTTCTTTATATATTTACATTTCTTATAATAAAAAGAATGTAAAATTTAAAAAAATAATAAAAGAAAAACTCATAGGCACCTATAGTCCCAGCTACTTGGGAGGCTGAAGAAAAAGGGTAACTTGAGCACAAGAGTTTGAGGTGGCTGTGAGCTTTGATACCAAGACACTCTACCCAGGGCAGCTCTGTCTCAAAAAAAAAAGAAAGAAAGAAAGAAAGGAAGGAAAGAAAGGAAGGAAGGAAGGAAGGAAGGAAGGAAGATAGATTATAGCCTTGGGTGAGAATTGACTAAAGAATCTGTGAATGGATACACACCCTGAGCTAATAATGGGTGTTTCCTCCAGTGAGAACAGAAGCAGAGATTGGGGGTGGGAGGGGTGAGGAAGCACTACTGCTTGGGTGGGCCAAAGACCTAAGACCTGTTTACCTCCTCCATTTGCTGCCTTCTGGGAAAAGAAAACTGAAAGTAATGAAAGAACCAACCTATCAGTAACAATGGAGTATTTGCACAGCAACAAAATTGTGGATAAAAATAAAAGGAACAGAATTTGAAAATTATAATAGATAACAAATCATACTCAACCCAAATGGCAGAATCCCACCCAGAACCCCCTGGGTAAAGTCATGGAAGGAGTTTCGCAAAGCAAAGCCTGGCAGCCAGAATTCTTAATAAAACACTGACTAGGGCAGCACCCGTAGCTCAGTGGGTAGGGCGCCAGCCACATACACCAAGGCTGGCAGGTTCAAACCTGGCTGGGTCAGCTAAAAAACAATGATGGCAACTACAACCAAAAAATAGCTGGGCATTGTGGGGGTTGCCTGAAGTCCTAGCTACTTGGGAGGCTTAAGCCCAAGAGTTGGAGGGTTGCTGTGAGCTGTGACGCTACAGCACTCTACCCAGGGCAGCACTCTACTCAGGGTGACAGCTTAAGACTCTGTCTCAAAAAATAAAAATAAAAGGGTGGCACCTTTGGCTCAAAGGAATAGGAGGCCAGCCCCATATGCCAGAGGTTGTGGGATCAAACCCAGCCACAGCCAAAAAGAAGAATAAGAATAAGAAAATAAAAATAAATAAAACGCTGAATAAACTTTTGGTAGATGTGGTAATGTGGTAATCTTCATGTAAGTCAGTCATAATTGACCTTTGAATCATTTTCTAGGGAAAGGAGGGGAGAGGAGAGGATGGGTGGAGAGAGGGTGATTGGTGGGATCACGCCTATGATTTATCCTATAAGGGTACATATGAATCTTACTAAATGTAGAATATAAATGTCTTAACACAACAACTAAGAAAATGACATGAAGGCAATGTTAACCAGTTGGATGAAAGTATTCCAAACTGTATATAGAAACAACCCACTGCACCCCATGATAGTATTAATGTACACAGCTATAACTTTTTTTTTTTTTTTGAGACGGAGCCTCAAGCTATCCCCCTGGGTAGAGTGCCATGGCATCACGCTCACAGCAACCTCCAACTCCTGGGCTCAAGCGAGTCTCCTGCCTCAGCCTCCCAAGTAGCTGGGATTACAGGCACCCGTCACAACGCCTGGCCATTTTTTGGTTGCAGCCATCATTGTTGTTTGGCGGGCCCAGGCTGGGGATTCAAACCCGCCACCTTAGGTGTATGTGGCTGGCGCTTTAGCCGCTTGAGCCACAGGCGCCGAGCCAGCTATAACTTAATAAAAAAAAAGAAAAAATAAAAAAAAAGAAAGTGGAACCCCTACCACTTCCCACATGACCAGTAATAGTTAAGTGGGTAGGACTCAAGAATATACTTCCCTGGAGGGCAGAGAGTTAAGAGAACTTCCTTCTTAGCTGCTTTTTGACTGTCTTATGACACTGCAATGCTAATAAGCATGATTGCCTTAAGCTACTCAATTATTCTGTATTGGGCAAATCAGTTGGCTCACCCTGAGTCTCCCTGCAGGGTTCAGGCTGTAGTTTTAAGGGCCAACTGATCTTGTAACTCAAGAGCAGATCACCGAGAGAGTAAATTTGTACATCACATCATCAACAAACTTGAAAAAATTAATATAAGCAATCTATTTACCAACAGTTGAATGCAATTTTAAAGAAGGAGCAAAATTCAAATAAATACACATATCTACATATAAATTAAATTACTTTCAAGCTTAAGGTTACCTGCTTAGCAATTCCTTGTAGACCTAGAGCAGGAAATTGTGCCTTTCAGTTAACAGAAACTAGTTCAGAACCAACAGGTGAAAAATTAGAGGGCAAATTGCTAAAGTGACTTTAAATTCTGGGCCCAGCTCTGCCCCCTTTCCACTGCCCCCCCCCCACCCCGTGCTTCTCCTGCTGCGTCAGGCTGCTATCTGCAATTAATGAGTGAGCCATCCAAAGTAGTTTTTCTTGTAAGTAGAAATTTGTAGTTTGTCAACTTGTAATACTTTGTACAGAAGTTCATAGCCTTCTGCCTTAGCTTGGTTAGACTATTCTAGCCTTTCTTTTTTTCTTTTTTCCTGTAAGGCTTTCTAAAACGTTGGGCAAGAACAGGTTGTAACTACAACCGCCGTGTGCAATGATTTAACAGAATGTACTGCAAATGAATGTGCACACACCCTGTGACCCAGCACTTCTGCTCTTAGAAATATACCCAAACAAAATGTGTACATTTGTTCATCAAAAACTATGTACAAGAAGAATGTTCCTAGACACATTGCCTATAAGAATATTTCCCTCTTACAGCATTGATTACCATGGCCCCCAATTACCCACCAGTGTTAGCATAGATACCCATGTGACATTCACACAAGAAAATAATGAACCACAATAGCACTGATAACTCTCACAAACACAGTGCTGAGAACAGAAGGCAGACAGTGGAGCACAGATACACATGGTGCCGTTTTCACAGGGCTCAAAGCTCGGCAAGTCAAGATGGTGGGAATAGAGCTCAGGAGAGCAGCTACCTTTAGTGGTGCATGTAGGATCTAAGGGGGACAAAAGAGAGGCTTCTGATGGACTGTGTTTGTTTGCTAAAACTACAATTAAAAAAAAATACCACAGCCTGGGTCGTTTGAACAATAGAAACTTGTTCTCACAGTTTTGGAGGCTGGAAGTCCAAGGTCAAGGTTCCAGCTGGTTCATCTCCAGTGAAGGCTCTCTCTCTGGTATGTAGACAGCTGCTTCCTCACTGTGTCTTCATGTGACCTTCTTCTGAAGGCACACTCAGACAGGGAAAGAACTCTGCTTTCTCTTCCCCTTTTTTCTCCTTTTATTTAGAAGTATTACAGGGGCACAGATATTTTTGGTAGCCTGGATCAGACAGTGTCCAGTGTACCCATTAGGTAGGTTTTGACTCACCCTCTCTTCCCCACTCCTGCTTAATTTCCTTTAAGTTTTACTTCCCAGTAAGCTCATGTATGTTCTTCAGATCTGTTTTCATGGTGAGTTACATGCAGTGTTTTTTTTTCCCCATTCTTTAGATACTTCCCTTAGGATAATGGTCACCAGTTCCATCCAAACTGTTGCAAAAGCCATTAAGTCATCCTTCTTCGCGGCTGAGTAGTACTCCATGTTATACATATTCCACCTGTGTTAATTTACTCATGAACTGATGGACACATAGGTTGATTTCGCATCTGTACAATTGCTAACTGTGCTGCAATCAACTTTCCCATATAGCGTCTTTTTGTTAAAATGGCTTTTTTTCCTTTGGGTAAATATTCAGTAGTGGGATTGCCAGGTCAAATAGTAGGTCTACTTTTAGTTCTTTGAGGAATCTCTATACTGTATTCCACAGAGGCTATACTAATTTGCAGTCCCACCAACAGTGCAGAAGCATTCCTGTCTGCACCTACTCCAGCATCTATTATTTTGGGACTTTTTAATAAAAGCCATTCTAACAGAGGCAAGGGGATATCTCATTGTGGTTTAAATTTGCATTTCCGTGAAGGTTAGTCATGGTGCGCATTTTTTCATGGGTTTGTTGGCTATTTATCTTCTTTTGAAAAGTTTCTGTTGGTGTTTGTTGCCTACTTTTTGAGGCAGCTGTTTGACACATGATGATTTGTATGAGTTCTTTATAGCTCTTTTTTGGATGTATAGTTTTTGAATATTTTCTCCTATTCTGAAGATTTTCTATTTATGTTGTTGATTATTTCCTTTGCTAGAGGAAGCTTTTAAATTTAGTCAAGTTTCTTCAACATTTCCGCAAAGATAACTACCAAACACTAAGAAAATAAATTGTAAAGAAAAAAATGGAAAAACATATCATGCTTTTGGACTAGTAGAATCAACACTGTTAAAATGTCCACACTACCTGAAGTGGTTTACAGATTCAATGCAATTTCCTTTAACATACTAATGTCATATTTCACAGAGCTAGAAAAAAATAATTCTGTGTTTTATTTAGAACCCAAAATGAGCCCAAATAGCCAAGCCTTAATTAAGCAAAAGGATCAAATCTGGATGTATCACATTACCAGACTTCAAACTTTACCACAGGGCTGTAGTAACCAAATCAGCATCATATTAGCATCAAAATAGAGACATAGACCAATTGAACAGAATAGAAAACTGAGGTATAAAACCATCCACATACAGCCAATTGATACTTGACAAAGCAGACAAAAATATACAGGAGAGAAAAGAATTCCTATTTATAAATGGTGCTGGGAAAATTGGTAGCTACATCCAGAAGAATGAAACAGGACCTATCTCTCTCACTGCTCTCAAAAATTAACTCAAGAGGAAGAAATGGCTTAAATTGTAAGGCATGAAACCATAAGAATTCTAGAAGAAAGTGATCCCCTTTTTATAAGCACATGAATCCTATTAATAATAATAGTTCAGGGACCCACTCTCCTGACTTCATTTAACCTCAGTAATCAGCTTAAGACTCTACACCCAAATACAGTCACACTGGGGATAAGGCTTCAACATATAAAACTGGAGACATACAATTTTTTCCACAGCAATGAGTCCTGGGTGCGGCTTCAAGGACATGTTCATTCTGTGAAGGGTCCCTGGGCTGTACAATAATAATGTGTGCCCCTTCTGTAT
Source organism: Otolemur garnettii (assembly GCF_000181295.1). Taxonomy (NCBI): domain Eukaryota; kingdom Metazoa; phylum Chordata; class Mammalia; order Primates; family Galagidae; genus Otolemur; species Otolemur garnettii. The sequence goes on from NW_003852518.1 coordinate 3,586,622, forward strand.
GTATGTTATATTTCAACACAAAGCAGAAAAAGTGTCATGATGGCTTCAGAGAATTTTATTAGATAATTGTTTTAGTTTAATACCTAATTTCTACAAAATGAGAGCCTGGCTTCTTTTCTTTTTCTTTCTTTTCTCTTCTTTTCTCCCTCCCTCCCTCCCTTACTCCTTCCCTCCCTTCCTTCCTTCCTTCCTTCCTTCCTTCCTTCCTTCCTTTCCCTCTCCCTCTCCCCCTCCCCCTTTCCTTATTCTACATTTGAGACCTCTGGGATAATTGCTTTGTTTTCTTAAGCATTTAAGGAATATGAGTAGGCATATAATAGCATACAGGTATGTGTATATAAGTAAAGGATATGAGTGTATGTATGTACACATGTGTACTATAGTGAAAACTATCTTCTCTCAATTTCAAAAACAATGGATTAGAAATTAATTCACAGACTCAACCTGGAATATGTAAGAATGAACACGAGCAAGTCTGTTGAGTTCAGTGGAATAACCAGATTAAAGCTCGAGTTAAAGGGTAATAGTGATATATGACATCGCTGAATTCTTTTTTAACATTATTTTTATTCTTGTTAGGTTAACTCGACCACGGAAGATTATCTTATGTGTGATTCTTGGATTGACTTTCCTTTTCATAGGTATGTTTCACTTACTAAGTAATGATCCTTAATGCCATTCCCAAGATATGTCTGCATGGTGAGAGAGGTTTTAACAGAATAGCTCACATTCATAGATAAATGGCACAGAAAATCCTAGAGTGACCTGCATATTCATGTTTTTGTCTTTTATTTCTGATTATAAAAATAATACATATGTATAAGCTTCTTTGTAGAAAGTTTAGAAAATGCTTTTTTCTTTTAGAACTGTGGTTCATAATAGAAATTGCTTTAATGTTAAGAACATTTCAAATATTTATTGCAAATGTATTATACATTACATCTTTTTTAAATTTGGGGAACTCAGCTTGGGAGATTTTGACAACCAAAGACTCTTACTCATCACACTGTAAGTTATTGCTGGACTTGAGATGGTAATTTCTGACCGGGCAGTACCACAACCCCTAGCACACTGGACAATTGCTCGTTACCATATTGACAAATTGAGACAAGGAGTTCTCATTAAAACCAGGCTTTCAACCCAGTTATTGCCACGAAACCATTTATAACATGGCAGCACTCTGGGTACTTCTTTATGATTGCACAGGCATACCCAGACTGCTGGTTTACCCTGATTCTGTGCCTGCCCAAGGTCAGGCCTGCTCCATCCAGTGAGTGCCCATTTCAGTTCAGTGAACCTCTGAACTAGACCTTGAACACTTTGGTTTCTAAGAACTACAGATTGCTTGGTTTGCTCTGTTTCCTGGCTGTCTTCTCTTTATTACCCTCTGCTGGCCTTCACCATTTTGCTGCTGCTGGCCCACCTCATCATCCCCACCTCATCATCCCCACCTCATCATCCCCTCCCCACCTCATCATCCCCACCTCATCATCCCCACCTCATCATCCCC
>NW_003852518.1:3591611-3624626 GCF_000181295.1 Otolemur garnettii
CTATTTTTAGAGACAGGGTCTCGCTCTCGCTCAGGCTGGTCTAGAACCTGTGAGCTCAGGCGATCCACCCAGCTCAGCCTCCCCGAGCGCTGGGATGACAGGCGTGAGCCACCACGCCCAGCTCTTGACTGGCTTCTTTTGTTTAGCATCATGTTTTCAGGCATCATTCATGTTGTACCATCTATTTGTCCTTCATTCTTCTGTGGCTAAATACTATTCCATTGTATGTATATAATGCGTTTGATTTATCCATTCATCTAGTGATGGACATTTGAACGGCTTCAGCCTTCTGGCTATTGTGAATAGTCACGCCATGAGCATGTGTATGTATGTTTATTTGAGTATTTGTTTTCAGTATGTTTCTTTTGCTTATATGGATAGTAGTGGAATCTCTGGGGAGAAGCCACCAGACTGTTTTCCGCAGTGACAGCACCATTTGCATTCCAATGAGCAGTGTGAAAGGAGCCCAGTTTCTCCACCTCTGCTAACTTCTGTTGTTTTTCTTGCTTTTTTTTTTTTCCCCTCCATAACAGCCAACCTGGTGGATGTAAAGTTGTACTTCACTGTGGTTTTGATTTCTGCTTAATGACTAAAGATATTAGGCATCTTTTCATGTGTTTATCAATCATTTGTATATATTCCTTGGAGAAATGTCTGTTGAATCTTTTGTTCATTTCTTCACTAGGTTATTTGTCCTTTTGTTGTTAAGTTGTAAGAGTTCAATATAAATTCTAAATATTATATTCTTCTCAGATAAAAGTCTTGAAAATATTTCCTTTTATTCTGTATGTTATCTTTGTACTTTCTTTATAATGTCCCTTAAGATATGAAAATATAATTTTTGTGGAATCATATCAAAGACTCCCTGGCCAAATCCTACATCGGGAAGATTTATACTGTTTTCTTCTAAGAATTTTATGGTTTTAGCTCTTAAAATTTCCTTCCCTCCTATTTGATAAAAGCAGTTTTATGGTTATTGAACCACTTTTTAGTTCATTTTTGTGTATAAAGATAAGGTCCACTGTTATTTACTTACTTATTTTTGTATGTGGGTATCTGGTTGTCCCAGCATCATTTGTTGAAAATATTATTCTATCCCCACGGGAATCTTTGAATAGTCTCTTAGTACTTTTGCCAAAGCTCAGCTAACCAGAGATACATAGATTTATTTCTGGATCTTTTATCTCATTGGTCTAAATGTCTATTATTATGCCAGTATCACACTATTGGGATAGGGAATTTTTTTTTTTTTTTGACACAATCTCACTATGTTGCTCTTGGTGGAGTGCTGTGGCATCATAGCTTACAGCAACCTCAAACTCTTGGACTTAAGTGATTCTCTAGCCTCAGTCTCCCAAGTAGCTGGGACTACAGGCACCTGCCACAATGCCTGGCTATTTTGTTGTTGTTGTTGTTGCAGTTGTCATTATTGTTTTAGCTGGCCCTCACAGGCTTCAAACCCACTACCATCAGTGTATGCGACTGGTGCCCTGCCGACTGAGCTATGGGCACCACCAGGGATAGGGATTTTTAACAGGCATTTCTTTGAATCTGTAGATTGCTTTGGGTAGTATTGCCATCACAACAATTGTGTCTCTTCTAATCCATGAGCATGAGTTGTCTTTCCATTTACTTAGGATTTCTTAATTTCTTTTCAGCAATGTTTTCCATTTGGATTCAAAAGTGAATCTGTAAGCAGCATTGTTGGATCATGGTTTTAAATTCATTCTCCTAAGTCTCTGCCTTTTGACTGCAGAGTTTAATCCATTTACATTTAAACCAGTTATTATTAAGGAAGAGTTTACTTCTAGTATTTTCCTATTTTTTAAAATCTATGTCTCATACTTTCTTTTTTTTGTTGTTCCTCACCTCCATTACTGCCTTTTTTTTTTTTTTTTTTTGAGACAAAGCCCCAAGCGGCAACCCTGGGTAGAGTACCATGGCATCACAGCTCATAGCAACCTCCAACTCCTGGGCTGAAGTGATTCTCCTGCCTCAGCCTCCCAAGTAGCTGGGACTACAGGCGCCTGCCACAATGCCCAGCTATTTTTTGGTTGCAGCCATCATTGTTGTTTGGCGGGTCCGGGCTGGATTCGAACTGCCAGCTCAGGTGTATGTGGCTGGCGCCTTAGCCGCTTGAGCCATAGGTGCCAAGCCCATTACTGCCTTTTTTTAATGTTTAATTGATTTGTTGTAGTGTACTGCTTTAGTTCTCTTTTATTTCATTTTGTATATATTTTTAGATATTTTCTTAGCAGGTAGCATGAAGATTACAACTAACACTATAAATATATATAGTTTGAATTGATATCAAATTAGCTTTAATAGCATGCAAGTACTCTGCTCCTATATAGCTCTGTCCCTCATCATGTAAAAAATTACATCTTTACACATTGTGCATTCATTAACATAGATTTATAATTTTTTTTCTTTTTGAGACAGAGTCTCATCTTGTCACTCTTGGTAGAGTGCCATGGTGTCATAGTTCACAGCAACCTCAAATTCTTGGGCTCAAGCAATCCTCTTGCCTCAGCCTCCCAAGGAGTTCTGACTATAGGCACCTGCCACAGTGTCCAGATATTTTTTTTTACAGATAGGGTCTCACTCTTGCTCAAGCTGGTCTTAAACTACTGAGCTCACGCAATCCACCCACTTCAGCCTCCCAGAGTGCTAGGATTATAGGCGTGAGCCATCACTCGGCCCTATAGATTTAGTTACAAACCAAAAACTCAATCACACTGGCTTTTATATTTACCTGTGTGATATCTTCACTGGAGATCTTGATTTCTTCATACGGCCATTTAGTTACTCTTTAATGTCCTTTCACTTCAGCCTGAAGAATTCTCTTCAGCATTTTCTGTAGGGCTTGTCTACAAAAGCCCTCAGCTTTTGTTTATCTTCTAATGTCTTTATTTTTCTTCTGTTTGGGAGAATAGTATTGCTGGATATAGTCATTTTCCCCCTAGCACTTTAAATATGCAATCTCGCTGTCCTCTGTCCTCCATGCTTATAGGAAATCAAATGATAGTCCTATAGGAAGTTACTTGTATATGATAAGGCATTTATCACTCGATGCTGTCAAGATTCTCCCCGTATCTGTCTTTTGAGAGTTTGATTACAACAAGTTTCAGTTTGGATCTTTTTAAATTTGTCCTATTTGAAGTTGTTTGAGCTTCTTGGATATGTAGATGCATCCCTTTTATCTAATTTGGGAAGTTTTCAGACATCATTTCTTTAAATAGTCTATCTGCCCTTTCTCTCTAACTCTTCTGTCCACGACTGCTGTATGCATATATAGATCCACTTGATGGTGTCCCACAGGTCTTATACTCTGTTCACTTTTCTTCTTTTCTTTTCTTTTCCTCCTTCTTTTATTTTTGTTGTTGTTGTTGTTCCTCAGACTTAATAATTGCTATAGTTCTTTTTTTTTTTGAGACAGAATCTCACTCTATCACCCTGAGTGGAGTGCCGTGATGCCATAGCTCACAGCAACCTCAAACTCTTGGCTCAAGTGATCCTCCTGCCTCAGCCTCCTGAGTAGTGGGGCTATAGGTGCCCAACACCATCCATGCCCAGCTAGTTTTTCTATATTTAGTAGAGATGGGGTCTCACTCTTGGTCAGGCTGGTCTCAAACTCCTGAGCTCAAGCAATCTACCTGCCTCAGCCTCCCAGAGTGCTGAGATTTGTAGTCCTCTCTCTAGGTTCACTGATTTTCTTTCTGCCTACTCAAATCTGCTATTGTGCTCCTGTAATGAATTTTTTATTTTAGTTATTACTTTTATCAACTTCAGAATTTATATTTGTTTTCTCTCATAGTTTATCTTAATAAATATTCTCATTTTATCCATACATCATTTTCTTGGTTTCCTTTAGTTCTTTGTCCATGGTTTCTTTTAGTTTTTGGTGTATAGAATTTAATTTTCAGTGTACAGCTAATTTAAAGATTTTGGCTAGTTGCCACCTAATGGGTAAAATGTAGAGATGTATGGCACATTTCCTGGGTAAAGAATTCAACTGCAACACAGACTTTACCTTACAAATGCAAACAATGTAACCTAATCATAAATACTCTTGTTTTAACCTAAAAGTTAAAAAAAAGTAAAAGCAAAATAAAGATTTTAACTAGTAAGTTCAATGTCTGAGCATCCTCAGGGATGGTTCTTTTTTCTTTTTCTTTCCTTTTCCGTATTATTATTTTTTGAATAAGGCATGCTTTATTTCATTCTATGTCTTTTAATTTGTGTTGTAAGTTGAGTGTTTGCATATTATAATGCAGTAAAGCTGTTTGCATATTATAATGCAGTAAAGCTGGCAATCAGGTTTTCCATTTCCCCAGGACTTGCTGCTGTTGCAGGTTGAAGACTGCAGTTTTCTGTTTAGTAACTTTTTCAAACTATTTTTGCAAACTGAATTTCTTGTCATATGTGTTCACTATTTCATTATCTTAGTGGTGATTCATGATTTGACAGATGTTTTATTGAACTCCTGGAGAGAGAGTGAGAACCAGAGGCAGAGACAGACAGATTACTCTCTCAATCTTTGCAGCTTGCCTCTAAGCTGAGACATTCCTTTAAGGCTAAGCCAGTCCACTTACCCACTGTGCCTTATCCTTTTCCTCCTGTTTACACAAAACTCACAGATCTACCAGAAGTGCAAACCTAGTGTCCTCGTGGAGGACATTTTCTGAGCGTGCACTCAGCCCTGCACACGCACACTGCCCTCTCTCTTCTCTGGCATATGCAGCCGTCTTTCTGAACTCTTCTTCCTACAGGAGGCTGCCACCTTCCTGGGCTTTTGGTTTCGTCTGCTACTTCCCTCATCTATTGTTGTTGACCCAGATGGGCATGGACAGTATATGTTTTTTAACTTTTTCAACAGATATTGTCAAAAAGCCATGCCAATCCAAGGGGTGAGATTAAAACAAACATCATTTTCTGTGCCACTCCCTCAAGGAACAATGGGCTGGGTCAAAACTCATGAGCACAGTAGTTTAAGAACAAGGTCTATATTAGCTGACCATTAGGAATGGTAACTGCTGTCCCCAAAGTTGCCTCCACCATTAGAAAATGGAAGGTGGTAGAAAGGTAAATAAAAATCCCACAACGCTCTCTTCCAAAAACTAGCCCTACTCTCTTCAGTTATCTGATTGCTGTAAGTTTTGGATTAGATTCAAGAGTTCCAAAGAAATTCATTCTGTCCGTCTTTTATAGTTTACCATATTTTCTATGAAGGACTGATTCTTTGAGTGTCCTATTCAATTTACAAGGTCAGCCAAGATCTGATGTTCTTTTTAAGACCTCATATGTCTTCCATGCTTAGAAGAATTCCTATTAATACATGTAAGATATTTTATAAATGTTTCCAGATACACTTTTTAGTCAGAGTTGGTCTTATCTTTAACAGGACTTCGAAGTCTTCAGTGGCTTAAAGAAATAGAGTTTCCTCAAAAATCCAGACAAGTATATTCTGTAATTGGAGAATTTGCTTCAAGGCTTTATAATTACCAGGTGATGTTTTGCTATCATTTTGTATGTCACTTATTTAAAATTTAATATGCTACAAGGCTAGTTCAACTTACAATGTGTTATGTTTGATTCTAATAAAAATATTGCAGGAAATGGAATTCTATTAAGTGGTTGCTATGATTTGAGTGTTCCTACCAAAACTAAAGTTGACATTTAATTGCCATTGTGACATTGAGAGGTGGGACCTTAAGAGGTGGGACCTTTAAGGAGAAGTAGATTAATGCAGTTATGGTGGGAGTGGTAAAAACACTAAAGGCTGTGGTGAAATGTAGATCTGGCACTATTTCTTTGCCTCCCATGCTTGTTTGTCCTTCCACCATGGTGTAATCCCTGCTGTACACTGGCACCATGCCTGCAGATGTTCTAGCCTCCAGAATTGTGAATCAAATAAATACACTCCAGCTTTTTATAAATTTCTCAGTCTGTGTACTCTGCTACAGCAGCAGAGAATGGACTCAGACAGTGGTTTTGTGGCTAAGAAATCCTAAGAATTCCCCATAGCCTGTGATCCCTGTAGGGTCCCCAGGAGAAACTCAACACAGGGAAAAATGGCAACTACATCTGTATCATTAACCTCTGCCCAATACTGGATGGTATAGTACTTCTTGTCCTAAAGCTGGCTGATCTCATGGGCTTATACCAAGATCAGTCACTGAATGTCCTTGTCTGGTCCACCACCCTACACCTGCATCTTCAGCATTCCAGACTAAGCCTTGTTGATTCCCTGCTTGGATCCAGAAATCTAGAAGACAGAGGGCGGAAGACGGCAAGAGCTATGGCCAGGTTGTGACTGCTCTGTGGGAAGATGGACAGACGAATGGACAGACTTGTCTCTGCCTATGTGTTGACCTTTTAACTCATGGTGACTCCAGTGACCCCAGAGAGTGGCTTTGGATTTGTCTGATCAGATTCATATTTCAGGTCATTTTAACCCAGGGTTTCTGAAATCCTCTACTTCCCAGGTCCTCCAGAAACTGCCTCATCCCAATGTGTCTTGCCTCATGGAGCCCCTAAAAGGGTGGAGGCTGCACATGTGCAATTCTGGCAGTAGTCTGGTCAGGAAACTTCCCCTTGTAGTTCATAGATCAATACCTGGAATTGCTTCCAATCTCAAAGAGGCTGCTCACTCTGCATAAATGGAGAGCCTGTAACCCCTCAGACCTGGACAAAAGGACTGGCTTGTGGAAACCCCACAGAGGGAGTCAGCCTGAGAGGGCGCCTACACCACGGGGTCCTCACACCAAAGACCAGGACCCGGGCCTATGGGAGCTGGGCCTGGATAGTTAGGTCATCACTGAAAACCAGAGATGAGCATTCAGGATGGACAGTGTTGCTCCCGTTCTTCAGTTTTGTGACTAACCCTCACTGTGATGGTTACTTGTGTGTGTTAGGATCGCTGGGCCGGGGTGCACGGATGTTTGGTCAAACGCCAGTCTAGCTGTTGCGGCAAAGATATATGTTAGAAATGATTAATGGTTAAATCAATAGCCTTTTTTTTTTAGACAGTCTCACTCTGTCACCCCAGCTAGAGTGCTGTGCTGTCAGCCTAGCTCACAGCACCCTCAAACTCTCGGCCTCAAGTAATCCTGCTGTCTCAGCCTCCAAAGTAGCTGGGTCTACAGACACCTACACCACAATGCCCAACTAGTTTTTCTATTTTTAGTAGAGACAGGATCTCACTGGTCCTCAGGCTGGTCTCAAATTTCTGAGCTCCAATGATGTTCCTGCTTCAGCCTCCCAGAGTGCTAGTATTACACAGCGTGAGCCACCACACCTAGCCAACAGATTTTTTTTAGTACTTCATCCTGGAGTTGAAAGGCATAAATCAACAGATTTTAAGTAAAGGAGATTACCCTCCACACCGTGGGTAGGCCTCATTCAATCAGTTATCATCTTAAAGCAAAGACTGAGATCCCCCAAGGAAGAAGAAATTCTGCCTCCACACGGCCTTCAGACCAGAGCTGCAAATCAACTCTTCCCTGGTTCACCAGTCAGCCAGCCTGCCCTGCAGATTTCAGGAGAGTCAGCCTCTACAATCATATAAGCCAATTCCTTAAAATAAATCTCTCTGTGTATATATCAGCTTAGTTCTGTCTCTCTGGAGAACACTGACTAATAAACTCATAAGTTTTTCTGGTAAGTTCCATTAAGGCCTGAACGCCAAGTCCCCCCTCTGCCCTCAATATTCTGCTACAGATCATTACAGGTGCAATTCCAGCCAGCTTAAAAGTCACCTGCTCAGACAGGCCTCTGTGACGACACACAGGTAAAGGTGGATCTTAACATTACCTTGACTTTATCATAGACACCCACTGATTTCTTTACCAGCTCTCTTCCTACCTTCTCCCCCTTTTGCTAAAATGTAAGGGGCAGGGAGCTTATCTGGAACCTGGAACAGTACCCAGATTCATGGAGACTTATAAATATCTGCATGAATGAAAGAATGATTAGAGTATTGATCACACTGTAAAAAGTCTCCTTTCCTTCCACCTCCAATGTTAAGCTGACCAGCATACGTAACAGTCTCTCTAAAAATGTCAAAGGCCGCTCGAGTCCCGTAGCACAGTGGTTTGGGTGCCAGCTACATACGCCGAGTTCGAACCTGGATTGGGCCAAGCTAAACAACAATGATGAAAACCTCAACAAAAACAAATAGCCAGCGTTGTGACAGGCACCCGTAGTCCCCAGCTACCTGGGGGGCTGAGACAAGAGAATCGCTTAACCCAAGAGTTTGGGGTTGCCGTGAGCTGTGGCACCACGCACTCTACCGAGGGCGACATAGTGAGACTGTCTGAAAAAAAAAATGTCTAAGGTTGTGTTTCTAATGACAGTATTTTTCATGAGGTTAAGGTCAAACTATGGTCATTTATTTTTGGCCAGAGTTAGAGTTACACTGGTTTTCACATAAACAAAACTCTGAGAAAACATTTGAGACTGTGAACTTTATAAATGTTAAGTTACATGTGATAGATGCTGGTTAGTGACTTGCTTTTATTCAGTCAATAACAACATATTTTAAACATGCTCCCTTGTTTTTATATATTATTAATTTTTTTTGAGACAGGAGCCTCAAGCTGTGCCCCTGGGTAGAGTGCCATGGCATCTCAGCTCACAGCAACCTCCAACTCCTGGGCTCAAGCGAGTCTTCTGCCTCTGCTTTCCAAGTAGCTGGGACCACAGGCACCCGCCACAATGCCCGGCTATTTTTTGGTTGCAGCCGTCATTGTTGTTTGGTGGGCCAGGCTGGGGATTCGAACCCGCCACCTTGGGTGTAGGTGGCTGGTGCCTTAGCCACTTAAGCCACAGGCGCCGAGCCTATATATTATTTTATATGAAGTAACAGCATTAATGGCTGGCTCATATTCCAAAGAATGACATATTCAATAAATATTTATTTCTGAAACTACTGGATTATTTCTAATATTCTTTAATATTATAAACATGACAATCCTTTGACTAAATCATGTCATCTATCCTTGATTATTTACTTAGGATAAACTCCTAGATGAAAAATAAACAGAAAATGTTCACAATTTTTAAGTGACGTTTTTATATTGAAACTTGAAGACCTGAAAGTGATTTGCAAAAAGATGGATGTCCCCCCATGCCCCACCACAGACAACAATAGTTAAGCACAAGAAATGGCCCTAAAGGGTGCAGCTCAGTGGTAGAGCATGCGTTCAGCATGCAGGAGGCCCCGGGTTCAGGCCTCAGCACCCACATGTGCACCAGTCTCCTGTCACTTAGTAGCTATCCTGACTACTGTTTCTTGAGTCCAGAAGTGATCCAAAGCCTGCTAAGTACATCTGAGGGACACTGCCACCATGTTCTGATCTAGTATTTCACTTCCAGGAAACACAGTCAACATCCTTTCTGAGTCACCCGTGCAAGTTTCGCCTTGCTCAGCCACAGGTTACTGGGAGGGCTTCACTTGTTTCTACCCACATGGAGTTTACATTTCTTACTTTTTGCGTATCTCGAAACTTTTGTAATGACCCATGTATTTCACTTTACCTTCCAAAATGATCCTTTAATAAGAGTATTACTAAGTCCATTTAAGGATTAGGAAGCTGCATCAGAACAATGAAGAAGAGCAGCCTCAGGTCACACACCTGCAAATTCCAGAGGTGAAGTTCAAACCTGGGCTTTGCTGAGTCTGGGCCCACCATCCAGACCCAGACTTTGCTCACTGCTACACCGAGGACGAAATTGTGTTGTCACGTGCTACATAGCTTCAGTGGCTACTGAATCACCACCACTGTCTTAGTGCATTTGTGCTGCTGTAACAAAATGCCACAGGCTGGGTAATTTATAAAGAACAGGAATTTATTTTTCATAGTTCCAGAGACTCAGAAATCCAAGATCAAGGCACAAACTTTCTGTGCTTAATGAGGGCCTTCCTGGCTCGGCACCTGTAGCTCAGCAACTAGGGCGCCAGCCACATACACCAGAGCTGATGGGTTCGAATCCAGCCTGGGCCTGCCAAACAGCGATGACAACTGCAACCAAAAAATAGCCAGGTCTTGTGGCAGGCGCCTGTAGTCCCAGCTACTTGGGAGGCTAAAGCAAGAGAATCGCTTAAGCCCAAGAATTTAAGGTTGCTATGAGCTGTGATGCCACAGCATTCTACTCAGGGCAACAGCTTGAGACTCTGTCTCCAAAAAAAAAAAAAAAAAAAAATGAGGGCCTTTCTGCTGTGCTCTCACATGGTGGAAGGTTGGAAGGGCAAAAGTGGCCTCGCCTGGATCCCTGAGCCCTTAACAAGGGCACTAAGTCCTCTTCATACTATCGCAGTGGAGATTAAGTTTCAACAGGAGTTTTGGAAGGGACATAAACTTTCAAACCATAGCAATCACAGTGAAGAGTTCAAGAGAAATGATTTCAAATTACTTACTCCAGTAGTGATTGGTTTACATCTACAAACCTATATTAAGCAGTAGCTTAATTATTCGCCTAGGGGAACAGCCTGTAATAATTACATCTTCTGGGATTCACCTGAAAGTTATAGGACTCAAAATTAAATGTCCTATGAAATTTTGTTAAGAAACAAACATTTTAATGGCCATGTGAGATATTTGTTGACAATTCATTAAACTTTTCCAAGTTCAAATTACTAGAGCCATGTTTTAAGGGGTAAAACTTTGGTCTCAGTCAACATTTTAAAAAACCCAAAAAACCCTACACATAAAATTATGGCTCTGCTCACAGCTATCTCTTTGCCAGCCTTTACCTGACTCCTTAATTTCTCAAGGGGCTGGAAATCCTGCGTCTGCTGCATAGACAGCACATGCAGACAGATCCTCCCTTTATCCACTAGGATTAAGATTGGGCACCGGGTTTCAGGTGGACTTTTATTACAGAAAACAGTATCCTTGGAGGCTGTGCCATCTTAACAAACTCTGAGCCCTCTAACATTCTAGGAGGCTTTCCTTGACTGTGTGACTTTGTCTGGAGGCTGACAGCCTGCAGGGAGGGATATTCTAGAAAGTTCCTAGGACACTCCCCTACCTTATTGCAAAGGGATTAGAAACTACACAAGGAAGCCTCTGCAACACTCTTGATTGATTGATTTTTACATTGTGTATGCTGTAACTTTTGGTTGCTCCCCCCAACCCCAAATTTTCAGATACAAATTTATGGTCCACAGCTACTAATATCCAGAAATTTAAGGCATGTTGTAACCCCATCCTTTCCCTGTCACACTTTTTCAATCCTTATTTTCCTTCACTTTTATTTCTTTACTTATTTTTCCCCGTATGTGTATGTGTGTGTGTGGGTGTGTGTGTTTGGCGACAGAGTCTCATTCTGTCGCCCTGACAGGAGTGCCATGGTGTCAACCTACCTCCCAGCAACCTCAAACTCCTGGGCTCAAGTGATCCTCCTGCCTCAAACCTCTGAGTAGTTGGCACTACAGGCACTCGCCTATATAGACAGGGTCACTCTTGCTCAGGCTGGTCTCTAACTACTGACCTCAAAGAATCCATCTGCCTCGGTCTTCCAAACTGCTGGGAAGACAGATGTGAGGCCCCGCGACCAGCCTCCATGTGTTTTTATACTGTGTATATTCCTATAGTGGAACCCTCATCAATGCTTTTGGGAATGAGACAAAATAAAAATGTTTTTCAAAATTGTGGAAAATTTTACTCTTCAAGGAACTCAAATTCATTTATCACCAAATTAAGGAATATTTCTTATTTGTTCTTTTAAGCCTAAGATAGAAAAAAGAAACAAATTGAAAACGCTGTCTCTACTGACAGAGAACTCAAACAGAATTAAAAAATCTAGAAAGGAGAATTTCTACTTGCCAATAATAAGCCTTCAAATCCATCCCTGTCAAAAGAAAAATGTTGAGAAGAGTATGTAAGAAATAAAATTGCTCACTCCCCCCCCCAAAAAGACAAAGGAGCATTTTTCTATGTGCCACACCGAGTTCCTTTCCACTGTCACACGTCACCTGACAGTGTGTGTCACACGTTCCTTTGAGCACTGCTCTGGGCGGAGCAAACCGATGGGACATATTGATGATCACTGCAGTGGGTGGAAGGTGACCCTCAAAATAAATGTCCACTTCCTGACCCCCAGGACCCCTAAATATGACTTTTGCTTGGGAAAAAGAATATTTGCAGATGTAATTAAGGATGTTGAGATGAATCATCCCCAGTTACCCAGACGAGCCCCAAATCCAGTGACAAGGGTCCTTGTAAAAGACACACAGAAAGGCGGAGGCCAGTGGGGACAGAGGCAGAGACTGGAGTGATGCAGCTACAGGCCAAGAAACGCCTGGAGCCACCAGAAGCCAGAAGAGAAAGGAACCAGAACCTCCCCGAGCCTTCGGGGGAAAGCAGGGTCCGTGGATACCTCCATCTCAGACTTCCAGCCTCCAGAATTGCGAGAGAGCAAATTTCTGTTGTTTCAAGCTGCCTACTTTGTAGTCTCTCATTAGGACAGCCCCAGGAAGTCACAGGGTCCCTCTGAGTTCTCTGACAGATGCAGACAGTGTGAACTCTGTTGCCAGAAGGAAGTGATCCCTAAATATCTCCTGTCACTTCTCAGCCTGGCAGGGGGAATAAGCCGGTGGGATAGGATTCTGGAAACTGCTGCTGGAACACTCAGGATTTAAGCTGAAACCCAAGGGAACTGATGCTTGAGTCAGACTCACTTCTTCATACTTTACCATTTTCCATTCTGACCTGTGTCACCTTCTTGCCACCTTGTTAAAGGCACTGCACTCCTAACCCAACTGCCTCTGTAGAGTATGTCAGGGCAGAGTTCTGTAAAGAAAGGATGTCACAGGCCCTCCCTCAGTGTGTGCAGGGCACCATCTCTACCGGGTCCCCTGGGACCACTTTCACATGGCCCCTCCCGCTCTTTCCAGCCTGTCCACCCTGCTGTTGGCTTCGGCACCCTGTAATGTTGTACCCCAAGTCTCTTTCTCTACCTCCTTTTCTTACTGTGGGTAACATTATTTACCTTCTCCAGCCATCCTGCTCCATGTTGGAGGAGGTGCTGTGGGCACGTGCCAGGATGCACGTGTGTGCATGTATGTGTGTGTGTGAGTGTGTGTGTGTATCTTCATGTCTCATGCTGGTCACAAACAAGGAAGGTGGGAGTCCAGGCCTTCAGGATACTCCCAAGCTAGTTACCAGCAGGGCTTCTCAAATGTGAGCACCCGTCCACCCTCATCTGTGGGAGAGCCTGGAAGATGCATAGCAGGATGAGCTCAGGGTCACAGAGGTGCCTGCTGGCCAAGGCCCACGCCAACAGGGGAGCAGGTGTGCAATAGCCAGATAGCACAGACCCCGTGTGCTGCCTGTGTTCTGGCATCCCCTGTCTCTGCACTGTTTGTATTTTAATTGATGGGTGCCACAGCAGCCCTGCAGCCACGCATTGTGTCCAAAGGACAGTTGTATCTCCCCGGAGTTCTTATCTTGATTTGGAAACCTCCCCTTCAAACACAAGGAGTCTGTACCAGACACCTCATCAAGGTTAGATAGATGTCTGAAATATACTGATCATTATTGCTAATCTAACCCCCCAAGTAATCACAGGCCTCTTTGCTCAGGGACAAGTCCAAGGAGCTCAGCATGGTCCTCTGATGTCATCTGCTCCCCTACTCTCCCCTCTCCTCTCCCCCCTCCCCTCCCTCTTTCCTTCTCTCCTCCCCACTGCCTCAGCCACCAGACTCTGTTTAATACTTTCACAACCCCTAGAAACAAGAAATGACGTATCCAGCTCCTGTTGAGTGTCACACATTATTGAATAGATTTGCAGTATCTCATCTCCTCCAAACGCGATAACTATGTACAAGCCAGGCTGAGAAAGATGCCGTAACTCCGGATACTCCTGTGTCCCAGCAGAGCTTAGTGTATCACAGAGTATCATTTCTTCCTCTTTCTGAGCAAAGAAAAAATTAACTCTGTTTTAATACACAGAATCCAGGATGTTTCATCTTTTTTTTCAGGCCAGACTTCGTATGCCTAAAGAACAACTGGAACTTTTAAAGTGAGTGAGATGTTCTGATATGTAGCCCTTTCTGGTGTGGTGCCAAATACTGAAATGCTTTTGTGTAATTATACAACCAAGCAGTTCCTCCATCATAATAATATACCATTCTCTCTTCCTGCCAATTAGGAGCATTTATATGGCCTTTTTTCCTGTTGTCTATTATAAAAAGGGAGATCTGTTTTAATATACTGTATATGCCAGTGGTTCACAACCTTCCTAATGCCGGGAGCCTTTAATACAGTTCCTGTGGGTCGCGACCCACAGCTGGAGAACCACTGGCATATGCTTAAGTGAGGGAGAGCAATTTTCCTTGGGCTATTTCCACCTGAGAAATTCAAATAAAACCACACTATTTTAAAATTAAATATGGGATGTATAGATTAATTGACCTCTGACCATTTATACTTTTTAATTTCCCTTTTTTCTTTTTCTTCCTCCTTTTCCCCATCTCCATATATGTGTAGATAAATGTTAAAAATGATGTCACCAAATGGTAATGATGGTTATTTCTAGGGGCAAAATATTGGGTTGTTTCTGGGAGTAACTTTTGTTTCTTATACTTTTCTTTATCTCGTATTTTTTTCTTTATTATAAGCACATATTTTAAAACAAAACAATAATTTTTTTATTATTGGAAATTACTTGCCCTGTTATATAAATATGACCTCATTTTGTCACTTTTTTTTTTTTTTTTTTTGGGCACAGAATTAAAACTCTTGGAAACACACCAAAATTTGGGAAAAATAATAGTGCCTATATTTTTTCAATATAAAGAAATACTTAGATACTTGGCATTTTCTTATTCTGTCGGTAATTTTCAGCCTGTGAAAATAGCACAACCGATTCTTGGAAAGTAAAATCTTGCAGGTCCAGGGTACAAAGCAATAAAGGGAGCTGTCCGCTGTCTGGATCCCCCACACCATCCCCTGCCCCAAGAACTCCACACCACAGTTTGAAAATCCCTGCTCTGCTCCACGCTTGAAGTGCCAGGTGTCCTGATTTGACGAAGGGTCATGTCGGGATTTAGGATTCGCATGTGTGACGTCACCTAGCCAGGGACAAGCCAGGCTGACTGAGCCTGACTGCCAGGTGCCCAGCCCAGCCACGCACGAGGACACATACCACAAAGCATCAGGTCATGTCTCTGCTTTCCTTTTCTTTTCCTTTTTCTTCCTTTTTTTAGCTTTTTTTTTGTTTTTTAAGGACAGCCTTAAGTTCACTGGACAGCCTAGTTCACTGGAACCTCAAACTCCTGGGCTCAAGAGATCCTCCTGCCTCAGTCCCTTCCCACCATCCCACCCGCAGTAGCTCAGACTGCCAGCACCAGGAACACTCAACTAGTTTTTCTATTTTTAGTAGAAATGGGGTCTCATTCTTGCTCAGACTGCTCTAGAACTCCTGACCTCAAGGAGTGCTCCTGCCCAGGCCTCCCAGAGAACTAAGATCACAGGCCCGGCTCCTCTGCTTTTCTTATGTTGCAAAAAGCAATGCTTCCGACCAACGGGCGTCCTCTGCTCTCGCCTCACTCCAGAATTCATTTCCTCAACACCGTGAAGCACCTCTTGACAGGGCAGGCTCCGAGGACCAGCACCGGGGACGGAGCGAACTTTACACCTTCCTCTTCTCATGCTGTGGCTCTCCGTTTACAGGAAGGAAAGCCAGACTTTGGAAAACAATTTTCGTGAAATTCTATTTTTAATTGAGCAAATAGATGTTCTGAAGGCGTTGCTCCGAGATATCAAGGATGGTGTGTACAATCAGAGCTGGGGCGCCCACGGAGACCCTCCTGGGTCTCAGAACACCACGGAGACCCTGGATGAGGCAAGCTGCTGGGGCCAGGGGTAGTGAGTATTTCCCCCGATACCATAGCCCACCACTCCTCTGCGTGGAGAATTGAGTGCTGATACTTGGTTTGTGTCCTCGTTGAGATTCTTCCCTGACATTAGGTTTCTTTCACTAAAGCTTGCTCCCAGAAACCCAATTTTTCAAAAATGCTGTGTCACAGAGGAGGGATTCTATTGCATATGCCTTAACTTCATCCCAAAGCAAATAACTGATTCTGTTTTGTAAAAAGACAAAAACTGAAAGATTGTTCAGAAATGGCAGTCTCTGAATGACTGTTATAAATACTTAGATTTTCATTCAACACCCTCATAACCAGTGTGTTTGGAATAGCCAGCCCCAGATTTAGGCAAAATTACGATGAAGACCAATGTGCTTGGTTTTGCTTCTTTCTTTTCTGCTGTTACCAGCACCGCCTTCTATTCTATCTTTAATGTCTATCCTTGGAAATGCACAGAAATCTGACACTGACTGCCTGCAGCCTTCTGCCCCATTTCATCCATGCCAGTAAGACCAAGTATTACACAAGTCACTTAGAACTCAAGCAGCTGTGCCTGCTCAGAATATTTGCATTTTTTTTAAGAATGAGACTATCCTTCAGAACCTAGTATTTATTCAAATGGATGAAAAATTGCTAATATAAGTAATCGTGTACTTTGTGTATACTTTGCCTTAATTCTCAGAAAACCCTAGAATGTTCTAGACTTTATTTCTAAGCATAGAATACTAATGAAAGAGGAAATACAGCTGTTCACATGGTGAGACTTCATCTAGCACCCTACCAGAAGAGCACTGTGTGCAGTGGTTAGGGCTTTGGAAGGGGCCCCAGGGTTACCATGCTGTAATATCTTTGCTGTAGTTACCTCCTGTGCCCGAGAAGGGCTGCTCCCCAGAGCAGTGAAGATGACTCTCCAAATCCATACATAGTGCTTGGTTCAGAGGTAGCTGGTAGGTGTTCACTATTCATTATTTTGCAGATTAAAGAACTTAGGTCCAGATCAACAGAATGAATATTGAAAACTCAAGTATTTGACAAAGACTTTAACAGAAAATTGTTTTCAAAATTTGTACAGGAAATGTCTAACTTGGTCAATTATGTACTTAAAAAGTTGAGAGAGGACCAAGTCCAGATGGCTGATTATGCCCTGAAGTCAGCTGGTGAGTATAGAAAAAGGGGAAAAGATAAGCATTAAAAAAATGAATATGTTAAAGGGTGTCTCCATTCTCTAAATTTCTCTAGAAGGAAAACTTATTTATCTATCTGGAACCTTGAGAGGGGAGAAAATTAATAAATTTAGATAATTCAGAAGAGAAGAGAAATGGTTGTCATGGATCACTGTCTGAGAATCTGGGCGGGAACACACCCCGTGTAGCTTATTCTGCATCTCAGAGAAGCCCCAGCAGAGCTGGGATGCCACAGTGAAGTGGAGGAGTGCGGACAACAGTGTAACATTTTACATTGCTGCACACACCTATACTAAAATGACTTGTAATGACTAACCTAAATGCATTTAGTGATGAAAGGACAGTATTACAACTTGCATATAAAGTAACATTCTTAATATCTTCCAGCGGGTGTAGGCAGTGAATCATTAACCTTGATCTTCTCTGTCATGCCCTGCCTGTAACAGTCTCTGCGCAAGATGTGTTCAATGAGCAACTTGGAAAGAGAGAAAGAGGGGTGGGAGGGAGAGAGGGAGGAAGAGAACATTAAACACACAGTAACATTAATCAAATGATAGTCAAATTTATGCTGAGGAAATACATCTCTGACTCGCATGCACTGGAGAGTATTTTTTTTTAATTTATATATTTATTCTTTATTTTCACCATCCTCCCCATCACAAATAAGTGGGATCTATGACAAAGCCTAGTTTTTTAACTGATACTATTAGTGAATGATAGCAATTTATTTTTTTATATATTTTTTATTAGATCATAATTGTGTACATTAATTCTATCATAGGATATAGTGTGTTGCTTCCATGTACAGTTTGAAAAACTCTCATCCAACTGGCTAACATAGCCATCATGTCTTTCTCATAATTGTTATGTTAAGACGTTTATATTCGACCTTTAGACAAATTCCCATGTACCCTAATAGGATAAATCATAGGCATGATCCCCACAATATCATTCTCTTCACCCATCCTCCCCCTGCCCTCTCCCCCTCTCCTTTCCCCATAGTCTTGGACTCCATTTGGATTGTAGCTTTCCTAAGATAGCTAACAATTAGTTTCATAATAGTGTTGAGTACATTGGATACTTTTTCTTCCATTCTTGAGATACTTTGCTAAGGAGGACATTTTCCAGCTCCATCCATGTAAACATGAAGGAGGCAAAGGCTCCATCTTTCTTTGTGGCTGTATAGTATTCCATGGTGTACATATACCACAATTTATTGATCAATTCATGGGTCGATGGGCACTTGGGCTTCTTCCATGACCTAGCGATTGTGAATTGGGCTGCAATGAATCTCTTATAACTGGAGAGTATTTAGAACAAAATGATGACCATGTCATGTGAATGTGCTTTCTTTTTGAGACAGAGTCTCACTCTAGTGCCCTGACTAGAGTGCTGTGGCATTATAGCTCACAGCAACCTCAAGTTCTTGGGCTCAAGCAATCCTCTTGCCTCAGTTTTTCTATATTTAGTAGAAACAGAGTCTTGCTCTTGCTCAGGCTGGTCTCGAACTCCTGAGCTCAAGCAATCCTCCTGCCTTGGGCTCCCAGAGTGGTGGGATTACAGGTGTGAGCCTGGTGAATGTGCATTTTTTGAGAGAGTGAGATTGAGGACAGAACTTTCCTGAATCTGATTCCATAAAGCACAAGGAACATGAATGTTAGGGTAAGGTGGAGGAGGAACAAGGGTTTTTTGTTTGTTTGTTTCTTTGAGACAGAGTCTCAAGCTGTCACCCTGGATAGAGTTCTGTGGCATCATAGCTCACAGCAACCTCAGATTCCTGGGCTTAAGGTATTCTCTTGCCTTAGCCTCTCAAGTAGCTGGGATTATAGGCACTTGCCACAATGCCTGGCTATTTTTTGTTGTTGCAATTGTCATTGTTGTTTCAGTTGGCCCAGGTTTGAACCCGCAAGCTTTGGTGTATGCGCCCTACTCCTTGAGCTGCAAGTGCTGCCCCAAGGTTTTCTGTTTTTGTTTTTCCAGTTTTGGCATTCTGATATGCATTTTTTTTTCTTAATGCTTTGTTCCTTCCTTTCTCTTGAATGTATTGACAACTTACATTTTTAAAAACCCACGATGACTAATTTAAGTCCAAGAATATCCCATGTAGAATAATGAAAAGCAGAAAAGGTTATGGCTTCTCAGTAACTTTCAGTGTGAAAACACAATGCAGCTCTGGTTTGGCTGAGACAGAGAAGCCCCTTTTAATCTCTCTCTCCAGCTGATTACCATGGAAAAATCAGACAGAATTCAGAGGCATCTACCTTAGTGTGATAAAAATTAAAAGCAGCCAGATGGCAGAGGGCAATCCTGCGGAAGTGGGCCCGTAGCACCGTTGTCACGGCACTGGCCACATACACCAAGGATAGCAGGTCTGAACAAGGCCTGGGCCTGCTAACCGACAATAAATACAAAAAAAAAAAAAAAGCCAGGCATTGTGGCAGCAGCTGCCTGTAGTCCCAGCTACTTGGGAGTCTGAGGCAAGAGAATCGCTTAAGCCCAAGAATTTTAAATTGCTGTGAGCTGTGACGCTACAGCACTCTACCGAGGCCAACTTAGTGAAATGAGACTCTGTCTCAATAAAACAAACAAACAAACAAAACCACAGAAGTGTGAGGGCGAGTTTCTTTTCTTCTTTTCTTTTTTTCTCATAGCTTGGACTGAGGCAGGCCATAATTATGGAACTGCAAAGCAGTGGCAGCTAAAATTGTGGGAGAAATCCCACTTTTTTAGCCAAAGAGCTAGAAGAAAGTAAGACACCAGCTCTCTCATCTGTCCGTAGTGGCTGCTGGGCTCACCCCTTAGCAGGTCATTCAAGGGCACAGAACTGAAGCAGTGTGGCAGAGGCTTCGAGAATTTGACAAACGTTTAAACCTTGGCTCAAGTCTGATACAAGACAAGCCTATAACAAAAGATTTGAAGACTGAACTGAGATTGGAACCACCAGCCAAAGACAAGAAGGGAGGACTTGTGCCCCGAACATTTCTGGGTGGATGAATGAAACAAATGAAAGCATTCCCTGGTAGATTGTTACAGGACTCAGAGTCTCACAATATGACATTTAATACATCTGGGGTATAATTCGCAAATACTCAGCATGCAAAGTCTTAGGCAAATGAGACCAATTTCCAAGAGAAAAGACAACACACAGATGCCAGTCCATTAGGACACGGATGCTGCAGCATCACACAAAGACTTAACGCAGCCTGTTGTAACTAAAATACTTTATGAGGAGATGGTAAGCACACTTAAAATAAGGGAAAAGATGGCGCAGCGCCTGTGGCTCAAAAGGGTAGGGTGCCGGTCCCATATGCCGGAGGTGGCGAGTTCAAACCCAGCCCCAGCCAAAAACTAAAAAAAAAAAAAGGGAAAAGACACAAGTTCTCAGCCAAGAAATAGGAACTATAAAACAAAGAACTGTATGAAAATCTTACAACCGAAAAATGCAACGTCTAAAATTAAAATTCTAATTAATAGAAAAACAAGAACAGAAAAGCCATGAAATTGAAGACAGATCAAGAGACATTATCCAATTTAAAGAATAGAAAACCTTTGGGAAAAATATGAGCAAAAAAGTATTTAAAAACATATGAACAGATCTTTGAAACCGTATAGGGCAACGTTCTTATCCTTGTAGCCTCAGAGGCAGATAAGGAAAAGATGAATGTAAAAAAATAATTTGAAGAAGTAATGCCTTGAAAACATCTCAAATTTGGTTTAAAAAAATGTTAAGTTTACGGATTCAAGGAACAGCAAATTAAAAACAAGATACATTTAAGGAAAACTTACATCAAGACACATCATAATTAAATTGCTTGAAATCAAATTAAAGAAAAAACCTTTCAGGTAGTTCTGAAAAGTATTAGTTTGCCATTTTTATTTTTATAGATGAGTACTAATGTTCTTAAATTTGTGAATACAGTGCTTATTTGAAAAAGAAATTTAAAACACATTAGACCTTGTCTATAAGAGAATAATTATTCAAATGACTGCAGATTTCTTATCAGGAATAAAGGGGACCAAACTGAAGAAAACTACATCTTTAAAATGCTGAAGGAAAGGATGTGGCAGTGCAGAATGCCAGACGATCCTTCAGGAATGGACGAAATGAAGAATCTCAGATGCAGGAAAACTAAGGGGATCCACCAACAGATCTGCTGAGGGAAGTTTCCAGCAGAAGAGAAGTGATGCCAACAAGAGACTTGGGACTTCAAAATGAAGAAAGCAACAGTGAGATCAATGTGTGCCTGCGGAAGAGGTAGTTTTCTTTTCTTTTCTGTCTTTTTTGAGACAAAGTCTCACTCTGTTTACTGAGCGAGAGAGTGGTGGAATCACCCAAGCCTCACAGCAGCCTCAAAGTCCTTGGTTCAAGCAATCCTCCTGCCCCAGCCTCCCCAGCAGCTGGGACTACAAGCACCTACCCATGACACCCACCAAACTTTTCTATGTTTAGCAGAGACAGGGTCTTACTCTTGCTCAGGCTGGTCTTGAACTCCTGAGTGCTCGACCTCCCAGAGTGCTTGGTTGACAGGCCTTAGCCACTGCACCCAGCCACTAATTTTCTTAAGTTCTTTAACCATAGTATGTATGGCTGTTTTGTTTTTTTAATTTCAGGCATGTTTGTATGCATTATTTTTATTTCCTTTTATTAAGCATATACACATAGGTCATGAATACACTTATGTATTTGTGGGATACAATGTGCTGATTTTTTAATACAATTTGGAATGGTTACATCAAACTAATTAATATAGCTTTCACCTCATTTACTTAATTGTTGTGTTAAGACATTTATGTTCTATAACTTGATAGATTTGACTTGTACCCTTACAGTATGCTCCATAGGTGTGGTCTGACCATTTATCCTCCCTCTATCAAATCTGACCCCCCCAGCCCCTCTAATTCTCTCCTTCATCCTGAGCTATAGTTGTGGTCTATCTTTCATAAGAAAGTATGAGTAATTATAAATTGGTTTCATAAAAGTATTGAGTACACTGGATACTTTTTCTTCCATTCTTGAGACACTTTACTAAGAAGAATATTTTACAGCTCCATCCATGTAAACATAAAAGAGGTAAAGTCTCCATCTTTTTAAAGGCTGAATAGTATTCCATATACCACAATTTATTAATCCACTCATGGGTCAATGGACACTTGGGCTTCTTCCATGACTTGGCAATTACGAATTGAGCTGCAATGAAAAACCTGGTGCAAATATCTTTGTTGCAAAGTGATTTTTGGTCTTTTGGATATATACCTAGCAGAGGAATTGCAGAATCAAATAGCAGGTCTACTTTTAGATCCCTGAGTGTTTTCCAAACTTCTTTCCAAACAAATGTATTAGCTTCCATTCCCACCAGCAATGCAGAAGTGTTCCCTTTTCTCCACATCCACGCCAACATCTGTAGTTTTGGGATTTTGTTATGTGGGCTACTCTTACTGGAGTTAGCTGGTATCTCAAAGTGGTTTTGATTTCGATTTCTCTGATGATTAAAGATGATGAGCATTTTTTCATGTGTCTATAGACCATACACCTGTCATCTCCAGAGAAGCTTCTGTTCAATTCTCTTGCCCACAATGAAATGGGATCACTTGTTCTTTTCTTATTGATAAGTTTGAATTCTCTGTGGATTATAGTTATCAAACCTTTGTCAGAAATATAGCCTGCAAATATCCTCTCCCATTCTGAGGGCTGTCTACTTGCTTTACTTTCTGTGTCCTCGGCAGTACAGAAGCTTTTTAGTTTGATCAGATCCTAGTAATGTATTTTTGGTGTTGCTTCAATTGCCCAGGGGGTCCTTCTCATAAAGTATTCTCCCAGGCCAATTTCTCCAAGTGTTTTCCCTGCACTTTCTCCAAGAATCCTTATAGTTTCAGGTCTTAAATTTAAGTCTTTTATCCAGTGAGAGTCAATTTTTTTTAGAGGTGAAAGGTGTGGGTCAAGTTTCAGTCTTCTACAAGTCACCAGCCAGTTCAACCACCAGCATTTGTTAAATAGGGAATCTTTCCCCCAGTTTATATTTTTGATAGGCTTATCAAAGATCAAATGATGATAAGTGTCTGGGTTCATCTTTTGGTTCTCAATTCTGTTCCATACATCTACCTCTTTATTTTTGTGCCAGTATCATGCTGTTTTGATCACTATGGATTTATGGTATTGTCTGAAGTCTAATAGCATGATTCCTCCTGATTTGTTTTTATTTCTGAGTAATATCTTGGCTACTTGAGGTTTTTTTGTTTCCATGTAAAATGAAGTACTAATTTTTCCAGATCTTTAAAGTATGACAGAGGTGCTTTAATAGGTATCACATTAAATCTATAGATTACTTTGGGTAGAATGGACATTTTAACAATGTTGATTCTTCCCAGCCTGGTAAGCATGGTATGAGCATGGTATGTTTTTCCATTTGTTAACATCTTCAGCTATTTCTTTTCTCAGAGTTTCATAGTTCTCTTTATAGAGATCTTTCATGTCTTTTGTTAGGTAAACTCCCAGATATTTCATCTTCTTTGGCACAACTGTAAAAGGAATAGAGTCCTTGACTATATTTTCAGCTTGACTATTGTTGGTGTATATAAAAGCTACTGACTTGTGGGTATTGATTTTGTATTCTGAGATGCTGCTGTATTCCTTGATTACTTCTAAGAGTTTTGTAGTTGAGTCCCTGGGGTTTTCCAGGTATATAATCATATCATCTGCAAAGAGTGAAAGTTTGACCTCCTCTGATCCTATATGGATACACTTGATTGCCTTTTCTTGCCTGATCGCAATGGCTATGACTTTGATTGCAATGTTGAAAAGCAGTGGAGACACTGGGAAACCTTGCCTGGTTCCTGATCTGAGTGGAAATGTTTTCAATTTTACTCCATTAAATATAATATTGGCTGTAGGTTTGCTATAGATGGCCTCTATCAGTTTATGGAATGTCCCTTCTATATTTATTTTCTTAAGTGTTCTGATCATGAAAGGATGCTGGATATTACCAAAAGCTTTTTCTGCATCAATTGAGAGAATCATATAGTTTTTGTTTTTTATTTTGTTAATGTGATGTGTTATGTTTACAGATTTATGTACATTGAACCAGCCTTGAGACACTGGGATGAAACCCACTTTGTCATGGTGTACAATTTGTTTGATGTGTTGATGGATTCTGTTTTCTAGGATCTTATTGAATATTTTTGCATCAATATTCATTAGAGATATTGGTGTATAATTTTCTTTTCTTATTGGGTCTTTTCCTGGTTTGGGGATCAGGGTGATATTTGCTTCACAGAATGTGTTGGGAAGTATTCCCTCTTTTTCTATGTTTTGGAAAAGTTGGGAAGTGTTCCCTCTTTTTCTATGTTTTGGAAAAGGTTAAGTAATGTAGGTACTAGTTCCTCTTTAAAGGTTTGGTGGAATTCTGATGTGAAACAATCTGGTCCTGGACTTTTCTTCTTGGGGAGATTTCATATAGTTAATGCTATTTCAGAACTTGGTATAGACCAGTTCAACATTTTCACTTCTTTCTGACTAAGTCTTGGAGGGTTGTGTGCTTCCAAGTATTGGCCTATTTCCTTCAGATTTTCATATTTCTAAGAATAGAGTTTCTTTTAATATTCATTAAGGATTTTTTGAATTTCTGAGGAATCTGTTGTTATTTTGTCTTTGTCATTTCTGATTGATGAAATTAGAGATTTTACTCTTTTATTTCTTGTTAAGTTAGCCAAAGGTTTATCTATTTTATTGACCTTTACCAAAAAAACAACTTTTTAATTTGTTGATCTGTTGTATAATTCTTTTGCTTTCAATTTCATTTAATTCTGCTCTAATTTTGGTTATTTCTTTTCTCTGCTGGATTTGGGGTTGGAATGTTCTTCCTTTTCCAGTTGCTTGAGAGGTCTCATTAAGTCATTGACTTCCTCTCTTTCTGTTTTCTTGAGGAAGGCTTGCAATGCTACAGATTTCCCGCTTATGACTGCCTTTGCAGTATCCCACAGGTTCTGGTAATTTGTGTCTTCATTATCGTTTTGTTCTAAAAATTTGGTAATTTCCTTCTTAATCTCATCTATGACCCAGCTATCATTCAGCATAAGATTATTTAGTTTTCATGTCTTTGTGTGAGTATGCAGATTCGTGTTGTTACTGAGTTCAACTTTTCTTCCATGATGTTCTGATAAGATACAAGGAATAATTTCTATTCTTTTAAATTGGCTAAGTTTAGATTTGTGACCTAAGATGTTATCAATTTTGGAGGATGGTCCATGGGCGGATGAGAAGAATGTGTATTCAGTTTTGTTAGGATGAAATGTTCTGTAGATGTCTGTTAAATCTAATTGTTGAATGGTTAAGTTTAAATCTAAAATTTCTTTGCTTAGTTTCTTATTGGAGGATCTGTCCAACACTGCCAAAGGGGTATTAAAATCTCCAATTATTATGGTGCTGGAGGAAATCAAGTTGCTCATGTCTTTTAGGGTCTCTCTTATAAATTGAGGCACTTTCTGGTTGGGCACATTAAAATCTCATCACATTGAGTGTTTACCTTAACAAATATGAAGTGACCATCCTTATCTTTCCTTACTTTTATTGGTTTAAAACCTATTGTATCTGGGAATAAAATTGCAACACCTGCTTTCTTCTGATTTCCATTTGCCTGAATAATAGATGACCATCCCTTCACCCTGAGTCTATATTTATCCTTTAAGGTAAGATGAGATTCTTGTATGCAGCAGATATCTGGCCTGAGTTTTTGTATTCTGTCAGCCAACCTGTTTCTCATTTACACTAATTGAGAGTATTGATGAGCCTGATAGTATTTTGGGTGTCAAGTTTTTTGAAAATCCAATGGACATTTTGAATCCTTTTGCCATTGTGGAAGTTGCGATTTGATCAAAAGTTTCTGAGTTAGTTTACTTTGGTGGTAGAGCATTGTGTGGCTCATTCTCCACTGAGAATATCCTGGAGAGCAGGTTTAGTTATGGAAAATTTCTTCAACATGTGAATGTCAACATAAATGAAACTCAGTTTAGCTGGATACCGGATCCTGGGTTGAAAGTTGTTTTGTTTTAGGAGGTTAAAGATCAATGACCATCCTGTTTCAGCTTGAAAAGTTTCTGTAGAGAGATCTGCAGTCATTCTAATATTCTTCCCCTTACAGGTTATGGTTTTCTTATGTCTGGCTGCTTGCAGAATTTTCTCCTTCCTATTAACTTTGGCAAAGTTAATTATAATGTGTCTGGGAGATGCTTTATTTGGGTTGAGTCATGCTAGGTTTCTGAAACTGCTATCTGAATTTCAGAATCTCTCTCCATGTTTGGGAAGGTCTTCCAATTATCTCTTGGAGTAGAGCATCTGGAACTTTTGAAACAACCTTGTCACCTTCAAGAATTCCTATTAGGGGTGGGAATGGGTGGAGGGAGGGGGATGGGAGGGATCACTTCTTAGAAGGGTACAAGTGAATCTTTCTAAGAGCAGAATGTGAATGTTTTAAAATAATAACTAAGAAAATAACACGAAGGCTATGTTAACCAGTTTGATGGAAGTGTTTCGGATTGTGTGTGAAAACCCCACACTGTACCTTAGAAGTGCATTAATGTACATAGTTACCATTCAATAATAAAAAAAAAGAATTCCTATTAGGTGAATGTTTGCTTTTTTGGAGTTGTACCACAGCTCTCTGAGAGAATGATCCATTTTTGCTCTCCACTCTTCTCTTCCTCTTTGAGCATTTTGGAGTGTTCAAAAGCTTTGTCTTCAATGTCAGAAATCCTCTCTTCTGCCTGTTCCATTCTGTTACTGAGGAATTCTACTGTATTTCTCATATCTTGGAAGGCTGCAAATTCTTTTCTCAATGTATCAAAATCTTTGGTGTTTTTGTCTTGAATTCACTGAATTCTTGAGACAACTTTTGAATTAGTCCTAGAATTTCTAATTCCAACTTTACTTCCATTCTGTTAATCTTATTTGCCATCCAAATTCTAAACTCGATTTCTGACATCTCAGCCATTTGTTTATGAATGAGATCTTCTGGTGTGTCCGCTTTGTCATTCCTTGGGGGAGTTGATCTACTTTGATTATTCATTTTGCCAGAGTTTTTCTGCCAATTCCAACCCGTGATTATTTTTCACCATTTGGCTAGATGAGCAGATAAGGTGAAATTGGACTGCGGGCTCCTGGAGTACTGATTAACCAGCCTTTTGCCAAAGAGCTGGGACTGGTGACTGCAGCTTTTCCCCTATAGCTTTGCAAAGGACCCATACAGTACTGAGACACTGGGGATCTGCTTGGTGTTGTGGGGCTAAATGACTCTGTCTTGTATTCATCTGGTCTCTGTCCAATCCTAGTGAATCAGTGACTCAGAGTTGAAGCCTCAGCTATTGTTTGTTTCCTTGGGGTTGTAGCTTGCTTCAGCAGGAGTGATGTGCACTCTTCAGTCTTTTCTCTTGGCTCAGCTCCAAACCATAAGCTTACTTGATAAGCTTCTGTCCATTAACTCTCCTTCTGGATGGCAACTTCTGTGGAAAGCTGGGTCCAGTTGACCATCTACATGTATGGCTGTTGAACAAACACATGATAACATTACAGAAGAGAGAGAGCTTGATACATGTAGATTTAATACTATGGAAATCTTAAAGGAAAAATCAGTGGACATCTATGATTATAAAGGTTGAATATGAGCAGTAGCATGCTAACAGTAAGGTACATGCACTATTATCACCAGAACAAATTTAATTGCCTCCCAATTAAATTTTTTACCATAATATCAGTTTCAGAAATGTTGCAACACTACACAGAGTAAACATGGTTTTTTCAAAGTAACAAAATTTCACTGATAATGAAAAAACTGCCATACTTTTCCTACCAATTCTTGAGTCTGAATTTTACCCCATTTATAATTTGACAAGTAATAGTTTTCCAAAGATGTGATTAAAATCCAAGTAATATGTTTTGAATTGTATATGTATTTTTTATTTAAAAATTATTTTATAATTTTAGGAGCCTCCATCATTGAAGCTGGGACTTCAGAGAGTTACAAAAATAATAAGGCAAAATTGTATTGGCATGGGATAGGTTTCCTAAATTATGAAATGCCTCCAGATATTATTCTTCAGGTAAAGTTAAATTAAGAACAACCCATTTGTATTTTAGAATTTTGTTGTCATTATTTATCATGAAAATATTGACTTAAAAATGGAGGCACTATGGCAGTCTCTAAACTTGTTACAGAATGTGAAATCATCTCCTTACTATTTTTATAGTCAGGACACTGAATTAATTATGTCTTGTTTAATAGTCAGTAAGTTATAATTATTTACTTAGTATTTTATAGTCAGTAAACTATGATTATTTACTTATTATTTTAAGGTCAGTAAACTAAATTATTTGCTTCTCAAATAGAACAAATATTCTATTATCTTTCCTGTAAGATGATTCTGTGGCCTCATCTTTTCCATTGAAAACTTCAGTCTTTCAACAAACTTTTGTGGAAAGTTCTTATCCCTTATGTGCCAGTACTATGTTAGGTGCTATTCAGACCACATGTTCTTATTAAAATTGTTACAGGAGAAATTTACAAATAAAATTTTAACCGCATCTTTCAGTTCAATTCTGAAGACAGTAGATATCAACAGACCTTAGAACATCTGTTAACTGTGACCCACATACACCAAATTAGTTTCAAATTTAAAAATACTTTCAGGACCCTCAAGCTGAGTGGTTGACAGTCACCACTGGCTAAGAGTGTGGGGAAAATTGTGCTCAGTCCAGGGCTCAGCCGACAAATGCTTGCAGCCAGGGAATCAGGGCAGCTCTCAAGCCCAGCAGGCTAACAGTAGCCATGCATGAGGCTACTCTCAAGCTACAAGGACGGAAAAATTCCAGGTCAGTACTCCAGAATCGGATGCAAGTGTGCCATCCATGGACCTCACCTCGGCACAGAGTGGGAAAGTTCCCAGCACAGGAGAACAGATGATCTACAAACCTATCTGTCTAGATCTGAGAGAAGAGATTTCAGATAAGAAGGAATCAGACTAAGACCTCTGGCAACATGAAAAGACAAGTTATTTTGAAATCCCTGAAAGATCACAATCCCTGAAAGATCACTCCAGAATTGGACTCAAACCTAAAGGAAATTGTGGAAATGTCAAAGATGGAACTCAGAATGTGAATGGCAAATAAGATGAATCAGATTGAAGAGAAAGTCAAAAACAAACAAAAAGAAGCCAAAAATAATGTTTTAGGACATGAATTAAAAAAATTAAAAACTCACTAAAGAGACAGACAACATAAGAAAAAGCATTACAGAATTTAAAGAATTTCAAGCGATAGCAGAAAGGTGCAGTAACAGGCTAGGCCAAGCAGAAGAAAGAATTTCAGAGCTTGAAGACAACACTTTGGTTGTCAAAGATGCAGAAAGAAGAATGAACAATCAGAGAAGGATGGAACTATGCAAAAGGGCCAATATAAGAATCATAGGTAATGCTGAGAGAAGAAGAAAAAGAAAAAAGCATAGAAAACCTATTTGAAGAAACTATTGAGGAAAACTCCTCTGGTATCCCCAGAGATTCAGATATCCAGCTGTAAGATCATCATCAAACACTAGAAAGATTCATATAGAAAATAGGTCATCTCCAAGACACACAGTCACCAACCTAGCCAAAGTCTAAATGAAAGAGAAAATTCTACAACCTGCAAGATGAAAGTAACAACTAACCTACAAAGGAAAATCTATCAGTCTAATATCAGATTTCTCAGTAGAGACCTTACAAGCCAGGAGGGATTGGAGTCCTGGTTTTTTGTCTTCTTAAACAGAACTGCCAGCTAAGAATTTTGTACCCTGCAAAACTAAGTTTTGTAAATAATGGAGAAATAAAGACTTTTCCAGACAAGCTAACACTAAGGGAGTTTGCCACTACTACATCATCCCTACATGAAATTCACTAAACTGCATTATACATGGAGCAGCACAACAGATGGCCACCACTGTAAAAACACCCCAAAGTTAAAGTTCTTGTCTCCAGTCAAACAATAGCACCAGAGGGAAAACAAAACAATGAGATATCATCCAACATGATGGATAGAACAGTATCCCACACATCACTATTAACCCTGAACATGAATGGTCTGAATGCCCCACTTAAATGATACAGACTGGCTGAATGGATGAAAAAACACACTCCAAGTATGTGCTACATCTACAAAATGCATTGAACTCACCAGGACTCACACAGACTCAAGGGCGAGGAATGGAAAAAATATTCCTCATAAATGGAAACCAAAAGTGAGCAGATGTAGCCATTCTTATATCATATAAAACAGACTTTAAATTAGCAATGATTAAAACGAGAGAGATGGTCATTATATAAGAGATTAATTCAGTACTTTCTTTCCAGCCGGATGTCTACCCTGGAAAGTGCTGGGCCTTTCCAGGTTCTCAGGGTCATACCCTTATCAAGCTTGCCAGGAAGATTGTACCAACTTCTGTTACCATGGAGCACATCTCAGAAAAGGTGTCTCCCTCAGGAAACATCTCCAGTGCACCCAAGCAATTTTCTGTCTATGTAAGCTGTCTGAATCTGTTATTCAAATTGGTTTGTGATAGGTGGTTGGCGGGGAATTAGGAAATGGACTTTCATCTTAACCATGTAACTATTTATGTCATTTATTTCCTGGACCTTTGCTTTCTCATCTACAAAGAGAGAGGGTCAGATCAGAGGATTCCTATTATTTAATTTTTTACTTATCAAAGTTATACATGTACCATTTTTAAAAATCAAATATCTCCATAAAGTTTATAATGAAACAATGGTTCCTTGTTCTACTCCTTTCTACTCTCAAGTCTAATTGTTCTAAAGCTTCCACTTGCTACAATTTTAACTGCTTGTTCATATACTTGCCCTCATATTTACTTTTATTGTTAGTTCTTGATTTTTTAGTGTTGTTTGATCTGCTAGCACCAGCACCCTCCAACAGAAAGTGAAGAATAGCTCTCTTCCACAGCTCCTGCAACCCTCCCAATATGTTTATGTTGTACTTTTTTTTTTTTTTTGAGACAGTCTCACTAAGTCACCCTCTTTAAAGTGCCCTGATATCACAGCTCATAGCAACCTCAAACTCTTAGGCTTAAGTGATTCTCTTGCCTCAGCCTCCCAAGTAGCTGGGACTATAGGTGCCTGTCACAACACCTGGCTATTTTTTTTACTGCAGTTGTCATTGTTGTTTAGCAGGCCATGGCTGGGTTTGAACCTGCCAGCTTTGGTGCATGTGGCTGGCACCATAACCAGGTGCTATAGGCACCGATGTCACATTTTTTCTTAATAGCAGGTTTATGGAGATATAACTCACATCACATTTAATTCACCCATCTAAAGTACACCCTTTAGTGGTTGTGTATCCATTGCCATGATCAGTTCTAGAAGACTTTTACAACCCCAAACAGAAACCCCACATCTTTTAGCTGTCACCTCTCATTTCCCCATCACCCTCCCCCAGCCCCTGGCGACTACTCACCACTTTGTCTCCATCAATTTACCTCTTCTGGACATTTTATGTAAACGAAGTAATATAATCTGTGGTTTTTGAGAAAGGCTTCTCTCACTGAGCATGATGTTTTCAAGGTTCATCCATGATGTAGCATGCTAAGTGTTTCATTTCTTTTTTATTGCTGAATAATATGTCCCCTATGGATACACCACATATCATTTATCCATTCATCATTTGATAGACAATAAGGTGTTTTCACTTTGCAAGGCTATTGTGAATAATGCTGCTGTGAACATTTGTGTCTAAGTTTCTGTGCGGACATTGGCTTTGTTTCTCTTGGGCATGTACCTAAGACTGGAGTTGCTAGAGCACATGGTAAATCCAGATTTAACATCTGAGGCAGCACCACACTTCATTGTCTGACTTCTAATCTCAGTTGGTATTATTGTCCTGGAATGTGAACAATGTTGTTCCAGCTGAGCTACGGCGTGTACTTGAGTACTATTTCACTGCACATTTTTATGTTTTCTGAAAAAATTGCTTTATTTTTATTTAATTTGCTTAGTTTTCTATATTTCTATCACTAAAACATTTCTGAACTCTCCTTCAGAAGTATAAATGTTCTCCCATTATGTTAATTCATGTCAGATAATTCATAAATTTCTTCCTTTCTTTCTCCCTTTATTTCCCTTTGATTTCTTTACATATTTTCCTGAGATGTCCTTTCTGGAGTCATCTGCCCTTCTGCTTCAGTCTGGCTGGTTGCTAGGGAGGCCTGATGTACAACTCTTATCATGGGATTTCATTTCTGCATCCTGGGAATTCAACTTGTCATCTAATCCCTTGTTTTAAACAATAGTTTCTCTCTTATTTTCCTTTTCTGTTTTTATTTTTGTTTTACCTTCTGGAATATTTTATCCATTTATATATATATTTTTTCCTTTTTAGACAGAGTCTCACTTTCTCACCGTGGGTAGAGTGCCATGGTGTCACAGCTCACAGCAACCTCAAACTCTTAAGCTCAAGTGATTCTCTTGCCTCAGCCTCCCAAGTATCTGGAACTATAGGACCTGTCATGATGCCTGGCTTTTTTTGGTTGCAGTTGTCATTGTTGGTTAGCTAGCCCAGGCTTGATTTGAACCCACCAACTTTATGTATGTGGCTGATGCTGCAACCACTGTGCTACAAACACCAAGCCTATCCATTTATATTTTAACCCTTATATTGTATTTTTCACTTTCATTGTTGTGATTATGCCTTCTAAGACTTTTTATTTTTATAAATATTTCTTTCTTTAGAGCTTAAATTTCTTCTTTCACAGACACACTATCTTCTTTATGAAGGTATTAATTGTTATCAATTATAGGTTTGTTTGGTTTTCTGTTCTCTTCCATGTCTTTATTTCCAAGTGCCACTGCCCCCTCCACGTGCCACTGCCCCCTCCACGTGCCACTGCCCTCTCCATGCCCTGAGCCCCTCCACGTGCCACTGCCCCCTCC
>NW_003852518.1:3624656-3648251 GCF_000181295.1 Otolemur garnettii
CCTCCATGCCACTGAGCCCCTCCACATGCCACTGCCCCATCCATGTGCCACTGCCACCTCCACATGCCACTGCCCCCTCCACGTGACACTTCCCCCTCCACATGCTACTTCCCACTCCACATGACACTGCCCCCTCCATGTGCCACTGCCCCTCCACGTGCCACTGCCCCCTCCATGTGTGACTGACCCCCTGCACATGCCACTGAGCCCCTCCATGTGCGACTGCCCCCCTTGTGTCCAGTGTCTCTGTCCTTCTTGTGATGTGCTTCTCTCCAATGTCTGTATGGCTTCTCCGTCACACAAAGAGCTCAGCAGTACACAGATGGCCAAAGCTTTGCACACCTGGTGGGGCTCGTCTACCATGGGTTTCTCTCGGGGAATAATCTGCCTAGGCTATTTCTTCTAAACTTCCCAAAGTGTGGAGTCAGGTGAGCTGACCCTGAGAAGATTATCATCTTTTGTGTAGAAGGCATCTGCCTGGCTGGCTGCATGCCGGGTTGCTGAGAGCTGAGCTGCAGGTGAGAGGGCCACAGGCTGTCACTGCCACTCGGTGTGTAGGGCTTGACTCATGATGCTCCATCTGTGTTGGCTACTCAGGCTATGCTGTCGGCCATCTCAGAGCTGAGCCAGGGGAGGGTTAATAACCTACCAGGGCGTGGAGGGTAAACTGCTTTTTGAAATGATTGTCAGCCAAGCCTCAGATTTAGGCCCCTTCTGCATCCCCTCCTACCCCATGTCTCCAATCCCTAGGCTCTTACTGGGCCCTACAGTATAATTCACTGTGCTACTAGTTCCACCTACAGCAAGGATAGTTTGAGTTTTCTCTAGTATTCATTTGGACATCTCCAAGTTTTCTTTGTCAGTGTCACTCATGGTTTCTGCCTCGCTTACTTGCTTAGGCTTTAGTGCCTGGAAGAGGGCCAAGTTTAAACAGCCTGCCTTATATGTCATCTGAGCACCTCTACATCCCATGATTCTGGGGTTACAAATCACAGGACTACCATCCTTTGCTATAAGCCTGCACCACCCAAAAAAGGTATCCCTGAAAAGTTAGATAAGCCCCATCTCAGAAAGTTACATATGGTTTCTCATTATTTAGAGGAATTATGGGTGAATTCTGGAGGCAGAAATCCTCCAGTAATAAAAATAACTTCTTATCATTTATAGAGAATTTAGGAACAAAGCAAAGTTAAAAGAAGGTGATAAAGAGCCAGGTGCACTGGCTGCTGCTGTACTCACAGATACATGAGAGGCCAAGGTGGGAGGATCACTTGAACCCAGGAGTTTGAGGCCAGCCTGGGCAACAC
Source organism: Otolemur garnettii (assembly GCF_000181295.1). Classification (NCBI taxonomy): domain Eukaryota; kingdom Metazoa; phylum Chordata; class Mammalia; order Primates; family Galagidae; genus Otolemur; species Otolemur garnettii. The sequence continues at coordinate 3,625,964 of NW_003852518.1, forward strand.
AGTGAGACTCTGTCTTAAAAAAAAAAAAAAAAAAGAGTGATTTAAAAAGGTAGGAAAAAAACCTAGTGCTCCTCTCTTAGGCCACTGGAACTATATAAGTTTTGAGTCATATAAATATATAATTGTGAATACATTATGTAATCAATGATATGCTCAATTATTTTAATAAAAATTGTTATAGTTTAATTTTAATATTTTCATTATAAAATGATCGAACTAATGAACTCTTTATTTTTCTCTGTTACCATCATTCAAGGAATTTAACAATAAACTTTAGATTCACAAAAAAATCAGTTTGCACCAGTGAATTCTGCTCTCACAGATCTTCAGTCTGAGAGGTAGAGAGGAGAGTGAAATGCACAGGGAACTTGCACACAAATACCAATGCTTCTGTCAGGTGACCGAGCTTCCTCTTTGGAAGAAATTATTTGTGTGATCAAAGTCTGGAAAGTGGCTTAAGTTTATCCCATTTTGGAAAAATTCATGCAAGATGGGGATTCATTTTTGTTTATTTTATTCAAAGTATGCAAATTGCAAATATAGTTTTTAGGCTAAAGTTAATACTGGGACTTGCTATCTATCTATCATCTACCATCTATCATCTACTATCTATCTATCATCTATTATCTATATACTACTATGTACTATCTATCTTCCATCTATTATCTATCTATCTATCTATCAATCATCTATTGTCTGTCCAGTCCAGTGATTTTTCAACTGGTGTGCCACAGCACACTAGTATGCCATGAGGGGATCTGAGGCATGCCCCCCAAATCTTTAAAGATCATTAATTAAATTGTTTTTGAAAGAAGTTCAAAGCACAGAAAGTGTATTCTTTTTTTGTTTTGACTTTTTTTTGGTCAACATAATTTAAGTGCACCATGGACATTTAACTTAAGATTCAAATGTGCTGTGAGATAAGAATAGTTGAAAAACACTGACCTAGTCAGTCCTGTGATCGACCTCTGACCTCACTGACTCCCCAGTCAAGTGACCTCTGGGTGTGGAGGTCAGTACTGGGGCCAGCACTGGCGCCAGCACAGCTGGGTGCCCCTGGTGGACACACAAAGATGTCTGGTAAATTGTTGCTACTTGAACATACAATTGTATCCATTTGTTACAATCTCTATATCTCTTGCTTTCTTTATAGGGTATCTTGAAAAAGTGTGAAGGAGATGAAATTTTCTTAGGTCAATTTATATATAACAAAACAGGAACCACTGTCCAAACATTTAAACTCCAGGTAATGATGGCCCTGGAAAATGGTAAGATATGAGTGGCTCCATCACTAAAGGATTTGCTGGGCTTGCTTCATGCAAAACAGTGTGTGAGTAATTGTGACAAAAGCATGAGTTAAGGTATGTCTGGGCTTCAGGTCTCAGCTCCAAGTAGTCTCATGGATTTTAATGCAAAAGACAGGCAAATACAAAAGCAGTTTCTAAGTCAAACTCTTCCTGATTTGCTGTCAAGAAGAATGTATGTTCAGTTTCTCGGGTCTCTTAACTCTTCCATTCCCTGGATGCTATTAAGTTTTATAGTCAGATCTCATTTTGCTTGGGAAAGGGGGTGGGGATGATGGCACAGTCTGAGGTGGAGAAGAACTGAGAGGAAGATTAATATAAATAAAACTTTCCTTCTTAACTCATTGGGGAAAAATACCAACAGTTAATTTATAAATCCCCTGAAATTCACTAGGACATATGAAATATATTCCCTTTATTTCTCCTTAGCCATAGGAAGTAATTGAGGAGATGAGGAAGATGTCTCACTCAACGTAAAAGCAGGTGTCCATGGTACTTCTTGGCAAAACAGGGAGAAAACACAAGTCAAAAAACGAATGTGGTTGTAGTTTCGTATTTGATTTTATATTCATATGCATTCGGGCTCATGTATCTGTTTGTATAGTTGGCTTCACAGATCTGGTTTTCAGACAAGCCCCCACCTCGAGCTCAGCCAATCAGGAGTGCAGACGGGACAGACCATGGCAGGGAGCCATCCTTGGGCCTCCAAACTTTCCTCCATTCCCTCTGTGTTTCCGTAACTCTTTACTTCAGTACCCTATTTCCCACCCATTAGATGGGCATTTGACAACACTGTTAGAAAGGACAATGTGAGTTTTAATCCTCACTAGGTCAGCATTCCTTGGTAGTCTTTGGGATGGATTTCTTTATAACTCATTAATTTTATCTTTTTTTTTTTCAGCATGCAGTTTCCGAATCTGTATTATGTGTGAAACTTAAAATCCTTAGCAACTGGGGACACTCAGAGTACACTTGTTTATATAGATTCAGGGTCCACGGCACCCCGAGTGTCCACACCTAGATGTGCTGTTACAGAAGGCCCTGACCACACATCCAGAATACTCGGAGACCCTTATTCCTTTGGATGATACGACACCCGTAGGATGGATGAAAACCTCAAAGTGATGCATACTTGCCTGTAAAAAGTGGAGGAATTTTAATAATAAAAAATATGGATGGAGATTCAATATCCTTGTGGTGCTTTAGCTTTCAAGGATGCATCATGTTGTCAGAGTGAAATCACTGAAAAGTGACTTTGTATTTAGAAAAAGACAGGGTCATGCAATAGTCTTTCTTATAATGGCATCTTTGCCTTCATTTATTCCTTCATCCATATCAGGCATGGATGTCCCCTATTACCACTCTTACCTAACGCTGATCTGAGCCACTGGACAATGCAATTAGATAAAAGACAGGTAATTTTTAAATTAGTGGTAACAATCAGCATGGAGTTCTGACCATAACTATTTGTAGATAATGTGATGAATTCCTTGGAATGCAACAAAATCTATTTTTAGAAAAATTACAAGAAAACATTATAGTTAAGTGGACACAAAATTACTGCATGCAAATCAATATTACTCATAAATACAAACAACCACCAGTTAGAGGGTATAATTTACAAAAGCCACAACAAAGATTTAAAAAAAATCAAATAAGAGAGTAAAATATCTATGTTAAGAAAACTCCCAAACTACAGTGATTTACCAAAAGAAGGCATCAATAAATGGAAAGATGTATCATATCCTGGAACAGGAAAATTTAACTGACAAGATGTTAATTTTCCCTGAGCAAATTTATAAATGTAACTTGATCTCAATTAAAATCAGGAAAAAATTATAGTATTTATGGAACAGTTATGACATACTAACAAATTATTATTAAAAAACAATGTATAGATGTCTGTGCAATAAAGGTATTAAAATATTGTTTTAAAAATAATTCTTGTTAGAGGCTGAGCACAGTGGCTCACACCTATGATCCTAGCACACTGGGAGGCCAAAGTGGATGTATTGCCTGAGCTCAGGAGTTCAAGAAGAGCCTGAGCTGGAACAAGATCCCGTCTGTAAAACAGCCAGGCATTGTAGTGGGTAATTATAGTTCCAGCTACTCAGGAGGCTGAGACAAGAGGATCACTTCTGCCCAAGAGTTTGAGGTTGCTGTGAGCTATGATGACATGGCACTCTACTAAAAAAAAATGCTTGCTGTGTGCTATGATGCCATGGCACTCTACCAAGGGCAACAAAATGAGACTCTATCTAAAAATAAATAAATATATAAATATTTCTTAACTTTTGATTTCTATATTTAAATATTTACAGGGCTGGGCGCAGAGGCTCACACTTGTAATCCTAGCACTCCGGGAGGCCAAGGCAGGTGGATTGCCTGAGTTCACAGGTTCAAGATCAGCCTGAGCCAGAGTGAGACCCTAAAAGTAGCTGGTGTTGTGGAAGGTGCCTGTAGTCTCAGTTACTTGGGAGGCTGAGGCAAGAGAATCACTTCAGTCCAAAAGTTTGAAGTTGCTGTGAGCCATGACACTGTTGTACTCTACTGAGGGTGACAAAGTGAGACTCTGTCTCAAAAAAAGAAAAAAAAAATATTTACAGATGATATATCTGTGATCTCTTCCAAAATATTATAAGAGGAAGAAAAGAATAAGAAGATGAATGAAAAAGATTGGCCATGAAATGGTCCCTAAAGTTGAATGCTGCCAGTCCAGGGTTTCATTGTACTATTCTATATAAAAGTTTGTGAGCTTTGCAAAAGTGGTATAAAACAAAGGGATGGCACAAGATGGACAGAGTAGCTGGAAATCGTAGGCAGGACTGACTACTTGAGGAGGCAGATGAAAGATTTAGACTTTATCTGCAGAGTGATGTTTTTGTAGACGTTGAGTATATAAAAAGGGATTTTTTTTTTTTAAGATACTGCTTCAAGCTATCACCCTGGGTAGAGTGCTGTGGCATCACAGCTCACAGCAACCTCCAACTCCTGGGCTTAAGTGATTCTTCTCCTCCGCCTCTCTAGTAGCTGTGACTATAGGCACCCACCACAACGCCTGGCTATTTTTTGTTGCAGCCATAATTGTTGTTTTGCAGGCCTGGGCTGGATTTGAACCCGTCAGCTCAGGTGTATGTGGCTGTCGCTTTAGCCGCTTGAGCCATAAGCTCTGAGCCTATAAAGGGATCTTGATATCGACAAATTTGAGTGTAGACATGCCACTCTGGCTGCCATTTGGAGAATGGACTTGAGAGACCGAGGGGTGGACGTGGGGCAGTCAGTGAGAAAGTCATTGCCATAGTCCAGACAAGGATTAGTGGAGAAAGAAGGATGGAGGGAGGTGAATGGAAATGAGGAGAAGAGAGGAAGTGGAAGCAAAGGAAGGATGCGGGGCCAGTCAGGACGGGATCCATACTGACTGTAAATGGCCAGTGCCCTCTCACGGAGGAAATAAACCAATTGCTGCCAAGCTCCTAAAGTGGAAGCCCATTTGCAGTTGGAGACTAACTCTGCCATGACCTGGCACAGTCATCTTTCTTACTGGCAGTAATAGTAATGATGTTGGCATCCTGTGTGTTCCCTTGGCTCTCCTAGGTTGGAAAATAAGGTATAGAATTCTATCTCAACTGGTGGCTATTAATTCCAGTGGGGTGGTATAAATTTAGAGTGCTGGCTTTAAATCAGGAGATGTATATCAAGGTTCTAGGAAAGACATTTGTGTTTCTTTCTTTTTTTTTTTTTTTATTAATGTGTGTGTGTTTTGTTGTCATTAATCAGGTCTAGGCAAAGGTTCAAACTCACTGCCCCTGGTGTGTGGGGCCAGTGCTAGTGCTGACCACTGAACTACAGTGGTCTGGGAAAGGTGTTTTTGGTTCTAAGAAAGAGAAAGGCCCCACATCTCCTGTAGTGCAAGTGAGAGAGTGTTGTCACAACGTTACTAGAAGATTTTGAAATGCAAGGATAGGAAATGAAATGTAGTCAGACCTCCTGAGAACAGGCGGAGGGCCAGGAGCTACAGCTGTTCTTGCTCCAGCTGCATGGGGGGAGGGAGCGTGGGAATGGTGGGGATGGCTCTTCAATGACCACGATCTCCTCCTACCCTGCATCCCATATGCATACCCCCTGGCAATGGGACTCTGCTGCTCCTCTCATCCAGAGATGTTCTGACAGATTAAACTTCTGGGAAGGGGCTGCCCTTCCAGAGCTAGCCAATTCTTAGCAATAGCATATCATTCATATGCAAACCGACTGATGGAAGTATCTACCCTCACACCAGCTCCTTATCTCACTTTCACAACAAGCCATTATTCCCCTGGTTTGCATCACCCTGTACAAGTAGACACCACCAGATAACTAGAGACCACCTCTGCAGCACAGAGCCTGCTAACATTATTCCAACTAGCCTGTTCTAAGCTGTTCACTCTGCCTTGCCCTGCCTGGCCCACAGAAACCCCAGTCAAGGTTCTGCCTCAGGCTTTCTCCTTGCTTCTCCTCTGTCTCCTGATCAAAAACGGGTGCTTCCCCACATGGCCCTGAAAAAGGGTATTGCTCCAGGGCCTCAGCCCATCCCTGTGTGTTGTCATTCAATCACCTCTGTACATTTAAATTGGAAGAAATTACTTGACTCTATAAATTTATTCTCATAGGCTGGATTTAAAAGAGTCCTCTCTCAGGAACTGGGAAGAAACATGAGAAATTGCAGTTACTATTGCTAACAACGGAGACTGATCTGCTTCTCCAACTCACTGTACCTGACCTGGCCATGGCTTGCTCCCACCAGTAGAAGGTGATGGGAGTAAAGTTGTAGTAGCTCTGGAGCCTAAGACTTAAGAGACATCATAGCTTCTACCCTCCTCTTAGACCACCATCCAGAAACCACCTTGTCAGCCAGCTAAACTAGCCTGCTGGAGACGAGTGGCCAGCTCCATGGAGAAGAATAAGTCACAACATCCAGCACCAAATTTCAGACTGTAAGTGAAGCTCTGCTGGACCTTCCCACGCAGCAGAGCCTCAGCCAAAGGCAGCCTCATGAGATAGCTCAGGGGAAGGCAGCAGAGGTGATACCAGAATTTCATCTTATCTCCTGGATGGCTTGCCAAATCTGATACCAGACTTTCAGTTTCTTGGTCTTGGTGATTTGAAGAATAAATCCGTGGACCATAGGTCAGTGGCAAGACAGAATTTACTTACAGAAAAGAATTCAAAAACACTAAAGTTCCTGGTAGGGAGAGAAAACCCTAGTTGGGAGAGAAAAGCTCTCTCCATTTTTCTCTTCCCTGTCTCTCTCCATTTACCAATATATATAGGTGCATGGGTTCCTTCTACATGAGGCCAGGAAATGAATGGACACAGTCCCTTCCACTGGAGCAAGGTGAATGAATGTACTAGAATGGACACAGCCTAGGAAACTTACATGAAATTGACCTAGGTATAGGAAATGGGGGTTCTGTATTCAGTAATAAGTGTAAAGGGGAAGGAGACACCAAGGTGCCTGTGTCTCCCCAGCAGTTGTCCAATCCCTTTGGCTACTGGAGCCTCCGGTGGGGGAAGGAGGCCCCCTTCCCCTTGCCTACACTCCAGCCTGCTGGTTCCTCTGCCAGCTGCCGCTGCACCAACACCACTAAGGCGGAGGCAGCTGGTCCTCCAGCCCAGCTCTGCTGAACTGGCTAGGGCGCCACCTGTCCTGTATCAGAGGGACCACCCAGCCAACATTATAAATCTCTGTTGATGCCATAGGATCTGGCTTCGTGTCTTACATATTACTGAATAACTTATACCCAGGCTACATGTTGCTGGAAGCCTACTGGGAGAATAGCCAGACATATATGAAAATATAACTTTGACCCACAATCAGCAGCAACCTGTCTTGGAAGCCAAACCATTCTCTACAGCAACCAGCCCAGGACGCTAACCTGCTGTCCAGGAGTCAGACCACTCTAACAACTGATCCAGGAAATCAAGCAACTCCTGTGATAATTGGCCCCCAAAGGCCAGGACTTGATTAATACATAGCAGCTTCCCTAATTTTTGGCCCTACTTTCAACTTTGGACCAATCTGAGAAGGCCAAATATGCTCACCCAACCAATTATTAAGAGGCCCCTCTCTCGAGAGCCATGGCAGCTTCCCCAGGATGGCGGCCTCCGTCAGGGCTCACCTTGAGCCTTCCCTTCCCACTGTAAGTCCTCCTGCCCTTCTGCCTGCTGTGAGTCTCTGCCCAAATGCAGATGATAGTGGCTGACTCTGAATAAATGGGCTTTGCCTATTCTTATGTGGTTAGTCTTCACTTATCTCCACACTATTCAAGTGTTTTTCTGCAGGTCAAGTGTAAATAAAGCCAATGCAGTCAGCAGGAGCATGTGGGTCTCTGTGTACTTGGACACCTGGTGACACGCATTCTCATAAGGAATACGGGACTCTGCCATGGCCGACATGTCTGATTCGACACCTTTTCAGGATGAGTAGAAGCTTACCCCACCAAGACTGAGACAGCTGCTGTGGTAAGCAAAAGTCTACTGGAGGACATCATTCCAAGGTATGGACTCCCCACTCAAATAGGGTCTGACAATGGCCCGGCTTTTATCTCCCAGGTACAGCAAAAAATAGCCTCCCTCCTGAACATTAATTAGAAATTACATTGTGCCTATAGGCCCCAAAGTTCAGGACAGGTAGAAAGAATGAACCGAACCCTGAAAGAAATTTTGTCCAAACTCATTTTTGAGACTGGCGCAGACTGGATATTTCTCCTCCCCTTCACTCTATATAGGGTTAGAAACTCCCCTACACCCTAGGCCCTACTTTCTATGAAATCCTTTATGGAAGACCCCCTCCTATTATTCCTAATATTCATAACAATGTGATAACAAGTATAAATGATAAAAATTTCCATCTTTCCCTTTGATGCTATCAGCAGGTGCAAAAAGAAAACTGGAACCTTCTTCAGGCCACTTACACAGCTGGCCCAGTTCCTGAACCTCACAGGTTCCAACCTGGAGACTGAGTATATGTGAAAAGACACCGTCAAGAAACACTTGAGCCCCGGTGGAAAGGATCCTATGTTGTAATCCTAACAACCCCCAACGCTCTCAAAGTGGACGGCATCGCCTCCTGGGTGCATGATACGCACATCAAGCTTGCAGATCCTGCCACAGACAAGGGAGACTTCACTTCACAAGGGGAGGCTCGTCGGGATGAGAACAATCCCTTAAAGTTAAAGCTGAGGCACTCTTTGCCAGCACCCTGTTAATGCTACTGCTACTACCTGTGTGTACATCATACCCTGATTTGCACCAACCCTTAAATGTAACTTGGGTGATCATAAATGCCCTTACAGGAACCATTGCTAATCAGACCTCAGGCATCCACCCACGAGGCACATGGTTCCCTGCACTTTTAGTAGACATAGATAAACTTGTAGATACTTACCCTTACCCAGACTGTTTCTACATATGTCCAGGACATTTGTAGAGGAAGCTTATTTCTGTGGGATGTGGGAATGTGTATCTACCAGAGAGATCTGGTGGGAGGTCCCAAAACAGGGGGATTACATACAGGTGAAAAAAAGAAAGAAACCCCCCCCCCTTGCCATCAAAAAGGATCTCCCTGGTGTGACCCAATAAGCATAACCTTCACCACTAAAGGTATGGCTGCACAAGGGTGGGAACTTGGAAAACAATGGGGCAAACGAATATGCTCCCCCAGAGGAAAAGCCAAAGGAAGTATTTTCACCCTAAAAGTAGTATATGAAATTCATACTGAAAAGCCAATAGTAGTGGAACCAAACCCTATCTGGCAATTGGATTTAAGTAATAATGACACTACAGATTTAAAAACAGCTGACTCTGAGCCCCTGCTCTCGGATATCCTCACTAAAAACCTACCAAGTGCTAAATAAGTCTAGGCCCGACCTCACTGAATCCTGTTGGCTATGTTTAGATGCAAAGCCACCTTATTATGAAGGAATAGCCCTTCCAGATAATTTTACTCTAGTAACTGAGTCAACAGCTTGCCGCTGGCAGCAGTGCACTGGGCCCCATCTCACTTTACAATCTGCTACAGGACAAGGAACTTGTGTTGGGAAAATGACCCCTTCTCACAAACGCTTATGTGATAAAGTCCACCACTAGAATGGGACAAGATACCTCATCCCACCCAGCTATGGGTTGTGGGCATGTACAACTGGATTGACCCCCTGCTTACACACCCAAGTTTTAAATTTAACTCGAGATCTCTGTGTATTAGTACAATCAATCCCCAAGCTTACCTATCATGAAAAGGAGACTATAATTCTAGAAACAAAATTCTCCCAAGTCAAAAGAGAGCCTGTCACAGCCATCACCCTCACTGCAATCCTAAGTCTTGCTGGTGTGGGGGCAGGAGTGTCAGCTCTTGTTTTTCAAGACCATAAGTACAAAGCTTTAAGTGAAGCTATAGACCTGGACTTAGAAAAGATGGAAAAAGCTATCTCACATCTCTAGGAATCTTTGACCTCCCTAGCTGAAGTAGTGCTTCAGAATAGAAGAGGGTTAGACTTGTTGTTCTTACAACAAGGTGGACCATGTGCTGCTTTAAAGGAAGAATGCTGTTTTTATGTTAACCATTCAAGAATAGTCAAAGAATCAATGGCATTAGTGAGAAACAGACTACAAAAACGTAGACTAGAGCAAGAACAGTCACAGAGTTAGTATGAGTCCCTCTTTAATTGGTCCCCTTGGTTAACAACCCTAATATCTGCAATAATTGGGCCAGTAACCCTACTCCTGCTATTAATGATTATAGGACCTGGCATTCTAAACAGATTAATCTCTTTTATCAAAGAAAGAATAGACATGGTCCAGGCATTGGTTTTAAAATTCCAGTATCGACAAATAAGTCAAGACACTTCTCCCCAGCCCTGAGCCCAGGATAGGGCTCAGACATGATCTAGCTCAAGGGGGGAATGAGAGGGAGCAGCTATGAACCTATTTTTTTTATTATTACTATTTTCCTTGCTTTGCCTTTAAATAGTAGTGGTAGTGGCAAAAATAGAAAAAGATAAAAGAGCTGGGGAAGAAGGAAGACATGGAGGAGAGGGGGGAAGAGGCAAGAGCTGCAGGAAGCTCCAAGGTCATAAATCAAATCAGGTATACAGCCCAGGTGGCAGCAACCAATCAAAAGTTCACACACCTCCACCCCAGCTAAGACCCCAACCACAGAGAGGCAGTTGGCCTATCAGAACCCCAAGACCTCCCTAGTGACCAATGAGTGACCAGACACTAGCTTCTTCCTCAGCTATCTTCTTCAGCATTTTGTTGCAACCCATAGTACCTTGCGAGAAAGTGTATAAAAGTTTCCCTGGCCTTTGTTTAGGGGCCACTCCCCACTGTTTCTGCTTTTCTCTTGGGAGTGACCCGAGCATATGCCTGATAAGAATAAACTTGCTTCTTCCATGTGTGAGTATGGACTCTCAGTGGTGATAATTTAGGCCTTAACACCACCTCTTTAAAATGGGAAAAATAACACATTATCTTTGGTATGTTTATGTTACCAAAGTGATGTCAGAGTACAGTGCTATGAAACAAGAGCTATCTCCCTCACTCATTGTCAGTGTGTACACAGGGCTTGTTCCATGAAACAACAAATGGCGCTCTCCCTCCTTCTGGGTGGGTGTGGGTGGTCCCCTTCCTCAAATCCCATCCCTCACCACCAGGCCTGACACTCTCACGAGCTCCACACATATCGATTAAAAATTATTTATGGAATTTATTGAAGTATTTTTTTTTCGACATCTAAAAGATGAGTTTCTAAAGAGCTGCTTAGGCAAAACCCCAGCCCTTAATATGAGTACGATTCTCAAAAGACATCCCCTCATGCTACCCTAGAGTATGCTTTCCCTCATTTTATAGTTTTTCATGCTAAAAAAAAAAGAAGACAAATACTGTCTTTCAGATTTGATGCAGAACCTCTGAGCTGTGCCAGTTTCTTTGCCCTTGGGTAGTTTTTCTGACATTAATGGCTGACAGCAGGGCTACAAATAGTCATTTCTTCCTTCAGGGACTAAAGGAAATGAGCAAGATCCTGAAAGACGCAGCCAAATGCAGTTGCTTAACAACTAGGAAATCTGTGATTCCTACTTAGGCAGAATTGACTGTCTTTGCAGCTATGAAGAGTTTAGTTTCCTTACTGCCAACCCTACATCCTGACTGACGTTTTATGTGTACCAATGTTATTGTATTTCAGTTTCTAAGACAAGATTAAGGCATTTCCCTCCCCAATAAACAAACATAATGAACGGCATCAATACGGTTCCCCAGATCATTGTATGACTGAATTACCAATCCCTGAGGTTTGGCTGTTTTTAAATCAGAAAGCTATTAACTAGCTAGATGAGAGCTGCATGAATATACATTGAATTAGAAATCATTGGTGCATGGGGCAACCAGAGATCTCTAGCGATCTCATTCCTCACCTCGAAATCATTTGGGAAGAAAAGAGGAAAGTAGTGTGAATATATTTACTATCTATTCAGAGGTTCCTGAATTAATACGCTAAACCTACTTAAAGAAAACTGCAAGAGCTCATAAAAGACTATCTTTTTTCCAGAAAGAAAGATAATTACAACTCAATTTTATTTTTCTTGGGTCAAATTTCTACATTATTTGGGCTTTCGTCAATGTAGAATGTATAATAACACTTCTTTGAAAGTTTAAAAAACAGTTTCATCAAATTTTATGACCAATTTGCAGTAAAGATCATGTTATGAAACATTGTTTACACAGGTTAGTTAGATATCTTCTTTAATTATATTCATGACCTACATAGAACCGAACTTGTTTAATAAGTGATGCTGAATTCTTAAAATTTCATTATAAAGTAGTGAAAAGGTTGTTTTGTTGGCATATATTTGAAAGTAACATATCACATTTGATTTGGCGAGCAATTGCACGTAACAGTGTAGACTAAATTAGCTTCATGTTATAGTCTTAAAATAGGCAAAAACTGTCTGCAATTTTTGTATTTTGCGCTTTTTGGAAAGTCTGCATTATCACTATTAATAGCTTGTTTCTATATTTCGAGTTAAAGGCAAGGTTTTAGGCTTACTAAAAATAATAATTTTAACATAGGTAATCTTTAGTTTTAAAAAACCAAGTTAGATACAGTTGCTGGTGTTTTTCCCCCTTTAACATTTCTTTTTTAAAAATTTAAAGCCTTTTTACGTTAATACGAGGTGCGACATTATCTCCTAAGGTCAATGTTCTTTAGGCATCCTCATCAGCAAGCATTATTTTCCTCAAATTTAAAAACCATGTAAAACAATCTTGAAACCTAAATCAAGATGCTACTCTGCCCAGGTACGGGATACCATCATCTGCGCTTAGAGGTCTAGTTAAGAGATAACTTTGATTAGTCCTTTACAAACAATTGCTTTTATCTGGATGTTTTAAAACAGAACTTGAAATAGGTGTCACAGAGTTCTTTCAAAACATGAATCCTCAGGACCACTTCCCCAACCTAGAGGCTGACGGTTCCGCCCCCTAACTGGACGCAGACCCCGCCTTCACCGGAGAGGAGGCCGGACTGGGACGTGGGGGATTCCACCTGCCGGATGGTGACAGGAAACCCAACGGCCCCCGGCGTGTCCCCGGGCGGACTCCGGGTAAAGCCGCTGACCCGGGGCCGGGCGGAACCACTGTGCGCGCTGCCGCGTTTCCGGGGGGGGACCCTCAGGACGGGACACCGTGTATCTCCGGCTGACAGGGCTGCGGCGGGGCCCGGGCCGGCTATGAAGTTTCGGGGCAAGATCGTGGACGGGGCCTGTCTGAACCATTTCACACGTGAGCGGGGAGGCGGCCGGGGAGCGCGGGGCGACGGAAGAGGCAGGGCGCGCGCGCCGGGGGCCCGGCGCGAGGACGGGCCCGGGTGGGTGGGTGGGGCGGAGGGCACCTGCGAGGTTGAGGGTGGGTTCTGAGGGATGGTTCTCAAACTGGATTCCGAAAGGCTGGCTTCTTTGTTGCTGTCTTGTTTTGTTTTGTTTTTAAACTGGCCAGTGCAATGCCTGGCATTGACATTCCTTCATCTGGGCCCCAGGGTCCTTCCGCGCCGACTATGCCTAACCTTGGCGTTGAACTCTGTGCTGCGCTACCCGACATAAAGTTTGTGTTGAATGAATAAATGGCCTGACTCCTTACTGGAGCACGGATGGTGAATGCTGCACACCTCCCAGGGTGGTTGGGAGACTGGCACGACATCAGCAGTGTGAAAAGTACTTTCCAGTGTGATACCTACTTAAACAGCTCTTTTTCCACCGGCGGGTAGCACCGTAATGAACTGGAAATTCTACAAGATAAGTTGGCCTCTAAGATACCTTATGTACATTTTAGTAACTTCTTACTTTACCCTGTGCTTTAGGAGTCAGTAACATGATAGCAAAACTTGCCAAAACCTGCACCCTCCGCATCAGCCCTGACAAGCTGAACTTCATCCTTTCAGACAAGCTGACCAGCGGAGGGGTGAGCATGTGGTGTGAGCTGGAACAGGTGAGCTGGAGTTCCCTACAGGCCTACACACTCCACTGAATTCCCTGGAATGGCCACAAATGCCCTCTTTTCTCTCCTCCCCCTACTTGGTTCCCTTAGGAGAATTTCTTCAGTGAGTTTCAAATGGAGGGTGTCTCCGCAGAAAACAATGAGATTTATGTAGAGCTAACATCGGAAAACTTATCTCGAGCCTTGAAAACTGCCCAGAATGCCAGAGCCTTGAAAATCAAGCTGACTAATAAACACTTTCCCTGTCTGACAGTGTCTGTAGATCTGGTAAGTAGGAAGGACAGGGTTTCTGAGATTTTCCACAAGGGTCTTGGCTTCAAAGGACTGGAAGTAATTAAGCCTAGGCATTTTTTTTTTAACAATACTGATGGAAACCATTTGATTCTATTTGAAATTAAAGATCAGGTACATAACTTGTTTTTTATTTAAACATTAAAAAAATTTTTTTTTCCTTTAGAGGATGCTGCCTTTTCTAAGCAGTAAAACACCTGGCATCTCTTAGTGGTATTGTCTTGTTCTCCGCACTCCTCAGCTCTCCTCAGAGCAGGACAGGTGTATCATCATTGTTAAATGAATTTTGAGTGAATGAGCTGAGAACACTCTACTTAGATTTGGTATTTCAACTTTTTTGTCCTCTGTTCTTTGGGCATTTTTGTTTATTCATGTTCCCTTTGATGCCCCCATCTGCTGTAATACCTTTAAGTGACAGCTTTCCTTTAATCACTCACCTGTCTTACATGCTACTGCCAGACGAATTTAGTGCACAGCTGTCCTATACACATATACACACACACACCCCAGAGTGGCTTTCACTACTCACAGAATGCAGTTCATACTTCCTAAGATGACCAGAGTTCTTCACAACACATTCTGGAGCCCAATTGCAAACTACTACCGTACCCTCTGAGTGGTTCTCTGGGTGTGTCCCAGCTGCCAGGCATTGGTGCATTGGGGCTTCTACTCACAGTCTCTCTCTTCTCACTCTCTGAAGCCTTGTCTCCTTCAGTGCTGGGTACCAGTGCCACCTCCACCCTGACCTTCCATTATCCTTTCAGCAATCCTTTATATGTTGTATGTACTGTCCCCATCTATAGGGGAGTACGATATTCAGTTTCAAGCTTTCTATGGAAGAGGATCCCTCAACTTTTCTTCAAAACTTTTTCTTAACTCTTTGCAGGCAGGCAGTTATGTCATAAGGTAAGTTTGGTGTATTTCTTCAACTGCTTAAAAAAAAGCATGATCGTAACCTAAAATACTTTTCTGTCTGAAGTACAACATACTGTGGTCTATGAGATTCATAGACACTCCTAGGAATAGATAAGTACATACAGTACAACCTCCGTAAGTTAACCACTCAAGGGACTGTAACAAACTGGTTATATAATAAACATATCTGTCCTGTGGTCACCATAAGGAGCTAGCCCTACTGTATTGACACATATATGTGGTGCATGTGTGGTCTATGAGAATTAGGAAAACTTGAGGTTGACCTAATGTAGGGAGGTCATCAGCTATGGAGGTTCTACTTTAGTTTGTCTTCTAGCCATATAGAAACTGCAGTATCCTGAGTGTCCACAGAGCAAAGGATGGTCTTCTCTGAGTTGCTTCCTTGAAGCAAACCTGCTTCATGGCTTTGTGTGTGCTGTTTCCCTTGATCCCATCTTCCCATGGCTGCTGCCTCTCCTTGTTTTGGTGACACCTGAAACACCACCTTACATAGGGCTGTCCCTTTACCTTTCAGTCTAAAGAGTGTTCCCCTCCACTCAACCTGGTTACTCTGCTGTGCTTTCTCAAGGTTCTATTGAGTGTTTCCATGGAATTTCATTTGTTTTCATATTGATCCATTTATTCCTCTGAAACCTTGGGTACCTTTTTGTCTCATTCACCACACTCCTCAGCTCCCTTCAGAGCTGTGCCCACAGCAGAACAGGTATATCATCAATGTGGTTCAGTGGATTTTGAGTGAATGAATTGAAAACATTCCACTTGAATTGCTTTGAGACAGAGTCTTTGCTTTTTTGCCCCGATAGAGTGCTATGGCATTATAGCTCACAGCAACCTTCAACTCTTAGGCTTAAGCAATTCTCTTGCCTCAGCCTCCCGAGTAGCTGGGACTACAGGTGCCAGCCCTATCTCCTGGCTATCTTTAGAGATGGGGGTCTCTTGCTCAGGCTGATCTTGAACCTGTGAGCTCAGGCAATCCACCTGCATTGGCCTCCCAGAGTGCTAGGATTACAGATGTTGTTGTTTAATAGTGACAACATAAAAATATTTTTAAATTTCTTTTCTTGGCAGTTATCTGTGTCTAGCAGTAGCCGCATTGTGACACATGACATCCCCATAAAAGTTATTCCTAGAAAATTGTGGAAGGACTTACAAGAACCTGTGGTCCCACACCCTGATGTAAGTGATACCTACGATCCTTGTTGTTGATCGCACTCCTTTGGAAGTTGTGATTTGAATTCTCTAGTTGTAGTGGTAGACTTACAGTGTATTTGATTTGAAAGTTATATAGTGCCTGAGAAGAGAGAGATACTCATTTTAAAGGATACTCAAGGAAAAAGTTAGAATATATGCCTTTTGTTATTTAGGTAAAACATCTTAAAATATCTTGTACATGATTAAAAATACTATACTATACATTTTCTGTAAGGAAAATAGAATACTATACATTTTCTGTAGGAAAATGTCATGCTTAATAACATCACTTAAAACTGAAGTAATACTTTGGAGGACAATTAGTATTTATTCATATTATTGGTGTTAGGTACCAACTTGGGTTTCACAGGACTTAATCCTTTTTTTGGCCTGTCAGGCATGCCATCCCTATGTGTGTAAGAGGGCCAAGAAAGAGGAGCCTCATGACCTAGAGCTTGGGTTAACAGTCCTGCTGATACTCATAGGAACCCTACAGTCCCTGAAAATAAAGGTGATGCCAAAGGGCCCTTTGCCTCCTGCTCACAATTTATTTAAGAAGAAATTACAAAAATATACTGGGTAAAATATTTATTTGAATTTACCAGAAGATATTTACACTGATTTGGAAACACCCAGCGTTTTACAAGCACTGTGAGTAACAGTCTCAGGTGCGATGCAGTGGCTGCAAGCTGTGTTTTGCACAGAGCTCTGGGTGTAAACAACCCTTAGAGGAAGGCGTCCTCTGAGTGCTAGGGTTTTTTTTTTTTGAGACAGAGCCTCAAGCTTTCCCCCTGGGTAGAGTGCCATGGCATTACAGCTCACAGCAACCTCCAACTCCTGGGCTCAAGCGAGTCTCCTGCCTCCACCTCCCAAGTAGCTGGGACCACAGGCGCCCGCCACAACGCCCGGCTATTTTTTGGTTGCAGCCGTCATTGTTGTTTGGCAGGTCCGGGCTGGGGATCCGAACCCGCCACCTTAGGTGTACGTGGCTGGCGCCTTAGCCGGTTGAGCTATAGGCGCCGAGCCAGTGCTAGGGTTTTATTCCCTGTACACTCCCATAGCGGCATCTCAGCTCAAGTGCTGTCATCCATCTGGAACCAGAATGCCCACAGGGATGTGGTCGCTGAGGTACTAGAGGCAGACATTCCATTCTTTAATTTGCTTGAACACCCATGAGTTAATGAAATTATAAATTTGGTGTTCTTTTTACATTTTTAAAGAACATTCAGAAAATATAAAAATGGAATTTCAGAGTTTTTGAGCATGCATCCATTCCAAAATTAGTTACAGAGCACCTGTCATTACTTGAATGCATTGTTATTTTTAATACTTGTGATTTTTCTCATTGCTTTTGTAGGTTAGTATTTATTTACCAGTCTTGAAGACTATGAAGAGTGTTGTAGAAAAAATGAAAAACATCAGCAATCACCTTGTAAGTTATAAGTTATAAGTTATAACTTTTTCAGAAACAAACTTGGAAGTACCCTGTGTGGACTGCTTGGCTGAGAGGCAGCTTCACCGGGGCCAAGGTGTGGGTACTGTCATGCTCACCCCGGGGCATCCCAGGCAGGCAGGCACCTCCTCACTGAGTCCCCACTCATGAGGACCTGGCTTGGTGTTGAGAACCTGCACATTGGCGGTTGTGCCTTTAGAAACATAATGCTTTTCAGCTCTCATTCACTGAGGAAATCTTTTATATTTGCCCCCAATGCCTTGTGTTTATATTTAGAATTTATTCTAAATTTATTCTATATAGAGAATTCCATCAGCAATCCCGCCTTTTTTCCTTATATTCTGGATGGAATGTTACATCTGTTTCTTGCAAATGTGTATATATGTTTTAATGAATCACTGATATGATTGACAGTGAGTTTGGAGTGTTCTATCTACTTGCCAAGTAACTTCAAGTGAGCCAAGGACAGAGACCTGCCACACTATAGCTGCCTTATTACAAGCAGCTGTATACCAAGCTGAGAGCCCTTTTTATATTTTTATTTTCTGTTTATTCTGTTAATACCTCCTACTGTCACTTGTCACCAAATGCTGCAGCATATGACAGTGATTACAAATTGTGTGAACTATCCTTGTTCACACCTAGAGTTTTCCCGAATTCTTCCTTCATCCACCCCCACAAAAATATATTTGATTGTGTCACTTTTAAAAACTAGCACCCATCTGATGGAGCATATACTCTTGCTCTTCCCAGTCTGCTAGGCCAGGTCTGCAGCCCATGTCTGCAGCACTGCATGCCCTCCCTGCACAGCCAGGCAGGGCTCTGACGCTCCCACAGTGCTGCTGCTTCTCCATTATGTCTCGCATGTAGTTTCTTCTCTCCATCTCCCCACAGACTTTCTCAGAGTTCACTGCAGACCTTTTCCCTTCTACTTTGACTAGAAGCCCCTGCCCTGAGCTCTATCCAGTGCACGTGGTAACACTGCTAGTGTCCCTGAATGCCTCCTGAACTGCCAGCTTCTTGAAAAGAGAAACCTTGTCTTAATCACTATCTTTGCATCCCACCCGCCCAGCATTGTGTTATCACTTAGTAGGCAATAATAAGTGTTGTTGTATGGATCTGGAATGAAGTTTCTCTCCAAGGAATCTTGGAAATTACAAACTTTTTTTAATCCTAGAAATTTTTCACTTACGAGCAGTACTGTCATAGGTCCTGCTTGCTTAAAGCTTTTCCTTCCTAACAATCCTTATAGAGCTCGTTTTAATTTAGAATTTCCTTTCCATGAAACAGTATCTCTGTGCTGACATTGGTGTCACCTGTGACTACTGTGATGTTGATCCAGTTGTCAGGCTGGCTTCCTCTAGGGTTACCCTAGGGACTTCCAGAGAGATTCAGAGAGCCTCGGGGAGATTCAGAGAGTCCCAGGAGAGAAAAGACACGGCAATTAATTGAAGGAAACATTTGTTTGTT
Source organism: Otolemur garnettii (assembly GCF_000181295.1). Taxonomy (NCBI): domain Eukaryota; kingdom Metazoa; phylum Chordata; class Mammalia; order Primates; family Galagidae; genus Otolemur; species Otolemur garnettii. The sequence goes on from NW_003852518.1 coordinate 3,645,131, forward strand.
CTTTCTGGACAATGGAAATGAGTCAGCAAAGTAGAGGTTGGAAGGGTAGTTTAGATAAAAATCATCAGAGGCATTTTGTTTTGTCTGAATGTTTAAGAAACGGAAGTTTTGTGGAGTGGCTACTGTAGTCTGGTATTACTGAATGGAAAGTTATCAAGTTAGAGTGGCCAAGTGTGTAGTGAAATCTACTTGGGTAACTAGAATTTTGTATTTGCCTATTACAGGCAGTAGAATAAAGGAAAATGGGTGGGATTCAACGTACTACAAATGTCCACCTCACCATCCGAGATGCTTTCCTCCTCCCTGTCTTCATTTAGTGATGATGGGGAGTGTTGTCTGTGAGACTCGTGAGCAGAAAAAGGAGGAGGGACTACCAGGAATCTACACCTTGTTCTAAGACATTGCTTCTAAGCTCCCCTGCACGTAAATCCCCGGGGGTCTGATAGGAGAGGTCTGGGCTGGGGCCCAAGGCTCTGTGTGACCACTTCCCAGGACGTACTAGTGCTGTGCCCTTTGGACCACATGGAAAACAGTGCTCTGTGCACTCTACTGTGCTTGAAATGTTATCTGAGTAATGGAGCTTTGCAGGATTGGCCTTAATGATTAAAACAAGGAAAGGAGTCCCAAGGCAGGGAGAACAGGAGTGGAAGAGAGGAGCTGGGTGGAGAACAAGTGAGAAATTAGAGCGGCAGAGGCCTGGAAGCCGGGCGTGGGAAGTAGGATGTCGTGATGTAAAAGGGGAATTCGTGGGCACTACACATCTGGGCGCAGCTTTCAGCCACACCACTTGGCGTGCACTCTAGTGCTGAGCATCACCCTAGATGGGAATAGTAGTGCAGTTTTCACAGGGTGTTTGCCACTTTTTGTAAGTTTAGAGTTATTGGTTTTTGCTGTTTATTGTTTCTGTGTTTGAGACAGCAACTCACTCTGTTGCCCATGTTAGATGCAGTAGCATCATTGTTGCTCACTACAACCTCAAACATCCTGTAGTTGGGACTATAGGCACACACCACCCCCTGGCTAATTTCTTCTTTTTCTTTTTCTTGTTTTTTTTGAGATGGGGTCTTGCTATGTTGTTCAGGCTGGTCTTGAACTCCTGGCCTCAAGCGATTCTCCTGACTCAGCCTCCCAAAGTGCTAGGATTACTGTGTGAGGCACTGTACCCAATCTATAGATAATTTATGATAGGTGCCCATTGTAATTATTCAGCATTCAACAAACCATAGGTGTAACTATTATTAAGGAAATCATTGAAAGAAATATGATCTTATCTTGATTCTTAAAAAAATCAACTGTGTTGATGTGCATAATATTTTGGATAACTGATTCATAAACACAAGTGATCAATGTTCATGGAACTGATTGCTTGTTAATTGTTTCAATTTGTATTGACTATACACTGCCATGTGCCAGACACCAAGTATGGTCAGGAGAGAGTTGGAATCAAATGTTCCATTACACAGATTTTACAAATTTGAGGAATGCCTGAGAGAGCATTTAAGCCTGAAGTGAATCTACAGCCATTGCAAGTTGCTCAGAATTTTTAGATACAAATAAGTATCTAAAACCACTGCTTTTTGAAAACAGTGGGAATTTACAGATCTTAGGTGGTATTTGACCCAAATGGGTATGTTAGCTTTGCAGAGCCCTAGTAAGCAGTGCAGAATACTCATAAGAATTATTTTATACATTTTATTTTAGTCAAATATTTTTCCAGATTATAAGAGAATGGGTTAAGAAATACAACAGTATATTTTGGGATTAGCAAAAGAAAAGGTAAATTTGCTAGATTATGCAACAAGGAAGTTTGGGGGCTTTTTTTGTTTGTTTTATCAAAAACTCAAAAATAAGAGCTCACTCAAGTTAAAAAACACTTTTTCATATTGAGTGAGAAATATTCAGACTTCACCACTTTGAAGGGACGCTAAGTAGTGTTCACTAAACATGGACAGGGAAGCAGAGCTGTGCAGACTGGGCGCCCTTTAGATTCCTCTCCTGCAGCACTTTGAGGACAGCCCCCACAAAGTAAGACTACAGTGCTTACCTTTCTGGTTTCCAGGGGTATTGTTTTTGTGTTGCTGGTTGGGCAGAATGCTACCTCGAAAACCTACCTGGGCTTTCCTGAGACCTCCCAGGCTTTAACAGTTGACAGGTATCAATATCAGGAGAGGTGCTGTGTCCCTTGGACAGGTTATCAGAAGCTCAAACCAGTGTGGCATATGTTTCACTTCTAGTTCTGTTCAGTTAAAATAACTGATTGATTGTTGATGGGGGAGGGAGGAGCTTGAAAGGAAAGACAGACAGACACACATACCCCCCTCCCCCACCATGCTCCCGGGGCTGGGAGAGCAGGAGAGGAAGAGATGAGGGAAAGTGAGGTGAGGTGAGGCAGAGGCAGCCCATGACATGGAGGGCCACAGCCAGCCTCAGGCCTGGTAACCCATGGTAGCCCCAGACCTTTCTGAATTTGGAAAGCTCATTTTCCAACATTGGAGTTTATTTTTTAAGTAAATGTTATGTTTCATGAAATGCTGAAGGCTTTATGGTCATATTAAATGTGCAGTTGTGACAGTCGGCTTGGTCCATTTATATGTACAAGGTGCCGATTTCCACATTCTCTTTCTGTTCTCCCCCTCTTGTTTTGTAATAGTTTCATTATGTCTCCATTGTCAGATAGGAAGTTATTACACATTGTTCTCTCCCCATAACTCCCAGTGTTTAGTTTTGATTCTATGGGTAGAAATAATGCTCACATATTTTGTTCTGTAACTTCTCCAGTTATTTATTTATTATTATTATTTTTTTTTTTTTGAGACAGATTGTCACTTTGGTGCCCCCGGGAGAGTGCTGTTGTGTCATAGCTCACAGCAACCTCAAACTCTTAGGCTTAAGTGTGTGAGGCTCCTGCCTCAGCCTCCCGAGTAGCTGGGATTACAGGTGCCTGCCACAATGCCTGGCTATTCATTTCTTGTTATGTGAAGCTTGTCTCTACCATATCACTCAGGAAGGACTGATGGGAACAGGGTTTTTTTTTTTTTTTTTTTTTGAGACGGAGCCTCAAGCTATCCCCTTGGGTAGAGTGCCATGGCATCACGCTCACAGCAACCTCCAACTCCTGGGC
>NW_003852518.1:3649069-3675068 GCF_000181295.1 Otolemur garnettii
CGGGTACCTGTCTGCTCTTCCCATCTCGGTTTCTCCTCACTGTGCTCCCGGGTACCTGTCTGCTCTTCCCATCTCGGTTTCTCCTCACTGTGCTCTCCCTGGTGCCTGTTTGCTTTTCTTCTTTGTAGTTTAGATCCCATTTTTGAAATTTTTCCTTACATTTCTCACTATTTCCTGAGCCTTGTCATCTCTGCTTTTAGGTGAGTATGTTGTCTGGTTTCAGCTCCGAGCTCCCCTAATTCTGATTTATGCTGTTATTTAATGGCTTCTGTTATTGTTAGTTTCTTTCAGTCCATCTTGAAATAATAGCTCACCCTCAGCATCTGCTGTGGGAAATGCTTTTAGGTTTCTAAGTATGCCGCAGGGCATTAGTATTCGTTTCTTTTTTTCAGATATCTCTGTGTAGATTTCAGCTGCAGTCTTTCTGTTACTTATGTTGTTGCTGTTGTTACAGATGGTTTTTTGGAGGGTGTCTCCTGGTTAGTGTGGGAGTGGCCAGGATAGTTATCTGACTTTATCACTCTAGGGTTCTCTGTTCTTTATAACTACAAAATACAAAACCATACAGCTTGCCCTGCCGCTACCTTCCAGGACTTTCTGTCTGCCCCCTTTCTCCTCTCTTTCATTTAAACCTTCATTTCTGTGTCTGTCCTATCCCGCTGGGATTCTTACTTCCCACGGTTCCCCCTCAAGGCTGGGCTCTCTGCTGTTTTAAGGGAGCTCCCTCGGCTCTGCCCAGGCCTCCCAGGAATCCCACCTCCTTGCCTCAGTCTCCTCCCAGTCCATTGTTTTCACTTATCCAGAGTTCCAAACTCTGGGGTGGGGGGACCTCTCCTTTGGAGGCTTGGGGGTTTCTGAATTCTTGGCTCTCAGGCCCTATCGTGGCTGTCTGTGTCTATGCCAGCTGAGCCTTGATGCCCTCTGAGGTATTCTGAGGATTTGTGGGGTGCCTTGTCACCTGGTGTTGTGGAAGTGGAAACCCATGGGTTCCCCCCAGCCTTTGCCTTCCTTTTCTAAAACCGTATAAAATAATCAATTTGCAGGTTATTGAAGCAAACCTAAATGGAGAATTGAACTTGAAAATAGAAACTGAATTAGTGTGTGTCACAACTCATTTTAAAGATCTTGGAAATCCTTCATTAGGTAAGTTTTGTAGTAAGTTATATTTTGCTTTTGATAAATTAATTGTTGGATTTAGTGTACCTTCTGAGGTGTGCTAATGTATAAAGGTTGAAATTTGGTTGGCTTTGTTTCACACTTGGGGAGAGAATAAAGGAGGTGACTTACCTGTCCCCGCAGCTTAGTGGAACAGTAGCCAGGGGAGTGAGAGGCTGTGTCACTAAGCGGCTGGGCAATCCATGCAGGGTCTTGCTCCCCTCTGCAGTTCAGGTCACATTAAATGGCCTCTAGGATCCCTTCCCGCTCTTCAGTTCCCATTCTTCTCCTGAAGTCTCCATGTTCTCACCTGGAGTGGAGTCAGGAAGGTAGATATGTTTCTTATCTTCTCCTCCTTTAGTCACTTCAATACTTAGATAAAATCTGGTCTCACTTGATCACATTTTTCATATCATACCGGGTAATAAGGGACATTGGAGTTGGCTGAGTAAGCAGTGAGGGGAGGTGGTGATTGACAGCTGGCTGAGTCTACCTCAAAGGGAGTTAGAACTGTGGCCCTGGAGCTCGCAGTGGGGGGTCACTGCAGTCATGGAAGGGCTGCCTGAGCTGGAAAGCAGGCAGAGGGCCAGGTAAAAAATACCTGCTGGTGATGTGAACGTCATTTTATGTTACATGTGTTCCAAAACAGACAAAACAAGGCCTCTGTCACTTTTAGAATTAAGATTTCTTACTATGAGCTTGCTTGAAAATCCATGCATTATCTAGCACAGTGCTCCAGAGGCTTCTCACTTCCTGGTGAGGGGCATACTGTCCGGCAGAGTTAAATGCATATGCTTCAGGCTGGACAACACTGTGTGAAGTCACTCGTTTTGTGTCACTGGTTTTGTTTCCACCCACAAGGTAGGACTTAACTTTGGTACTATCCTAGAACTTGAAAGGATGTTTTCCCATTCCACTTGAGAATAATGAGCCTTACATTAGTTTATACATAATACACACTTCAGCTCTTCAATACACAGTGAGTACCAGTAAATACAATTTTCTTGGACCTTAAGTGAGAGATTGAGTCATATTTTCAATCCCTGTAAGTGATCCCTGGAAATTATTATAGTCTTTTAAACAGTTAGGACCTAATAAATACATTTACAAGTTATAATTTTTTCTAGGATTCTAAAATCAGTGGTAAGGGGAATCATTTGTTTAAGTACAATGCATTACACATCTCTAGGTTTCCTGTTGTTACTGAAATTTCTTTCTTTAGTAGGTCATTGGTCACAGGGATTCAAAGAATAAACCCATGGACCACAGATCAGTGATGAGATAGGATTTATTGGACAGAAAGGAATACAGAAGAAGTAAAAAGCACCAGAGCTTCTGGCAGAAGGAAAGACCTAAGTGAGAAGTCTCTATGTGGGACCTTTGTCTAGGGCTGTAAGGTCTTGAGAATTACCTTTGGCCAGGACATGGTAGATGGAAACACTTTTTTAGTGTTAATGAGTGTGATTGATATATAATGAATCTAGTCCCTCCAGTTTGCAGCAAAAGGTCAGGGTGTTTCTTTCATGAAATTGCCCAGGCCTAGGAAAACTGGGGTCCTTGTCCAGCCTTGAATGGGGGAACCCTGTATCACTTTTATATTCCAAGATGTTGCATGTAAGAACATTCATGTCATTTCAGCCTCTGAAAATGCCTCACAAGACAGAAACCCAGAACAAATGGCTGAAGTACATTTAGATATTAAGAAGCTCCTACAATTTCTTGTTGGACAGCAAGTAAACCCAACGAAGGCTTTATGCAGTAAGTTTGCGTCTCTCTTTTTTCTCATTTTAGATATGTTAGTCAACACTAGTCTAATAGATTGCATGCAGTCTCATAAATGCAAAAATAAATCAGTTAAGTGGATTCTAGCTTTCTAGGACAGTCAGGTTTTCTGAATTTTCTCAAACTCAGAAGTACCTAAAGGTGGCAACAGAGAGACAACCCTTGGGCACTCTGTTCACTTCTGGAGACCTGCAGCCACACTGGGTTGGCAGATGAGTTACGGGTACCTGGAGGGGTGATGTCAGGAGAATGGGCGTGGAGCATATCTTGTTCCCATGTCCATCTCACGTAATGGAGTCGGGATCCCAGATACTGTTTTGCTTAGATATAACTTTTGCTCTTGATTCTTACTTCCTTTCTGTGTCTACTCTGACCCGTGCTCACTGCCCCGTCTCTCTCTGGGCTGCTGATTGTGAACAGTTGTCTCCTCTCGGTCCTGACTTGGCCCTGTCTTCTGAGGTTATACACGTGCTCTGGCCCTCTTCATCAACTGACTATGCATGGGAAAAGTTACTTGCCAAGAGCTTTTCAAGGCTTTTTTCCCTTCCTTGCTACTAAAATCACAGCAACCTAAAAGAAACTGTGGCTTAGATTTGAAGTTCCATCTTTTGTGGAATAGCTCCCAAGTTGAGCTCTCAGCTACAAGAGATCAGAGTTGAGAAGGAGGATGGCCTAGGACCGTATCCCTCATGACTTTCAGATCTTCAGCATCCTGTAAAGAAGGAACAGAAAATTCTAGGCAGCTGTGTCCAGGACCAACCCTTTTGGGTGAGGGACACAAAGAGAAAGGAGAGGAGAGACCATAGCAAGGGTGCTGGACGTTAGGGAATCAGAGAAGGCAACAGATGGAGTAAGGGGCACAGAAGAGTTTGCTAGGATGCAGCGGCTGGGGGGAGGGAAGAAGCTGGAATAGTGTGGATCTGGGAGAATCCTGGGGTGAGGTAGCTGTGTCCATCTGTGTGTAGTTTGAGAAACTGTGAACAATGGTCATGTTCTTAGGGCTGAGTAGGGGGGAACTACACTGAAGTGCAGGGTCTCTAAGAGTGGAAGATGGTATTTCTCAAAACCTTGTTGTGCGTGGACATTTTGTGAAGGAGACTCCTTGTTCATAGCTCTGGACCAGGCCTTGTGGCTGCATTTCTGACAAGGTCCTGGATGATGCCTGGGCTCTTGATCCTGACAAGCACAGTGTGAGTAGTGAGAGTGTGAAACAGCCTTCCTCTCTGCAGTGTGGAACCTCAGGGCAGGAGGGGCTCTGAGCTGCCCTGCATCAGCCCTTGAACTTGGCATTTTTGAGGCTTCTACTCAGTGCTGATAAAGAACATGGAGGAGTTCTCAGCCATAAGGGTGGCAGACTGGGCCGTGGGGGCTCTCTGAAAGTTTACTTTGCCATGCTTGAGGGTAGGAAAGAAATGTGGACCAACAAATTATGATGTAGCAAAGCTACAAAGAAAAAAAAAATCCCATGCTGAACTTCTCACACCTTTATCTTTTCCAAACATCCTTTTCTGTCTTTGTCAGCCTCCATCAGCTGTCACTTCCTCTAGGATGGGTCTCTGCCCCCTCAGTTTCCACTGCTCCCCTGTGCCTTTGCACTACCTCTCCTGAAGAGCACGTGTCTTCCTGCTTATCTTTCATGGTCCCTTTCCCAACCTCTGATTTTCCTGGGATTGGTCTCTGTCTCTGGAGGCTGCTGGCCTGCACGTTCTCATCACATTTCCTATAGAGCTGTGCTCCTCGGTTGCTAGGCTGTGGTTTCTCATCTCACAGTCACATTTCCTGTAGAGCCATTCTCAGCTGCTAGGTCTAGCTCCCATGGCTCCTTCCGTGCTCCCAGTGGTTGTCACACCACATCTTTGCTGCTTTGCTTGGCCTTGTGCCCAAAGCCTTGGATTTTACCCATTACACAGCAAAGTGCCTGGTTGTGGCTTTCGTGGCGTTTGCGGAGCTGTTGAAACACAGGCCCCCCTCCTGCACTCTGGAGTGTGACTCAGGCTGTCCTAGGTGTCGGGGGTTCCTGGGGATTAGCTCTTCTCAGCACAGTTCCACCACTTACTGGTGAGAAACTGCCTTTCTCTAAAGCAGTGGTTCTCAACCTTCCTAATGCTATGGCCCTTTAATACAGTTCCTGTGGGTTGCAACCCACAGGTTGAGAACCACTGGTCTAAAGGACACTGATTTGGCTAAATAGGGTTGCGAGGAAGCCAGCCTGCTAAATGTTTCACCAAGTGCCTGGGCGGCTTTACCTTCTCTCTGTCATTAGCACTGGGGGAGCTGCCTGGGCTACAGCAGTGATTTGGCCTTAGCTGTCACAGTGAGAGCGAGAGGCTAGGGCTTCCGCTGCTGCCTTAGAGAAAACAGACACCTAAAGCAGGAGGCATGGGTGGGAAGGCTGTCCTGAAGAGAGGGGGTGGAAATGTGTGTGTTGCACTAGGTCTTTAAAATAATAGGCTTTTCTTTCCCCAGATATTGTGAGGAACAAGATGGTGCATTTTGATCTGCTTCATGAAGATGTCTCCCTTCAGTATTTCATCCCAGCACTGTCCTAGCACCCTCTTGCCAGACTGGGCAGCGCAGAGACTGACTGGATGGGGAGAGACCATGGGTCATATGTTCTGTGTCATTTGTCTGTGTCCTCCTAGTGCCACAAGTCCACACACTGTACTTATTTCTTTCTCTATAATATTTTAAGTAAAAATAGGATTAATGAAGAACTATTGGATAGACATAATATTTCATAGTACTCATGTCTGTTTTGTTTTTAAGACATTGAAAAGAAAAGCTAGAATGTATTTATTCAGACTTTTAATAACGTTTCATAGCGTTTCTTACTGAAGTTGTGAAACATGCTCATGTAGTTAACAGTGGTGCAGTAGCCAAGTTTGCAGATGTCTGCTGACCTTGGTACTTTCCCAGGGCACAGTCTGTGGCTCGCACTGTGAGTAGTGGGCAGCTGATGGCTCTTGCATCTCATCATCCTTAACTCTCCTTGCTTCCATCCCTCGGATGGCCCCATGGTCATCTCACCTCTGGCCTTGGTTACTCAGAGCATTGCAGGATGTCACAGCTATCGCATTTAGAGCCTTATTCTGACTTGCTGAAGAACCAAGTCCTTCTGGATGCTGGGGTGCCGCCAAGCCAAGCTGCCCTTGTCTGGGAGTCTTCCAGCTGCTCCTCCCAGGTGCTCCCTGGGGCCACTTTGGATCTTTGGTTACAATTCTTTGGATTTCTTCTGTAGTGCACTGGCCCTGTCATTCTGGAGAGAATACCTTTCTGTTTAGAGAAGAAGTAAACAGTTTCTAAGTTAGCATCTGTGCCAAGTGATGAGAGCATATTTCTGTTTATATATCAAAGCCAGTTCTTACTGATGGATGTGCTTTGTCATTATCCATGAAGTATATTCCATCGTATTTCCAATTATAATTAAGTTTCCCTTGCCCTGCGGAGGGAGACGCCATAAATATTATTTAGCGCCATATTACAAAGTCAAGAACTAAGTTGTTTAGGATAAGATGAAGAAATAGAAAACCAAAACAAATGAAAATTCGTTTTTTGGCTTTTTCATACTATTTGGTAAAACCAATGCATTTGAATGACTTGATGTTTAATAATGTTAGCTTAAATAAGACGGAATATTTTGTTAAACCAGCACTTTAAACATAGAACATATCATTTTTAATTTTTAAAGCCTCTGTTCCCTCTTTGGTTTGTAACAAAATTAATTCTAGCTACAGTAGTAAAACCTAAAAATCGGGATACAAAATGAAACAATACTTGAAAATAGTTTTATAAAACTTACATTTCCATTAAAGAAAATGTGTTTAGCAATTTAACCATTTACTCTTTGTAATGTTTATTGTCAAATGTGTAGTATGCCTGATTTTGATGATCCTTTCCGTGGCTCAGGACTTTCTGTACATAGCTGGAGACACCCTAGTTGAGACCCGGGAAGCTGGGTTGTCCTGTCCTCGTCGCAGTGCTGCATCTACCAGCTCGTGCCCCTCTGCATCTGACAGCTACTAAGCGGTGATGGAGGGAGCCGATAGGAAACCACAAGCTCATGGCAATGGGCAGCACTGTTTGACTTGATGATCTACCAAGGTAAAAGTTTTAGGTCAAGAAATAGCAATATATTAAAAGGAATGAATATGATTTGAAAAATTGACATATCTCAAAATGTTCAGATCTATTTTTATTAATAAATAGCTTTCTGGATTTTACAGACACTGGCTGTGATTGTGTTAAGTATTTGTGGTTTATGGAATACTGTCCTAAATGTCAAGGCAAATAAGGAGCTCCATTCCCTGCCTGCCTCAGGCTCAGGGCTCCCTCTCCTTTTGGTAGGCACATCTTGAGCTGAGTTTTGAAGCCATCCTGTGACCAGTTAGGGGACAGATAAGAATTCCTAATTCACATCTTGAGCTGAGTTTTGAAGCCATCCTGTGACCAGTTAGGGGACAGATAAGAATTCCTAATTCAGCCACTTATGACTAACATCCTAATGGCCCTGCAGTCCTCCTCCATCCCTTCCTTGATCCAGCAGGAAGCTGCTTACCCATCAAGTCACCAGGCTGAGTTTGTAGTATGGTGCCATGCCTGGTGCAAAGGACCCCACTGTCAGTGTCCTAGAACTGTGGCCTAAATGTAGTCCTGGGGCTGGAATTCTGGTTCTGCTACCAGGCAAAGAAGGTGTTAATGATGTTTATTTTTTTGGTATGTGTTGCCATGCAATTCTATACTTTTTTTAAAGCTTTATTGAGATATAATTCACATACCACACAACTCGCCCATTTATTTATTTATTCATTTATTTATTTTATTTTTTTGAGGCAGAGTCTCACTACATCACCCTCAGTAGAGTGCTGTGGCATCACAACTCACAGCAACCTCAAACTCTTGGGCTTAAGTAATTCTTTAGCCCCAATCTGCCACGTAGCTGGGATTACAAACGCCTGCCAAAATGCCCGGCTATTTTTCGTTGCCGTTGCCGTTGTCATTGTCATTTTAGCTGGCCCAGGCCAGGTTTGAACCCGCCAGCCTCAGTGTTTGTGCCTGGCGCCCTACCCACTGAGCTACGGGCGCTGCCCCACCCATTTAAATTTACAGCCCTGTGGTTTTTAGTATATTCAGAGTTGTGCAGCCACCACCACAGTCAATTTTAGAAATTTCGGCCTTTCTTCCTCTCTTCTCCCCTTCACCACCTTCTGGCCCCAGACAATTACTTGTCTAATATCTATCCAACACGTATTTGCCTGTTTTGGTTTTTAACTCCTCTTACCTATATGTAATTGTGTATCCTTTGACCAACATCTCCTGCATCCCTTCTTCCCCCGACCCACCCACGTGTCTGGTAGCCACCATTCTGCTCTCTCCTCCTTAGAGCTCTTCTTTTCTAGATTCCACATGTAAAATGAAACATGCAGTATTTGTTTATGTCTGGCTCAATTTCATTTAACATAACGTTCTCCAGGTCCTTTGATGATATTGCAAATAACAGTATTTTGCTCTTTTTTATAGCTGAGTAACATTCCAGCATGGATATGTACAACATTTCATCCATTCTAACCGGTGTGATATGATATCTTGTGATTTTGGTTTGCATTTCTGGATGATAGCCATGTTGAACATTTTTTTAGGGACCTGTTAGCCATTTGTGTATCTTGTTTTGAGAAGTGTCTTTTCAAGTCTTTTGCCCATTTTTTAAAATAGGGTTATCTGTTTCCTTACTATTGAATAGTTTGAGTCCCTTATATATTTTGAATATTAACCCCTTTTCAGCTGTCTAATTTGCAAATATTTTCTCCCATTCTGTAGGTTGTCTGTTCATTCTTTTGATTGTTTGCTTTGCTGTGGAGAAGGTTTTTAGTTCTATATAATCTGATTTGCCCATTTTTGCTTTTGTTGCCTGTGCTTTTGAGGTCTTACCCATAAAATTCTTGCCTATACCATTGTCATGAAGCATTTGTTTCTTCTAGTAGTTTCATAGTTTCAGGTCTTACATTTAAGTCCTTTTGGAGTTGATTTTTTTAATATGGGGAGAGGTAAAGATCTTATTTCTTTTGCCTATGGATATTTAGTTTTCCCGGCACCATTCCTTAAAAAAACTGTTCTTTCTCCAATGTATGCTTTTGGCATCACTGTTGACATCACGTGGCTGTAAATGTGTGTATTTATTTCTGGGTTTTCTATTCTGTTCCATTGGTCTATTTGTCTGTTTTTCTATGAGTGCCATGCTGTTTTAATTACTGTAACTTTATAGTATATTTTGAAATCAAGTAGTAATTGATCTCTAGCTTTGTTCTTTTTACTCAAGATGGCTTTGGCTTGTCAGAGTCATCTGTGGTTTCTTATAAATATTAGAATTGTTTCTTCTATTTTTATGATGTATGCCATTGGTATTTTGATAGGGAATGTATTGGATGTGTAGATGACTTTGGTTAATATGGACGTTTTAAAAATATTAATTCTTAAAATCCATGAACATGGGATATCTTTCCAGTTATTCATGTCATCTTCAGTTTCTTTTACCAGGAATTTATAGTTTTCATCATAGAGATCTTTCACCTTCTTCATTAAATGTATTCCTACATATTTTTTAAAAAATTGATAGCTGTTGTAAATGTAATTTTTTTTAATTTCTTTTTTTGATAGTTCATTATTAACATTTAGGAATGCTGCTGGTTTTTCTGTGTTGTGTATCCTGCAACTTTATAAAGTAGTTTATTAGTTCTCACAGTTTTGGGGAGAGTCTTTAGGAATTTTCTATATTTGAGATGATGTTGCCTGCAAGCCAAGATAATTTAACTTCCTCCTTTCCAGTTTAGATGCCTTTTATTGGTTTCTTTTGCCTAGTTTCTCTAGCTAGGACTTCCAGCACTATGTTGAATTTTAAATGGTAAAAGTGGGCACCTTTGTCTTTTTCCAGATCTTAAAGGATAAGCTTTCAGCTTTTCCCACTTCAGTTCTTAGCCGTAAGTTTCTTAATGTCCTTTATTCTGTTGCAGTACATTTCTTTTCTACCTAATTTGTTGAGAGTTTTATCATGAAGGAATGCTGAATTTTGTCAGATTTTTTTTCTGTGTCTATCGAAATGATCCTATATGTTTGTCCTTGATTCTGTTCATGCAGTGTATGTCATGATTATTGATTTGTGTATGTTGAAACATCCATGCATCCCTGGGATGAATCCTTTGGTTGTGGTGAATGATCCTTTCACTGTACTGTTGATTTGGTTTACTTTGTTGAAGATTTTTGCAGCTGTGGTCATCAGTGATGCTGGCCTATAGTTTTTCTTGTTGCATCCTTGTTGGCTTTTATATGAGGATAATGTTGGACTCAAAAAATGAGTTTCCTCCTCCACATGGGCATGACTAGTTTTGTTAGTTTGTTTCTAGAGGTTTTAATGATCTATTTCTACGTCTTATGGGGATATATTCTCTCCTTACAAAAACCTGGCTTGATGGCCTGTTTTCTGGAATCACAATTGATATTCCTATTCTATAAATGTTCAAATGGGTTAGAGAATGGTTTGGGGGAAGTTAATATTATGCTGATAAACTGTTCTTTCCCTCCTCTGAGAGCAGCTTTTTTTCAGGTTTAAATTGTGCATGATAATTTCTAGTGGTACTGTTTCACATTTTATAGCTCTATGAAGAAGTTGTTTGCTTTTTTTGGAAATTACAATACACAGTTCAAATTGTGTGAAAGATATGGGCACAAAAACACATTTCTTGCAATTTGCTATAGCCATTTAAACATAGTCACGTGTGTCATCTGAATCTTGAATAGCTGTTAATTCAGCAAATCTTACTTGCATTGAAGCAAAACTTTTGTCTTGGCCATATTTATCTGGAGGAAGTACTTTATTTCCTTGGTAGTAAAGTAATGCTCAGTCAGTTAGTATAGAAGGACATCATTTAGGGGACAATCTTTTTTAGTTCAAACAATAAATTTAACCAGTCCTTAGGTTATGTAGCATCATTATAATTTGGTTAATAGTTCCCAAGTTCCTTTTACCAGTGAGTTTTATACCTTCAAACAGCTATTCTGAATTCTCTGTCAGGAATATCATACATCTCTGTCTCTTTAGAGTCTGTCACTGGCACCTTATTTGTCCATTGTGATGTCATGTTTCCCTAATTGTTCTTGATCCTTGTTGTCTTATGTCGACCATGCATTGAATACATAGGCATTTATTCTGGTCTTTCAGTCTGGCCTTGTCTGTTATTGCCCCTGTGCGGTAGGTCTGTCCAGAAATTCTGGGCAGACTCTTTTGCGCTCTGAGCCCATGGGCGCAGTGCTAGATGACCCCCTTAGCCCAGGCCCACTGCTGCCCGCTCAGTGTTTATGCATTGGTTGCTGTGAACCTGACCCTTTTTTTTTTTAAATTAAATCATAACTGTAGATTTATGGGGTACAGTGTGCTGATTTGATATACAATGTGGAATGTTTACAGCAAACTGAGTAACATGACCATCACTTCACTTATTTGTTGTAGTCAGACGTTTATACTCTTAATAGATTTGAAATGTACCATTGCATTATGCACACCTTGTTTTTGTTTCTAAGTTACCCTGGTGGGCTAATCCTATAGCACTGGCCATGCTTCCAGTGGAAAAGAGCACACCGCCTTTGAAGCACCTCAGAATGGTGGGGAAACTGAATGCCCACCTTCCACTCACTTTTTCTACTGCAGAAACCATGAATCCAGGGAAATTCTCACACATGGCACGGTGTGGGTTTAGGGGAATGGCCTGGCAATCAAAGAGAGCCATGTTCCCCTTTCCCTCTGATGACATTTTTTCTGGGCTCTATGGTCCAATGTGGCCCAGCTTCACTCCCAATTTCTGTAATATTCAGGATGGTAATCTTGCCACCAGAGAGTTGATAGTTGAAATTTTGTTGGGTAGAGAGAAGCTGGAGAGCTACTCCTCGTAACATTTTTGCTCACGTGACTCTGATTCTGTACTGTATGTGGATTCTAATAGGGAGAGTCTATTAGAGCTTCTTCTAAGCATAGCTATTGACTTGGGAGATAAAATCATATGTTATAACTGATAATGTCCTGAAATTATCAGGGAAGTAAATTAGCCCCACGTATGCACTGCTGGCAGAAGTGTGAATTTACAGCACTTTGCTGGGGTCCAGTTTAACCCCAGTTTGGTCTCAAATATATATTCTATTGTATATAGAAAGCCTTAAAAAATGTATGCCCCTTTGACTCAATAATTCTGCTTATAGGAATTTTTTTAAAGGTTATAATTAAAGATGTTCTAGTATTGTTATATTAAAAAATGTGAACTATCCTCAATAAGAAATTAATAGGGATTGGTTAAATAATTTATGTTTGATATGATATTTCATACCCTAGAAATAATATTACAGAAAAGCGTGTACTGATATGGTAAATGTTTATGACTTAACAAGGCAGGTTAGACGTTGGTATGTACAGTATGATAGACTGGGCAGATATGCACCAACACTTAGACCTGGTTATTTCTGGGTGGCTTTTATTTCAGTCTTTGTGCATGTATGTATTTTCTCTCTCTCTCTCTCTTTTTTGTCTCTGGTACTTTCTCTGTAATTTTTTTTTTTTTTTGAGACAGAGTCTCACATGTATGTATTTTCTAAAAATTTTACAACCAGTTTTGTAATAACAAAAAAGTATTTTTAAGGGATTAAATAATCAATGTTTGTTGTGTAAGTGTTGTGCATCTTCAATTGGCAATCACAATCTCTTGAACATTGGATTTTCAGCTCTTAATTTTCAAGCACATCATTATTTTTATAAGTAGAAAGTCAAACTTTTATTTGTCATGTTGAAATTGTACCAGGTTCAATCAGGTGGCACCACCTTGCAGAATAATTTCATCTTAATATCTCCCCAACATGAGTGAGGCTTAATCACTGTAACAGTCTTTGTAGTGATGGCAGAGAGACCAGTTTTAAGGTACTAGGCTCCAGAATCCTGAGCGAGATCAGCCAAGCCCTGGGACTTTACAGATCATCAGAGGATAAGGAAGCTGATAAGGATAAGGGGTAGCATGAGGAACCAAAGCTGCTTTCCTGGGATCTAGGCCTTCTTTGCTTATAGCACTCCTAGACTGAACTAATCTGGTAACATGTGCAGGGTAGGTAGCTCAGGACA
This sequence comes from Otolemur garnettii, assembly GCF_000181295.1. Classification (NCBI taxonomy): domain Eukaryota; kingdom Metazoa; phylum Chordata; class Mammalia; order Primates; family Galagidae; genus Otolemur; species Otolemur garnettii. The sequence continues at coordinate 3,662,154 of NW_003852518.1, forward strand.
ACAGTGAATCTCAGACCTGGGGATAGATTCTGGCTCATACTAACACCCTAATCATGAGCAAGTGCTTTAGCCTCTTAGGAGATTCTTGACGCTGACTAACTGTGCTCACCACCTGTGGGGGTTAGAATTAAAGGAAATATACTACTCATGGGAACGTTTCTAAATTGAGAAGTATAATATAAAATGTAAGCATTTGTAAACTGATTACCACAGAGCGGGTCTCTTTCATTTATAAAGAAAAGACATTTATGGTTCTGGATCCTGCGAAGTCCAAAGTTGGTGAAAGCCCTCTTGATGCTGTCACCTGGTGGAAGGGCAGAAGGGCAGAAGGCCGATATACTGGTGCATTAGGCACAGAGGAACCAGGAGGGAGGGGTGCAGTCTATTTATAGTAACACACACTGACAATGCCCAGTCCACTCCCAGAATAGCAACCTTAACCCATTTGTGAGGGTAGAGCCTTCATGACCACATCAACTCCCGTGAGGCCTTGCCTCCCAACCCTGCTGCACTGAGGACCAGGCTTCTAACACATGGATTTGGAGGATGCATTTGACCTACAGTATGGGCTTTACAAAAAAAAAAAGCCTGAAGAGGCTCGGCGCCTGTGGCTCAAGTGGCTAAGGTGCCAGCCACATACATCTAAGGTGGTGGGTTCGAATCCAGCCTGGGCCCGCCAAACAATGATGACGGCCGCAACCTGAAGAAACCGGCCTCGTTCCCAGTGGATCTGTGCTGCTAACCAGTGGCTGCCAGTTCATAATAATGCACAGTGTAAGTTACTGGACAAAGAGGGTCTAGCAGCTTGTCACTGCCCAGCCAATTTGGAAAGGTGGGGATTAGGTCCATCAAGCTTTGTTACCAAGAAGGCCAGAATTCTGGAGTAGAGCGAGGGTAGCCTCTCCTAGACTGTCTGCCCTTCCATTTCCAAAACCAGTTTTATACACAAAAGTTAAAAGCAAAGCCTGTGATGTTAAACCTTAAGCAACAATAAGCAATAAGCAGCATAACATGTGACCTATTACAACATTTCCAATTCGAAAGTTAAGCTCCTAAACCAGTCCTCCTAAACTGTTCAAGGTACACATCTTTGGGCTGGGAGCTAAATTTACAAAAGAACAAGAACAGAAGACCTGAGGGGAAGGTCAGTGGGACCTCAGTGGACTGGGCGGCTGTGTCTGGGCCCAGCCTGACTCCTCTCACTGCACGCACCCCACGTGGGCTCGGTAGCTTCCACTGCTCTTGTGGTGCTTACAGAAGTTTGGTCAGCACATCCTGGTACACTGTCATCATCCAGTGACCTCAGGGCTGAAACTCTATGACCAGACAGCCCTGCAGCCCCAGCCGAGTTACTTAAAATTTGGGTTCTTAAAAAGCATCTTCGTGTATATACATTATAACCACTTTTTACTGTACTAATTCCAGTTTAATCTGTCTATATAGCTGTCTTCCTTGCAGAGAGAAAATCCTAATCCAAGGTTCGGGATGAGGCTCCTCCCATACAGGAGAAGAAAAGCAGCTGACAGACAGAAGTGAGAGCCAGACTGAGCCCCGCTACCTCACGTTTTGGGGTTTTTAAAAAACTTTTCTGTGTTCACTTCTTTCACTGTTTGCAAATAAACCCTGTAGAGGAGGCAGAGGGGATAAGGAGGGCTGATGAGAGGGACGTGCAGGATGGAGTCCAGTGCCTGCGCAGTAACGCTTCCCCTAGTTCATACCCAGGCTCCCCAAAGCACCCATAATTGGAGCTTCCCCCCTCCTGGAGCACCCAGTCTTGCTAAATCAACAATGTAATGCCCAGCGCTCTTGAATGTTCTAGAGGCTTGTGTGTCCTGAATGACACAGGTGGACGTTCCTAAGCATTGTGCAAGTCTGAAGTAACCAGGAGAAACGTTGGTGGCTCCGCCTCATCTTTACTGAGGGTCGCTTAAAGAGACCATGTGCAGGGACCATAGAGACTAGAGACTTGTCCTGAGCCTGCCTGTAAACATACACTAATGATCTAGGCTGGGCCAGGGGCTGTGGCTCATGCCTGTAATCCCAGCACTCTGGGAGGCTGAGGTGGGAGGATTGCTTGAGCTCAGGAGTTCAAGGGCAGCCTGAGCATGCACATCATCTCTGAAAATATCAGGTGTTGTTGGGGACACCTGTAGTCCCAGCTACTTGGGAGGCTGAGGCAAGAGAATCACTTGAGCCCAAGGGTTTGAAGTTGCTGTGAGCTGTGACACCATGGCACTCAACTCCAGTGCAACTGAGTGAGACTCTGTCTCTAAAAAATATATATATATATCTAGGTTAATAAGTAGCAAAGGTTTCTTAAGAGTATTTCATTCTTTATGATATATCACTTTTCTGTCTCGAGTAATACTTCTATTTGCTTCAGATGAAAGGATGAAAGATGAAAGCAAGCCTGGTGAGTAGGGTTGGGGAAGCCAAGATGATACAGACAGACTACTTAAATCTAAAAATGTGTGCTTTAGACACTAATAAACTCCCCCACAGAATGTGTGTGTTTTAAAAAAAAAGAATATCATGTTTACCAAGTGCACTGGAAGAAGGTAAATGCAATGCTGGGTATGTTAATTCCCTGTTCATAATGTGTTTTTGAGAGGGAAAAATTCAGTGTTCCCCAAACCTCATAGTGCTGAGAGAGGGTTTTTGCTGTGATCATCATATCCATTCAGTGGAATTGCTGCCTGTGGTTTTGCAGAGAGAGAGAGGAGTAGTTAGGGAATGGATATTTTCCTCTACACTCTGAGTGGCCAAAGGGCCAAAGGCATTTAAGATCAGCCTATCAAAGTGTTTGAATATCAAGCAATGGAAGTTTAATTTTATTTTGAAGCCAATGGAAGATAATAGCTATCATGTATAATTCAATAATTATTTATGATTTGTATAAGACCAGGTACTTGCTTTTAGACTCAGTTGTAGCAAATTTGTTTTCTATAACTTGACCGTGGCTTTAAGTGGTCCCCTGATGTCCCACTGTTAGGGATTATAGGGCACCCAGCTATTTTTCACAAGGTCATGATACTTTAATAGCTGTGTGTGGAGCTGCTGTTGAGAGGACATAATCATTTCAGAGGAAACAGCCCACATAGCCTGTTGGGGGTGGGGATAAGCCCCCAGATCTTTGGGGAGGAGGTTTGTTTCTTGGGGACACTGCTGATTGGCTGATTATGTCAGAGGCAAGTGGGGGGGCGGGGAAGGCTCAGTGCCCCTGGCCGTGGGCAGGGCAAGGCCAGTCCCTGTTGCTTCAGGCCCCATTTGTGGACATTCTCTCACCTGTGCTCATCTGCCCAAAGTCATCCCTGACTCGGATGCTGAGCGGGAGGCCCCATGGGCACAGTGTGCTTGGGACTGGGGTGGAGGGTGCTCCTCGGAGCCTTGCCCCTGTTCTCCTGGGTACAGCTCACTCCAGGGGTCAGTTCAAAGGATGGTAAGTTTTACCAAGATCTTAGCAATTTTCCTTTATTTTTGCTGCAATTAATTACCAAGATTTGCCAAGTACTAGGTGTTTGATGCTGTGTGTGTGATGTGAAGGCTGGGGGTAGGAGTGGGGTGCTATAAAGGCAGACAGTGAGTGGACCTGCACAGGTGGCCTCTAAGAACGGAATGGAACTGAGAGTGACCAGTAACTGAGCTGTCCAGAGCAGCACATGTCAGATTCCTGGCAGGAGGCTCAGTTTGGAGGTGAACATCTGAGACAGGCAGGTGATGAGATGAACCTGGGCTTCGCTAAGACTGGAGAAACACCACTGTGACTGGTGGTGGACACCGGTCAGTTACTTCTCCCTGTCCATTTGTGTATATGCTTGTCTGAGTTGCAAACCCAAACTTAGTATCATGAAATGCCTCCCTGTGGGGAAAAACTGGGCAGCTCTCCTTCCTGGAAGGGCTCTGTGCTCTTGGAAACAGCAGCTGTCTCTGTGTTTCCCCACACGAATTGTGTAAACAACTGTGTGTTGTGTAAACAATTGTGTGTGCCTTTTTGCTTTGACTGTTAAAACTCTCTAGGAGATGTTACCATTTTTTTTCTTTTGATCTATGTACCCCTTGAGCACCTTCAGTCTCTTGTGCAACAGATAGGCTTAATTAAGTAACAATTAACTATTACCTAAAGAGAAGTATCAAAGACTGAGTATTAAATCTGAAATACAGAATTTGTGGTTTCAAAAACATTTCTAAGGAGGCGGTTTTGTCTAAGACTTAGCAAGAAGGGTCTCTGAAGGCTTCTGCCAGGTGTGTGAGGGTAAGGTTTGTGGGTTCTGTCCTTTCCCATTGATCACATGCAAAGAAACAATTTATTTTCTTTCTTTGTTTAGTTTTTTCTGAGACAGAGATTCACGATGTCACCCTCGGTAGAGTGCTGTGGCGTCACAGCAACCTCAAACTCTTGGGCTTAAGCGATTCTCTTGCCTCAGCCTCCCAAGTAGCTGGGACTACAGGCGTCCACCACAACGCCCAGCTATATTTTATTGCAGTTGTCAAAGTTGTTTAGTAGGCCCGGGCTGGGTTAGAACCTGCCAGCCTCAGTGCATGTGGCTGGTGCTGTAACCGCTGTGCCATGGGCACCAAGCCAATGATTTATTTTCTTGTCTCTTTTCTTCCCCTTATGAAGGTAGGGATGGGCTAGGATCCTGGCTGAGTTTTTGATGGTTTCTAAATGAAAAGCTTAGGTGGTATTCATAAAAGGGGTCATTTCTAGAAGACATTTAGCCAACTTAATTCAGAATATTTTAAAACTCAAGATGATGTTTTCCAGTCTGCTTTTCACGTCCAGTTCTCACGGTAAGTAGAACATGCCTCCATAAGGAGCCGTTACCTGGGCCCCGTGTAGTGCTCCTGGTCACGCCAGAGAAATGCCTGCAGACCCAGGTCATGGGGAGCCAGGCTGTGGGTGTGGACGCCATCGCTCTGCTGGTCACAGCTGTGCTGAGGACACGATGCTGGTGGCACTGTCTGGACAGAGAGGCGAGACTTCCCAGTCTGCATGGCCACCAGGCCATCCTGCAACAAGGCAAATGTTCTGCAGTCTGGATCTTGGCTACTGAGCCCTTGACACGCGGCTAACAACTGAGAAGCTAATTCCCGATTCTCTGCCCCTCCAGTAGGCCAGGTTGCTGTGGCTCCCACGTCAGGCAGCGCGGGCACATTTCTTCCCTCAATTCTGTCATTTCCTTTGCTCCTCGTCACCCTGGTGTTTCGTTAGCACCACTAGCTTCATAAACTTCACAAACTTTAAAGGTAGGGTAATGTTCTCAGTATGTCTGGTCCCACAGGGAAGGAAAAGGCAACGGGGCAGGGTCAGAGTGTCCAGGTGTGGATGTGGGGGTGGCTGTGAGCCCAGTGGGCTTTGGACCTGAGGCTTTAGATTTGGCAGGAAGGTGTCAGAGCAAACCACAGGGGCTTTAGAGAGAGTGGATTTTCATCCACTTACAAACACATGGCAATTTGCAATTGATCCTTTCCGTATGTGAAAAGATATCACTAACAAAACTGGCAAGTACACATTTACTCCAAATCCCTGAGCTTTGTCCCCAGCACGCACAGTGGGAGGAGCCAGCGGCTGGCAAGGCCGTGAGGGAGAGCAGAGGGGGCTGTTAGACCACAGTAGGTCCCTTCACACCTGCAGGGCTTCCCGTCTGCCCTAGAGCTGCAGCAGAGTTCTATACAAACTTGCCCTGGGCCAGACCCCTGAGGCCTTTTCTGCATTCTCCATGGGAACTCTCCTGTTCCCATCTGAGAGGGAGAAAGCACCCGAAACTTTCCTACGCTTCTTGGTATTACTCTCTTGTACTGTGAAATATGAATTCATAAGCAATTCTAAGGCAGAGAGAAAAATTACCTATTTTCTAAGTGAAACACAAAATTAAATTTTGTAAAATCTCTATGAAGGTCAAAGCATTGATGTAAAGAATTAAAGGAACTAACAAATGCTTTAAAAAGAAATGAGGACATATCTCATAATGGGAGGACTCAGTTGCCCACACAGCTAGCAAGGACAGGTGCAGAGACCAGCGAGAGGTTAGGCAGGGCAGAGAGAAGGCAGTGAGCCCAGCGTGCTCCCTGCTGGGGGTCGTTTCGAGTGCTGTTCTGGAAGGCGTCTTGGGCAGTCCTGGCTTGGTACTACCACACGTCTGCCAGCTTCCATGAGCAATCTCTCCCTTGAGTAATGACCAATCTAAGGCAACTGCAAAGATCTCTCCCTAACGCACACTTCCAGTGTAGAAACTGGTCTGGGCAGCGTTACAAAAGCTGTTTCTGACCAGCAGTATTTTATTTACATGTGTTACTGGGAGGTGGCCTGAGTGGGAATGGCGGCACTAAGTCTCTCCCTCTCACTGTGTTCCAGGGAGTGTAGGAGGGAGCCGGGCTGCTTATCGAAGTGGCCAGGACTGGCCAACACAGGGCATGGCCAAGGAGGTGGCCAAAGGCATTTCTGGTGACCAAGAAAGGTGAGCTAGCACTATTCTCAGGGGATTTGGTGTGCTAAATTTAAAGTGTGCATTCAGAAATTTTTTATTAGAAAGAAATATGCTACTTTTATTTTGGTAGAGGAAAAAAATGGATTTTTTAAAAAAGAACTACACATACACAGAATGTGTTTTTAACTTTATTTTTGTTTGTTTACTGTTAGTTTCAACGAATTTAAGGGGTAGGAGTGTTTTTTGTTACATGGATATATTGTATCATGCTGAAGTCGGGGCTTTCTGTGTGCTGGTCACTGCAAAAATGTATATCGTGCTCAACAGGAGGACTGTTACTCCTCCCTCTTCCCTTCCCACTTCTTGGCTTCCAGGGTCCATCACTGCTCTTCATGGCATATGCCATATAGCCTTCTTTAGCTCCCCAGTCTGAGGGAGTGTATGAGGTGTCTGTTTTTCCATTCCTGAGACACTTCACTTAGGGTAATGGTCTCCAGTTCCATCCAAGCTGCTGCGAAGGTGTGGTTTCCTTCCCTTTCTGGCTGGGTAGGGCTCCATGTCCACACACAACACATACCACATTTTCTTTTTATAAATTTCAGATTAATATGAGGGTACAAATGATGAGGTTACAATGTTTGTATTTGCTAGGTAAGATCCCGGTCATGCTTGTACCCCTCACCCAGGAGGGGTGCCGTGAGTCCTCCAGTCCCTCCCCTTCCTCTCCTCTCCCTCCCTCCTTCTTCTGCCTCCCAACGTGAATTAAATTGGGTTTTTCTCTTATGTGGGCATTTATAAGTTCATCTACTGGCTTCATATAAGTATTGAATACATTGGATACTTGCTTCTACATTTTTGTGATACTTTACTAAAAGGAATGTACTCCACCTCTGTCCAGGGTAATACCAAGGGGGTAAGGACGCCATCTTTTTTGTCTGACTAGTATTCCATGGTATATACATAGACCACAGTTTATTAATCCATTCTTAGGTTGATTCCACATCTTGGTGATTGTGAATTGAGCTGTGATAAACATTCTTGTGCAAGTACCCTTATGAAAAAATGTTCTCTTTTTCCTTCCAGGTAGATACTTAGTAATGAGATTGCCAGATTAAATGCACGGCCTATTTTGAATTCTCTTTTCCTTATCCATTCATCCTGTGACAGGGACTTAGGATGATTCCACATCTTTGCTATTGTGAACTGTGCTGTGATAAGTATTCCAGTGCAGATGTCTTTTGTTATGAAATGATTTCTGTTCCTTTGAGTAATACCCCCTAGTGGGATTGATGGATGTCACGGGAGGTCTACTTTTAGTTCTTTGAGGAAACTCCTTACTGCTCTCCATGGCAGGTATACAAGCTCAGTCCCACCAACAGGGTAGAAGCTTCCCCTCCTCACTGAAACCACACTAACATCTATGATTTCTTGACTTTTTAATAATGGCAATTCTGGGCTGGGTGCCTGTGATCATAGCACCTTGGGACACTAAGAGTAGGATTGCTCGAGGCCAGGAGTTTGAGATCAGATGCCTAAGCAAGAGCAAAAGCCTGCCTCTTGGCAGGAAAGAAGGAAGGAAGGAAGGAAGCTGGGTGTGGCGGGCGGCGGCATGCTCCTGCAGTCCTAGCCACTCAGAGTCTGGGTGTCCCTTGAGCCTGCAGTGAGCTGTGGTGACACCACCGCACTCCATCTGGGTGACCAAAAAAAAAGGCAATTCTAACAGGGGTAAGGAGGTGTCTCACTGCAGCCTTAATGTACATTTCCCTGATAAATCAGTGATGTTGAGCATTTCTTCACGTGTTTATTGGCCAATTGTCTATCTTCTTGTGAGAAGAATCTGTTCATGTGTTTTGTCCACTTTTCGATGGGGATATTTAGCCCTTCGTTGGATGTATAGTTTGTGAATATTTTCTCCCATTTTGTAGGTTGTGTCTTTCCTGTGTTAATTATTACCTTTGCTGTGCAAAACATCTTTATTTATTTTTGGTGTTCCAGTATTTGCTTTGCAGAGGTCTCACTCATAAATTCTTTGCTTAGGCCAAAGTGTAGAGGCCCTACCTTTTTTCTAGAATTTGTATGATTTGAGGTCTTATGTTTAAATCTTTAATTTACCTTGAGCTAATTTGTGTATATGGTGAGAGAGGGATCTAGTCCCATTCCCCTGCATGTGGTTATCCAGTTTTCCTCAACTATTTATTGGACAGAGTGTCCTTTCCTCAGTGTATGTTTTTGTCTGCTTTGTCAAGAGCCAGTTGACCATAGCTACACACTGTTTTATTTCTGGGTTCTCTATTCTGTTCCGTTGGTCTCTGTGTGTACCTTTATACCAGTACCAGGATAAGTTAGTGTAATCTGAAGTCAGGTAATGTGATACCTCCATATTAACCTTTTTTTGGGGGGGGGGGAGTTCCTTATGAAGTTCAGGATTATTTTTTCTAGATCAGTGAGAAGTGACCGGAATTTTGATGGGGATTTTACTGAATCTATAAATAACTTTGGGCAGTATGGACATTTTAACAATGATGGGTTGATTCTTCCAATCAATGAGCATGGGATATTTTTCCATTTGTTTTTGTCTATGATTGCTTTTATTAATATTTTGTAATTTTCCTCATAAAGATCTTTTACCTCTTTGATTAAGTGCATTCCTAGGTATTTTAATTTCTTTGGAGCAATTATAAATGGTATTGAACTCTTGAACTCATATTTGGCTGTTATTAAATATAGGAATGCTACTGATTTGTGTACATCTATTTTGTAACTTGGGATTCTACTAAATTTATCAATTGTAGGAGTCTTTTAGCAGAATCTTTAGGGCTTTCTAGATACATGATCAGATGGGATGGTCTGCCTTCCGCCTTCCTGATTTGAGTACCCTTCTGTTTCTTTCTCTGACCTCGGTGTTGTGGACTTCCAGGACTGTACTGAGTAGACTGGAAGCGACAACAGTGGGTGTCCTTTTCTCATTCTTAGGGGATACTTTTAACTTTTCCCGTTCAGTGTCATGTTTGCTGTGGAATTGCATGAGTGACTTTTACTGTTTTGAGGTTATGTTCACTGTGTGCCTAATTTGTTGAGAGTTTTTATCATAAAGGGTGCTGGGTTTTATTGAATATTGCTTCTATATCTATTGAGATGATTATTTATTTTAAATTCTGCTTATGTGGCAAATCATATTTATTGATAGCATATGTGAAACTGTTCTTCCTTCCCTGAGAAGGATCCCACTTGATCATGGTGGATTTTTTTTGATGTGCTATTGAATTCAGTTTGCTAGTATTTTGTTGAGAATTTTTGCATCTATGTACATAAAGGATGTTAGTCCATAATTTTCTTTTTATGTTGTATCCTTTCCTGGCTTTGGTAAGAGTTAGGGAGGACTTTCAGTCTTACGGAACAGCTTCAGTGGGGCAGGGTGACAGTCCTTCACTCGGTCCCTCTGACTTGCCATGCATACTCTGAATTCTATTTCTGTCATTTGAACAATTCCTTTTGTTTGGCTTGAGTCTCATTTGGAGAGCTCTTATGATTCTTTGAGGGTGTTGAGACAGCCTGTTTTTGTTGTTTTTTTTTTTTTTATGTTGCCAGCATTTTTGTGCTGGTTTCTTCTCATTCGGGGACTCTTCTCTCAGGTCAAAACAGCTATCGGATATGGTCCTCTTATTCTTTTCTGCTGGCATCTCTTTGGCTCAGTGAAGGTAGTGTGAGGTCCCTGGTTGATGTGTGTGGGTCCTGCTCTGGAAGGCACTGTGTGTCTTCATACTGCTGTTCTGCTGCGTGTCCCCTGTTCCCTGATGTTTGTCACTGGGAGCTGTGGCAGGGTTGACCCCCGTGCAGGGTGCACATGTGACCCTGGCTGGCTGGCAGGAAGTGCATGAACATGGGAGAGAGGAGTTCTGCTCAGTGGGTGCCCCCGCCACAGGCCTGAGTGGTGCTCGGTGTGTGGGCAGGGAGAGCCGCATGCAGGGTACAGCACAGATGCGGGGGACAACGGGTATACACGTTGGAGCAAGTCTACACGGCAAAGCAGGAAATAGAGGGATAGAGCAGGCTCGTGGGGCAGGACGCCTGTGCAGGACAGAGCAGATCACTGAAGCTGTACTCACACCTGTGACCAGGGTGGCTGCGTGGCAGAGCACTGGGTGAGGCACCCAGGATGCCTGTTCAGCCTGGTACAGGTCCGTGGTGTCCAGTCCATCCAGATCCAAAGGTGGTGGCTGTGGGGGCTTTTGCTCCTGTAAGGGCCTCCTAGGCAGTAGCCACAGTGGTGGTCCACCCACTCCAACAGCAGGTGCCAAGGCTAAGAGTGAGTGATCTGCCCAGGTCCCATAGGAAGTTTGGTTGAGCAGGAGCTCTCAGGCCACAGCAGTGGGTGTAGGGCCCATGATCTCCAGCTTTGCCCAGGGTCCCTGCCAGTGGTGGCGGTGGTGGTGGTGGTGGGAGTGGCGGCAGTGATGGTGGCGGTGGCAGTGGTGGTGGTGGTAGCAGTGGTGGTGGTGGCAGTGGTTGGCAGCGATGTTGGCGGCAGCGATGTTGGCAGCAGCGGTGGCAGTGGTGGTATATATCACTTGTTCACAGGGTTAACTTGAATGTCGCGATTCCTCAGTACCTCCCTGTCCAGTCTCAGTACCTTCCCCCAGGAGCAAGGGGGAGGCAGCAGTCACTGCTCTGTTAGAAGGGCACCTCCTGCAGCATTTGGGGCTCACAATGGGGCTGTCTTTTCTCTGCAGAGCAGTGTAGCTGCACGGCCTGCAGTCAGGGCTCTGCTGAGGTGGAGGCCCCCTGCTCCCCTATGGTTTCCTCAGGGTCTCTCCTCTGTCCTGTTCCCACAGGTGGGTGACCTTCTTCATTACCTCTGGTCTTGGTGAGCAGGTTGTCCCACTTTTCTCTTCCTCATTTCACTCCTGCCTTCTCTCATGGAGTCCCTGGCTGTGCTCAGAGGACTGATCCATAGGTGGGTGTCTGTCTGCCACTTTCCACCCTCCCTGCGAGAGCAGTGCTGTGCAGGCTGCTTCTAGTCCGCCATGTCGGCCCAACAGAATGATTGTACATTTCAGTCCAACTTCTCTCTTTATAATATAGCTAGAGTTCTCATGCCTGCCATGTGCCAAGACTAACTCCAAAATTGTACTATGTTAATTTAGGCCAGTCTGGAGTCTTTTCCATCTTTCTCACTTCTCTGCCATCAGACAGTCTGAGCTAGGCTGGGACAAACTCTCCAGTCATTCCTGGAAGGTACAGGCTGCCTGTGCCAGAGCAGAGGACTTGTAGCATCAGGGTACAGTCGCCCTGGCAGGGTCGGCTCTACGCTGGAGAGGCGCTGAGAAGGCGTTTATTCCTGAAGGCTTTGAGAAGACTCTTCTGAGCAGCTGCCGTCATCCCTGAGAAGTATTCCTCCTGCAGACCCAGGGTAGCCTCTGAGTCCCCAGGACCACCAGCTGCCTGGCCCAAGTTCAGCTGTCTACTCCTGTCTGGGTTCTCGTGGGGAGCCCAGGACAAACCTGGCATGCAGGGGGCTGGGCCCATGGCTCTTATTCCGGCACCCCCTTCCTTACACCCACATGCTGTAGAGGCTAGGTAAGCAGCAAGCTCTGCCATTGGCTGTCTGCTGGTGGCATGATGTGGCACAAACCTCCTTTGTGCCCCCTTCTTTCTTCCCCCAGCCTGTGAGGGGGCCCTGCCTCTGGGATGTGGTGAGAACCAAACACCAGGACCAGATGGGGGCTTGGCTATCCCTTGGCCTGGTGTAAGAGGTGCCTGTGACTGCCAGCCTTGCCTAGTTGGGTACCTGGCTGCCACACACTCTGAGTCAAACTGCTGAGTGTGAATGTGCGTCTTAAACCAGACAAGGACCTTGTGGGTCGCTTCACTCCTCAGCACTTGGGTCTCTCATCCTGAAAATATGAGTGGCACAGTTGTCACATCTGTAGTAGCCCTAATGGACGTCTGCTGTCAGCAGTTCTGCCTCCGTTAGCGCACTATTCACCTGTCATCACCAACATTTACCAGAGAAACCCGAAGCACAATGCCGGGGGACGGTGAGGGGGCACACATGGACAGGCCCAGCCGAAGCACATTGCCGGGGGGGACGGTGAGGGTGCAGGTGTCGACAGGCCCAGCCGAAGCACACTGCCGGGGGGACAGTGAGGGGGCACATGTGGACAGTCCCAGCCGAAGCACATTGCCGGGGGGACGGTGAGGGGGCACACATGGACAGGCCCAGCCAAAGCACACTGCCAGGGGAACGGTGAGGGCGCAGGTGTCGACAGGCCCAGCTAAAGCACACTGCTGGGGGGGGGGGCAGTGAGGGGGCAGGTGTCAACAGGCCCAGCCGAAGCACACTGCCGGGGGGACGGTGAGGGCGCAGGTGTCGACAGGCCCAGCCAAAGCACACTGCGGGGGGGACAGTGAGGGTGCACATGTCACAGGCCCAGCCAAAGCACACTGCGGGGGGGACAGTGAGGGGGTACATGTGGACAGGCCCAGC
>NW_003852518.1:3675493-3676819 GCF_000181295.1 Otolemur garnettii
TGCCGGGGGGGACAGTGATGGGGTACATGTGGACAGGCCCAGCTGAAGCACACTGCCGGGGGGACAGTGAGGGTGCAGGTGTCGACAGGCCCAGCCGAAGCACACTGCCGGGGGGGACAGTGAGGGTGCACGCGTGGACAGGCCCAGCCAGGGCACACTGCCAGCGGGGGAGGGGGACGGTGAGGGCGCACGCATCTGCAGGCTCAGCCACATTAATGCTTGGACACATTTTCGCCTTGTGTCACTGATACTGGCTATAGATTTTTTCCCCTTTTTAAAAAAAATTAGCTCTTTTTTTTTTATTCTAAGTTCCCTTTCTCCTGCTCACTCGCAAAGCCTTGATGTTAGCATTATTTGATATTCACTATTTTAAGTCAGGGAATTGCAAGCAAGTCCCTTTGTCCTTGGAAAAGAAAGAATAAGAAAAATTGAGGAGAAGGAGTTGCTGATTTAATCTTGTTTCACTGTATACTTATACATGTGTACTCATAGATCAAATAGTTCCTGCGTACCTTAGCCGAGGTCAGTGGTGTCAGGTCTTCAGTGCAGAAATAGGTTTTTGTGGCTCTACTGTGGAGTTAGGCGTATGGAGTGTGCATGAGTGTGTGCATGTGGTGTACAGTGGTACTGTATTTGTGTGTATATATGGCTGGTGTGATATTTGTATGTGTGGTACATGAGTGTGAATGGGTGTATGTACCATGTATGGTGTGTGTGGTGTGGTATGTGATGTGTGTGTATATGTTGTGTGTGTGTGGTATATGTGCATGTATGTGTGTGACATTTGTGGTATGAGTGTGTGTGTGGTGTGTGGAGTACAGGATGTGTGTGTGGCCTGTGTGGTGTGAGTGTGTGTGTGTGGGGGGTGGTGTGTGGGGTGTGTGGAGTATGGGATGTGTGTGTGGCCTGTGTGGTGTGAGTGTGTGTGGGGGTGTGCTGTGTGTGGGGAATGGAGTATGGGATGTGTGTGTGGCCTGTGTGGTGTGAGTGTGTGTGGGGGTGTGCTGTATGTGGGGAATGGAGTATGGGATGTGTGTGTGGCCTGTGTGCTGTGAGTGTGTGTGGGGGTGGTAGTGTGTGGGATGTGGAGTACGGGATGTGTGTATGGCCTGTGTGCTGTGAGGGTGTGGTGTGTGTGGTGTGTGGAGTATGGGATGTGTGTGTGGCCTGTGTGGTATGTGTATGGGGGGGTGTATGGTTTGTGTGTGGGGTGTGTGGCCTGTGTGTTTTGTGTGTGGGGGGGTGGTGGTGTGTGTGGTGTGTGGAGTACGGGATGTGTGTGTGTCCTGTATGGTGTGTGTGTGTGTGGCCTGTGTGGTGTGTGTG
>NW_003852518.1:3678640-3700353 GCF_000181295.1 Otolemur garnettii
TGTGTGCTGTGAGGTGGGTGTGGCCTCTGTGGTGTGGGTGTGGCCTGTGTGCTTGTGAGGTGGGTGTGGCTATGATCTCTCACCTCCTCCCAGTCCCGTCTCCCTCTGCCCTCCCACCGCTGCCCACAGTGCACTTCCCTCCCAGCATTAGCATTTCCCACCCTGGTCTCTAAGGCTGACCCAGGTCACCAGCCTCAGCATGTCCTCACCAGATCTTGACGTGGCCCAGTCTCATGCTGCGAGTGGTGGCAGTGGGATGGTGAGAATGCTCCTCATGGCCTTGGTAAGTAGAAGTCCTTATGTGGAGTGTGGATGTCTGTGTGGTATGTGAGTGTGACAGGGCCATCTGAACACTCGGCTGGGGCAGTAAAGAGAGCCCAGAGAGGACGCAGCCCTGGGAGTGCCCTTCAAGGGCTGTCCCCTCTGTGTGTCAGGGCCCACTCGGGACACGCGGGGCCGTCCCCTCTGTGTGTCAGGGCCCACTCGGGACACGCGGGGCCGTCCCCTCTGTGTGTCAGGGCTGTCCCTCTGTGTGTCAGGGCCCACTTGGGACACGCAGGGCCGTCCCCTCTGTGTGTCAGGGCCGTCCCTCTGTGTGTCAGGGACCACTTGGGACATGCAGGCCATCCTTTTCCTGCTTGCCTGCTCCAGTTCCGTGTGAAGGCATTTGAACATGAGGTCTCCGCAGCTTCCAGCTTGTCAACATTTTACTGACTTGACCAACAGAATGTTCCTTAGGCCGACTCCTGACGAGGGAGTGTCTGCTCCTGGGATGCAGAGTCACATGGCCCCAGGAGCCCCCACCCCAGAGCCACCGGGACCACTGTCCCCACCTTCAGAACCCAAAGGAACACCAGTGAGGGGCCTCCAGGATGGGCTGCTGGGAACAAGAACACGTTCAGGAAAAGGGCTCAGCTTCAATACTGTCAGGATAAAAACACTCACTCTTAAGGAATTCTGAAAGATCTGTGGTATAATTCAAACAAATGGCCCAGTCCTCAGGCACGGGGCCTCAGAACCAGGCTCTGAAGTGTCAGGAGGACTGATTGCAGTACTAATCAGGGAGCCAGCCTGCCTCTGTGAAAATGGTGCTGATTCTGCCACCAGGGCCTGCGGATATAAGTCCTCCTCAGAACGCAGGAGAAAGAACCTGCCTTGTGTGTAAATTAGCCTCCCCCACTGTGTCATTTGAAAAGATTTTTGAAATCTCAGGGAAAACTGGCTTGGCCAGCTGACCTTTGTACCTCTGTGTACCTGAGCACACACCTGTGTTTATCACTTACCTCCAGAGGGCAGGAAATACTCCCAGAGGGCCGACATTGTGCCAGGAACCACTGTGAGGTGGTGTTTGTCTACACAGCACTAGGAGGGTGTGGGGGCTTGCTTGGTGCTGGGGTTAGCGCACCTCGCACTGGCCCAGAGAGGGGGGCACTGTCGCAGCTGCGGGCTGCAGGCTGCATGCCGTGGACAGCAGCCAGCTCGGCCTGTCCCCGTTTCATTGCTCTCCACGTCACTGCAGAGATGCTCCAGGTTTTGCAGTATCCTCTGTAGGATTCCAAAGTCATCTCTTCTTCTGTTTTCATCCTCTCACTTCCCTTGCCTTTGGAAAACAAGCATAGTTAAGGGTAGAAAAGAAAATCTTTGGACTTATTCAGTAGGTTAGCAGAGCCCTTGGACCTAGTGACCATCTTTCACCTTCAAAATACAGCCTATACCTGTCCCCTGGTTACCCCGCCACTCTCTTTAAACAGCATCCTCGTCTGCCCTCTGGTGGCCACTTCTGGGTTATTGCTTCAAGAACCAGGCTTGTAAAAATTGGGTGGACCTACCCACAGCTTTACCTTAGCAGAGGCCTTGTTTGAGTTAAATGCATATCCTCTAAATTTCATAGACACCCAAGAGGGATTTTAAAAATGCCACCGAGAATGCATTTCCATGGGAGAGGTGGGATCCCGCATTGGTTTACTGAGTGCTTCACTCAGACAGCACTTTCTGAAGGGACAGTCCAGGCAGCAGCCCTGGGAAGTAGGTTCCCGTCATTCCTACAGGGAAGAAGACTGGCCCATAGAGAGAGGTGACCCAGGGCCTGTGCTTCCCCTCAGTGCCACAGCCAAGGAGGAGCAAAGTCCAGAGAGGAGTGACCCTGCTGGCCAGCAGGCGAGCACTCACGGACAGAGTCTGTGCTGGGGCCAAGCTGGGGGCTTCAGCCTGGACTCTGACCCTGTGAGAGACTTTGGGGGATGGTGTCACAGTGCTGGGCTTTGGGTGCTGAGAACCAAGTTTAGACATTGGCCCTGCTGCTTCCTGTCAGTGTGAGCTTTGCCAGGCTAACCCCTGTCCCTGGGCTTCCACCGCCCCATCTGAAAGAGGTAACGGCACTTACACTCTCAGGTTGCTGTGCGATTAACAGGAAGGACGTGCAGCACCTGCTCTGTCAGTCCTGGGGTCTGCCAAATCCATGCAGGGCCGGAGACCTGCACCAGGACAGGGAGGGGAAGCAGGAGGGCGGGGCGTGAGGGGGAGGGGAGATCTGGGGGCCGCTGGGACCTCGGGGATCTGCTCTTTGCATCAGGGCCTGGGGGGCCTGTGGGCCAGGGGAGACTGCTGTTAGGAGGCTTCCTAACAGTCAGGTGGCAGCCGTATTTCAGCCAGCCTTCCCAGCAGCAAAGTTGGAAAACACAAAGTGGAAAAACCATGGCAGCCACTCTTCACTCATAAAGCAGCCGCTGGTGTGCTTGATAAATCTGTGGCAGAGGTGTGATACAGGAGGCAGATGGGTGCCAGGAGGGCTGTGACCAGACCACTGTGGGTGATTTAACCTTCTCTCTCACTCTCTCCCCCTTAGGTGTCTCCAGGCCACCTGCTCCCTTTGCTTTCATGAGGAGGAGAGTGGGCGTCTTCATCTGCGTCACTGCCATCTCAGCCCTCCCTGTATGGGAGAGGGGGTCGGTAAGGCCCTGGGAGAAGGGCACAGCCTCCAGAGCCCAGTCCTGGCAGCCCACAAGGGCCGTCCCCCCCACCCCTGATCCCAGAGGACAAGGAGGCCTGTTACCTCTCCATTTTCCAGATAATGAAATAAGTGAATAAAAGAGGCCAAGCAGCTTGTGGAGAGCTGCCCCTGGCGGGTGGCAGCCTGGGCATTTGGAGACTCTGAACCTTTCGGTTCCTTTTGACCTGGAGGGTTTATGAAGCCCAAGTTGCTGATACGAGGCAGCAAAACGCCACCTCCATCCTCTTAGGGTTCCAGCTGGGCAGAAAATTAAATTGACATAAACTAGATTAACAGAAGGCACACACCTCTGTTTACCTAAGTGTGCCCTGGCGAGGGAGCCCTCCTGAGGAAATGAGACCTGAAGAGGCAGGTGGAGTCTGTTATTTACCTACCAAATTGAACAAAGAACAGTAAACTGTGAACATGTGGCAAGGCGCGGGGGCTCGGGACAGGATGGAACAGGGACTAGGAGATGAGGGTCAGTTTACCAAGTTGGTTTGTGTAGAATTCTCTCAGCCTCAACTTCCTGTCCTTGATGGTAAGAATGTTACTTCTCACACTTGGGGAATTTCTTTTGCTTTTCAAGAAACAGAATAAAGGCCAGAGTGCTCTTCTGGCCCTGCTGTTTTTATAGTGTGTTTGACTTGCATGCATAGTCAATATGCCAGCATGCTATATTTTTAATTTCTTCACTGGGGCCCTGACTTTCTGCTTTAGGTCTGAAGTGGGGCTTCCTTCAGGGACCAACGGGGTCCAAGCTCAAGAACTAGTGAGTCTCGATGGGCCCCCCAAACCCCTGTGAGGAGGATGCCCAGGTTATAGGAGCTGGCGCTATGGCCACAGTGTGGGAGTTTTCTTCCTACTCAATAAAGGGAATATGCCTATTATTATTTTTAACATATAAATCCTAAATAGTTGGCTGAAATTTAATTGCTAATATTCCTTTAAATAGATGCAATTTTTGAGTTTTCAAATTAGGCTATGTATTTGGTAGACTGGAGGAGATGTAGAAATCCTGATTTTTAATTTTTTAAAGAAAAATTTTACCATTATTATTATTTTTTGAGACAGAGTCTCACTCTGTAGCCCTGGGTAAAGTGCTATGGTGTCATAGCTCACAGTAACCTCAAACTCTTGGGTTCTCTTGCCTCAGTCTCCTGAGTAGCTGAGACTACAGATGCCCGCCACTATGCCTGGCTGATTTTTCTATTTTTAGTAGAGACAGGGTCTTGCACTTACTCGGGCTGGTCTCAAACTCTTGAGCTCACGTAGTCCACTCACCTTGGTCTCTCAGAGTGAAGAAAAAAATTTTTAGAGTCTTACATTTTTAAAGAGACTGATTTAAACGGAGTGTGTGGGGAGATGACAGGTGTCAGTTTTGGGGACAATACAAAGCCAGCTCTTGTGAGATTCTTCTATGAAGACCAAACAGAATGGTTTTTTTCTCTCAGTTTCCTTCTCCTTCAGTGACTTTTATATTGTCATTTTATAATCTTATGTATTTTTATGATCTTTAATGTAATTTTTCCCATTTAGGGACATATCAGCTTGTTTTAGGTCAGGCTTTTTCTACAGATAATTTGAGCACAGACTTTGATGATTAATTGGTTTCAGAAAATGCAAGTTACTTTACTATTGTAGCTCATTCTAAAACTTTTCCTGAATGTTTCTTCCTCGTGGACATGTTGGGTTCAGAAAATTACTGCATCCCCAAGTCAGCACATTCAGCCTGTAGTTGGCAACTGATCACTCATACACATTACATTTTTTTTTGTTTTTTTCTGAGACAGGGTCTCACTCTCTTGCCCAGGGCTGAGTGCTGTAGCGTCATAGCTCACAGCAAACTCAAATTCCTGGGTTTAAGCAGTCTTCTTGCCTCAGCCCCTCAGAGTTACAGAGGGAAGCCACTGTGCAGCCGCATGTAACATGTTTTTAAGGAAGCCTTGAGAACATGGCCTTTGGTTATTTTTCTTCAGGTTTTATTACCAAGAGATTTGGGGGTTTTTTTGAGACAGAGTCTCACTATGTCACCCTCAGTAGAGTGTCGTGGCGTCACAGCGTACAGCAACCTCAATCTCTGGGGCTTAAGTGATTCTCTTGCCTCAGCCTTCCAAGTAGCTGGGACTGCAGGCGTCTGCCACAATGCCTGGCTATTTTTATTTTTTGTTGCAGTTGTCATTGTTGTTTAGCTGGCCAGGGCCGGATTTGAACCTGCCAGCCTCAGTGCATGTGACTGGCGCTGTAACCACTGTGCTATGGGCGCTGAGCCTATCAAGCGATATTAGTACATGGTCCTCCTGACAGTAAATAGTGGTGTTGACTCAAGATGTTCAAATTGGATTCAGTATCTTTCTAGAAAGTTGAGCGTTTCCCAGGAACCCAGGGGAAGCTGACTGCTTACGTTGATGCAGTGACTCGAAACTGTCTCCCATGAGAATGGCCCAGTCCTGGCCAGGCGTAGCTGGACAACCTGCTGCCGTGGGCCTCTGGGTCCTTCCCAGTGTGGCCAGAATCTAGGAGCCATCAGAGCCATCTCCTATGGGAAGGGCCAGGTCTCTCAGAAATATTTTTTTTTTAACTTCTCTTATGGAGACTTTCAAATGTCTGTGTGAGTAGAGAGAAGGGCACATGGCCATCCTGAGCCACGCTGGTCAGAGGCAGAGACTGGAGTCAGGGGCACTCAGACAGAGAAGCAGCACGGTGCCGCCCTGTCCCCGTCTCACAGTCCACCCACCTCTCTCCTCTCCTGCCTGGGGACGGGCAGGGGTGGGGGCTGCGGTGCAGGCAGCATTTGTAGCGAGGTACCTGCTTGGCTTCTGGCTCAGGAGCCGTCTCCTATGTGTAGGGCCAGGTCTCGCAGAAATATTTTCTTTAACTTCTACTATGGAGACTTTCCAATTATCTGCATAAGTAGAGAGAAGGGCACCATGGGCACTTACCAACCAGTCAGCCACCTCAGCAGTTGTCAGCTGTGTGCACAGCTTGTCCCATCTGCTCCCCGCAGACGGGGGATGCACCAGGACCCTCAGTGTCCCAGCCAGCTGGACACCAGCCTGCTGGTGGCCTGTCCTTCTGGCCCTCAGAGACAGGAGTGTATGTTGGCCTTGTCCTTCCTGTGATCATGGCCAGACTGCTGATTTGGGAACATCCTGCTTTTAACTTTGGGGTGTGTTTATTGGTCTTCCAGGAGTGTGGCAAGTTCCCCCACTGTTCTTTGGACAATGGTTTCTTCCCCCCAGAGTCAGGACCCTCATCATTTTATGACCAGACCCCAGGGTGTGTTTCTGGAGGAGGCATTCCTCATCAGCGTGGGCGGTTGTCACATGTGTCCTGACGTTACTCATGTGCTACACCAAGGAGGTTGCATAGTGCAAGGAGAAAGGAAGAGAAGACTTGAAGCCAAGGACAGGGCCAGGTGCACCCCAGTCAGATGCACACCGAGGACAGGGCCAGGTGCACCCCAATCAGATGCGCACCGAGGACAGGGCCAGGTGCACCCCAATCAGATGCGCACCGAGGACGGAGCCAGGTGCACCCAGTCAGATGCGCACCGAGGACGGGGCCAGGTGCACCCAATCAGATGCACACCGAGGACGGGGCCAGGTGCACCCCAATCAGATGCACACCGAGGACGGGGCCAGGTGCACCCCAATCAGATGCACACCGAGGACGGGGCCAGGTGCACCCCAGTCAGATGCACACTGAGGACAGGGCCAGGTGCACCCAGTCAGATGGCACCGAGGACGGGGCCAGGTGCACCCCAATCAGATGCGCATCGAGGATGGGGCCAGGTGCACCCAGTCAGATGGCACCGAGGATGGGGCCAGGTGCACCCCAATCAGATGCGCATCGAGGATGGGGCCAGGTGCACACCAGTCAGATGCGCACTGAGGACGGGGCCAGGTGCGCCCAGTCAGATGCGCACTGAGGATGGGGCCAGGTGCGCACCGAGGATGGGGCCAGGTGCGCCCAGTCAGATGCACACTGAGGACGGGGCCAGGTGCACCCCAATCAGATGCACACTGAGGACATCTGTCTTCACGGTCTAGCCATTGTCGGGCAGGGTGGCTTTGAGCTCAGCGTGCCTCAGGGCTACACTAGCTGTGTCCCCCCCCACCCCCCCCACACTGCAGTCTCCACAGTTGCCTTCTCTCTTTTCTAGATGTCTGTGCCAGCCTGGTGCTTTCTGTGCAATACAAGGAGTATGGCTGCCCCCCGTGTGATCTGCAGGGGCAGGAAGAGGACCCAGAGTCGCGGGACCCATCCCTGTCTGCCTCCTGGGAGAAGGTATTCCATGCAGTGGGCCCCTTCTGTATGGGGATGAGGCTTTTCTTTCAGAAGACAGCAGATGAGTGCAGTGCAGCTCAAAATGCCTCAGATCTCAGCTCCCCAAGGTGGGGCATGGGGGTCAGGCCCTCAGGAGGCTTCTGCACAGCTGTGGCTTCTAGAAGCCCAAACCATCAAACCGCAGTTTTTTTGCAGAGTTGGGGGAGCTCTTAGAAGGTCTCTATTAGTTAAGACTGGGCTACCTGGATGTATATGAAGTCATTCACATCTGTTTATCAGGATAGCCAACAGAGATGGGGCCGCAGGCCTGGGGAGTGCCCTAGAGAAGGAGGGTTCCGCATGGGGGCTGAGTCCTGCCTGCTGGGGGTGGTGGCAGCAAGAGGAACAGAATCCTCCTAGGCAGGACATGCTTGTCATTAGAATGGGCTTTGACTCCACAGGCAGCCAACCCAGAGCTGTGGGCCTGTTGTTCAAATTTAAAGAAGTCAGTTCTCTGGAAGCACCTAGAACTTCCACTGCCCTTGACAAAGATCATCCTGTGTTGTGTTTTTGGCACTGCCCATAGAAGGCAGAATCCACCCCTCCACTCCCCTCCACACAGTACCTCCAACATAGTCATGGTGAAATGACCTTGGCCACAGACAGCCCCCAGCAGTGTGTTGGGAGCTCTTCTCTGCT
This sequence comes from Otolemur garnettii, assembly GCF_000181295.1. NCBI lineage: Eukaryota > Metazoa > Chordata > Mammalia > Primates > Galagidae > Otolemur > Otolemur garnettii. Next base: position 3,686,598 of record NW_003852518.1, read on the forward strand.
GCACTGTCTCTTTTGGCAGGGAAAGTTCAAAGGTATTTTCAGGTTCCCAAGAAAAATATTTAGCAAAGATGAACATTTAAAAGTCTGAGAACAGAGACTGAGGAGAGGTGTTGCACAGGTGTTACACTGCTGGCATGTGTAAATGGCCACACACCGTCATGGGCCCTGAGCCTCCACCCCACCCACCCTCTCCAGACAAAAGGGAGCAGGCAGATCTCATGCTTCTGGACAATTTGGTGTGATGCGCTATGCAGAATCAACTGTGAAGCTTAAAAATCAAACAAACTGAACACTGGGCTAGTCTGCTGAGCAGATCCCTGATTCCTCCTCCACCTCCTGAATGTGGGTCAGACTGTGCCACTTTTGGGCTCAGAACCCTCCATCGCCTTCAGAATGAAACTCTAGCTACTGGTCTGACCCCACCTGGGTCCCCCAACTCTGAAGTTGCTTCCTGTGCTGTCCAGGCGCCCACGTGTGGCCACAGCTCCACTAACCTCCTGACCTCCTGCCGGGAGGCACCTGCCTCCAGCCGCACCCTCCACCTGCAGCTCTGCTCAGAGGCACCTCCTTTGTGCCGCGCTTCATCCTCCCAGCAGCACAGCTACTGACAGACGCTTTTCTGTCTGCGCGTCCCGTTTCAGCTTCCTCTGGTGGAACGAAGCCCTGGGGGACAGCGCTGGACTCTTTCATCTCTCTCTTGTTGCTGCTTCTCAGGGCCTGGCACAGTGCCTGACATGTAACAGGGGTCAACAAAACAGTGTTGCTTTCCCCAATGTGCTGGTTTTCATAAGCAGCTCTCACATTATTTCATTATTTTTTTCTTCCAGAACATTTTGAAAACAACTAGTAAAGAAGTGTTATGTGTTGTTCGTGGAACAACGGGAGCGTCTCTGGATCCGGATAGAGGAGCTGACAGGTAGGACAACCAACCACAGCTTAGTCTTGCTTTTCTGAAGTCTATGTGACAGGAGACTTAGAAAGAACTGCTCAGAAGTCAAAATCAATTCCTGTCCTGACACAGGCTGGTAGGGACAGCATTCTAAACAATAATACTGGAGGTAGAGGCAAGAGAACTGTGATCCAGTTAGCTGTTCTTGGGGACACTGAAGGACCATTACAGGGACTGCCTCTGAACGTCACTTACACTTGTCCCTGCACAGGCTGGTTAAAAAATGCAACTCTTAACATGATGAGGCAAAGAATGGTTTTTGAAGCTGATTTGTGGGATTAGAGCAGGTAGTACGACAACCCTAACTCTGAAAGCTGATGGCCACACAAGGTGGTGCCATGGAATAATAATCCCAAGCTCTAGTATGAACTCCAGAAGGGAACCTCGCTGAGTGCAAATTCCACACGCAACCATAATTGGCTACTCCATAGGTGCATAGCAGGGTGGCTTGAGCATAATAGCATCTGATGAGCCTTGAAGACAGTATGCTTTGTGAAATCAGCTAGTTACAAAAAGACAATCACTGTGTGATTCTACTTATGTGAGATGCGTAGTCAAATTTGTAGAGACAGAAAGTGGAATGGTGGTGGTCAGGGGCTGCAGGAGAGGGAGTGGGAGCTGTCACTCAGTGAGGACAGAGTTTCAGGTTGGCAGGGTGGAAAGTCCTAGAGGCCGCCACATGACAGTGTGAATAGACTTAACACCACGAAACTGCACACGGAAAACGGGAAGATAGTACATTTTCTGTTGTTTCTATACCACAATTTTAAAAAATAGCATTAGGCAATCAAAAAGTCTAAAAAAAAATTGGCCTTCTTCTGTATGGTATAATGTCACACTATTCTTGGAATCTATGGTTTTACTCCTTCTAATGGAAATTAAACATTTAAACAAAGGACAAATTCAACTTGTCTTTCTTTCTTTATTTTTTTAATTTTAGAGACAGAGTCTCAAGCTGTCGCCCTCGATAGAGTGCTTTGGTGTCACATCTCACAGCAACCTCTAGCTCTTGGGCTTAGGTGATTCTCTTGCCTCAGCCTTCTGAGTAGCTGGGACTATAGGCTCCTGCCACAACACCTAGCTACTTTATTTTTGTTGCATTTTGGCTAAGGCTGGGTTTGAACCCGCCACTCTCGGTATATGGGGCCCACGCCCTACTCACTGAGCCACAGGGGCCACCTAGCTTGTCTTTCTTAAAGAACAAAAAGATTGAGTAAATACAGAGGTCTCTCAGCTCTTCTCCATCACTGTCTCTCTGTGTTACTTCTATCTTCTGTGTAAGTCACGTTCAGAGGCAGTCCCTATAATGGCCCTTCAGTGTCACCAAGAACAGATAAATGGATCACTGTTCTCTTAACCCCACTCCCCCCAAATAAAGCCACTTCATCAGTTGTTGAGCCTGGGCATGAACCTGGTAAGACTTTTAGGACACAATTCCCACCTCAGGGAAGGTAGTGTTCAGTGCAGGAGACCATGGCACAGATGACAGATGAGAAGGGGACATTACACTCTAAACTTCATGGAACCATAAAGGAACAACAACCCATGTCTGAGAAGACACAGAGGGATTGCAGCCATTGGGCTTTAGCAATTAAGTAGGAATTTAATTTAATTTTTGCTGGGCAGAGCAAGGGAAAGAATCACCCCAATAAGAAGAGCGGCAGGCAGGTGCAATAAGGTGGCATGTTTTAGAGCAGGGGTTCTCAACCTGTGGGTCACGACCCCTTTGTAACAATGAAAATACATCCCACATATCAGATATTTACATTATGATTCATAACAGTAGCAAAATTACAGTTATGAAGTAACAATGAAAATAATTTTATGGTTGGGGGTCACCACAACATGGGGAACTGTATTAAAGGGTTGTGGCATTAGGAGGCATTAGGAAGGTTGAGAACCACTGTTTTGGAGAAAGTGGGTAAACTGGGCACCTCTCTGCGGCAGCCACCTCTGCTGGTTGTGCTGCAGGGACAGATAGCCTCACTACCAGTGACCGATAACAACAAAGGCTCATTTTCATGTCTGCTGTGACCCACGTGCAGCTCTGCAGCCCATGGCCTTTTCACTATGGGGGCCAAGCCGATCCTACCTCTCAATGGCTTTGCAGGCCTCTCCCGGGAAGCAGCTAGGCTGGTGTGGATAGCATGGGGGCAAGGCCCTCGCATAGGAAAGGGGGCTGGGCTTGGGAAGTCACCATGCTAGTGTCCGGTGAGAAGTGGGGAGGGGACGTTGGCAGGGCAGGCTGCAGGGAGTGGGAGCAGGCCCACCGTCTGAGCCCTGGGAGGCCTGCTTGGGCGGGCACACATGTCATCTCTGCAGTCTGGGGCTGGGCAGGGTGTCAGCAGGGAGGAAACAGGGTCTGGGATATGTTTTGTTCCGTGTGGCAAGCGTAGAAGGGGGAGGAAGGCTCAGAGCAGATGCACATGCCCTTCTGTGTTCCCAGACTTTTCCCCCTGAGCCTCGGGCAGCAGCCCTAATGTTCCAGAGCATCTGGGAGACCCCAGCAGGTCTGAGTGGAGTGTGGTGCAGAGTCATGTCCTGGGAGACCAGGTATACCCTGTGACCAGGAAGCACACATTTAAGCCACTAGCTGGGAATTTAGAAAAAGAAAAGTCAGTGGGGGGCAAGTGTGAGGAAAGTTCCTTCCTCACAGCACCAGATGGACGAGGCCACAGCTACTGCTTTTCCAAATCCATTCTGCTAACAACAGCCTTCATTTTACAGGAGGGATTTGTTTGTGCTTCCGAAGTCTGGTAGCTGAGGCCCCTTTGGTTGTCCTGTGTGGCATTCAGTTTGGGGGGGAGCACCTCACAGGAAATTTTTGTTGCTTTTGGATTCCAGCGGGCAGAATGGTGCATGCTCTGGAGCCCCCATTAAGAAAAGATACTTCACAGCTCAGGCGGTTTGATTTTCTCCAAAGCTAGGTTAAGCAATGAAGAATTTTGCAGTTTATTTTTGGGAAATTATTTAGAAACTTAGCTAAAATGTAAGTAATTGTTCACTTAAAGTGACATCTTCAGCTGGAGTGAGTGTTCCCTGGTGTCTCCATGGGAATGCCGCTTTGACTGCTGCGCGTGGTGGTTGTGGGGAGTGGCAGCATCAGCACAGCAGATGGCAGCGGGGCTGGGTCTCCCTGCAGTTGAGCTCCCTGGGTCCACTCCCCACCCTGCGTGGCTGGCGCAGTCCTCCCCAGGCCTTCAGCAGAAGCCCAGAGGGGTTGAGTGAGCAAGCCTCAGTGTGCACAGGTGGCAAGAAAGGGCCTTCCTCCCTGGAAACAGAGATTTTCACAGAATGGAGCTTGGTGCAGCCCCCACTCTGTGGCCTGTGAACACAAAACGGTCAGCCAGCCGCACTCTGCAGCCCTTGACACTGAACCTGGGCAAATACACATGCCTTTCTCCTTTTTCTGGGCCTCAGTTAAGATGTGCAGATTTCTTTAAGAAATAAAGGGATATAAAGGAAAAAACGGGAAGCAAATGACCAGGGTAGTGAACAGACTAGGAAATATATCACCCTGGGAATGCTGAAGTTGCTTGGGCTGTCTCTCTGGGAGGACAGAGGATCCAGGAGGACGTGTCATGGAAAGTGCCCGGTGTGGGCTCCCACTGTCAGAGCGGGCAGCACGCATGTCCCTGTGCCATGAGCTCCAGAGCAGAAGGCAGTGACCTGACTGTCACAGTGAGCATCACAGGACATCGTGTTGCATTCTGAGTTAGCTAGGTGTGGTCCACATGTGTGAGTTCACCCTATTCCCCAGGGTGGGTCTGCTCTCCTCAGAGCTCCCTGCACATTCCCAAGCCCTTCTCTCCTGCCAGGCTGTGAATGCACAGGACATCAAGTAGTTGCCACCACACCTGTCTATCAGTCCTCCCACCCCCTCAAGGCCACAGATGCATTCCTGGGACAGTCTGGCAGTGCCTATAGGGAGTATACAGAAGTGCATTCTGGCCAAGCCCAGGTCACAGCCCAGCCCGCACAAGGGCAGACAGAGGTCATTCCAAATATGACTCAACCTTTTGGGTGAACTGTCTGAAGCAGTGTTCCAGGTTCCAGGTGGGCATAGATTTTAGTAAATGGGCTCCACCACCTGAAGGCTTCTCTCTCTAGCACCTGCCACAGCCTTTCTGGCTCAGCCTCTAACCATATCACATGGCTGTGAGGCAGCTGGGACCAACTCCAGGAGCAGGCCCGCAGGCCCAGCGAGGGGCTTCCAAGCACATTCAGAAGCCCCCTCACACCCTCTGTCACAATTGCCAGTGTCTGGAGCAGTAGTGGTCCTGTCACTAACGGCTATATGTGACTGGGAATGTAGACAGAACATTCTTTGGTCTACTCCAGGTTGGCATCTGAGCCCTGTCATTAAACTTCTACAGAAAGCTACTGGTGTGCTCACTTCAGCAGCACATTTACTAAAATTGGAACGATACAGAGAAGATTGGCATGGCCCCTGCGCAAGGATGACACGCAAATTCGTGAAGCATTCCATGTTTCTTTATCTCCTTTCTTTACTCCAAAGAAGCCAGGGACAAGGATTCAAGCAATCAACCTTACTGCTCTGACCTGTATTCTTGGCAGAAAGTGCTAATTCAGGGTTGAATGGGCTCTGTACGTTAACATTTAATTTGGGGGACGGATCCTGTAAAACTAATTTCAACATCAACTCATTAAAAGGTTGCCGGAAAAAAAAAAAAAGCAAGCAAGCTACTGGTGAGAGACAGGAGACTCACTCTGTTGTGGGTGGCCTGGAGTTGGTGAGGGAACCTTTCTCTCTCTTTCTCTCTCTCTTTCCAGTAAAGCATGAAACAAAGCTTATTAAGAAAGAGAAAGACAGGCTTACAGAGTAAGAAAGCTTACAAAGCAGGGATGTTCACCACAGACAGCGAACGAGCCGCCACTGTCATGGCAGTCAGGGACCTTTCTAAGTCCTTCGGACACTACTTGGGCAATTTGAAAACATTACTAAAATTTATCACAGTAAGGGTCTGTTTAGACTTCACATTTTCACTACCTGCAAGAGCATCATCTCTCAGGTGTCACCTGTGTACCGGACCACATAAAATCGCTAACTTCCTATTGGCTCAGCAGGAGGAGCGGCAGGTACCAAGAACTTCTGCTGAAGAGCAATCCTGAAGTTCCTGAAAAGATGTGCCTTGTAGTTCCGGCTGAGGCCAGCAGGGCGCTCTTGGCTAATGCGCTGAGGCACGAACTGGGTGTGCAGTCGCACCCACAAACAGCAGCTGCATCAAACAACAGCAGGGCTCTTTATTAAGTTGGCCTTTTGACATGGGAGGAGACCCAGAGCTGATGCCAGACGAGGCCGTCCACTAACCCGCCCTGTTCCTAAACCTTTAAGGTCCAGGGCGCCTCTTCTATAGCTGCCCCTGCAGCTTGGAGACCGAGCCCTCCAGAGGAGGCCTGAGATCGTGGGGCGTGCAGAGGGCAAGGCCAGGTAGTGGCTTCCTGGGACCATCATGAGGGGGACCCCCACCGCAGCGGCCAGACCTGCTCAGACCAGCGCCCAGGGAGCATCACTGTGGGCCGTTTCCCGTTTCCCCACTTTTCCAGGAAGGCATAGTGAGGGTGGTGGAGGCCGGCGCCTTTGTATCCTGAGTCCGGATGCTGGCCTGACCAATGGCTGCTCATCCAGTTGGCTTTAATTACAGCCGCAGTTGAGGCTGGCGCTTTTCAGGTCACCCTGCCACAGACCATGTCATTGGCCACTGTTTGTCATCAGAGACCCAGGGCACTTGGTTGCCCTTATTTTTCACATAGACTAAAGCTTTGTCTGAGTGTGCGTATTTTAAAGAGACAAGCACAGCCCTCTTGGAGAGGAGGAAAATACAAAAAGCATGAAAAAAATTGGTCAATAGGACACTTAAGCCACTTCCACTTCCATGAAAGTGTTCTCTCCCTCCTTTGAGGGGTTTCTTTTTAATCTTTTGTTTATGCTGCCTGCTACCTAATGGTGCCAATGCCATATGCCTCACCAGGGAACAGTTTTTAACAGATAAATGATCATGAAAGTCCAGTATCATTGGAAGCTGAAGACTGAATAGCCTAGCAGGCATCCTCAAACTCTGGCTGGTTGGGTGTTTTTGCCACTGCTACCTGTCCTGCTTAGCAGTTGACTCATCCCGGGGCCCGCAGTCCGGCCCTCCAATGGTCTGAGGGACAGTGAACTGGCCCCCTGTTTAAAAAGTTTGAGGACCCCTACCCTAGACTGTTCCCAGCTGATTTGCATAACAAGGAGCTCCACAGAGGGCTGGCACTTGCCCCCACATAGGGTGGAGTGGCTTGTGGGAGACACCATCTTTCATGTCTATTAATTCAGTGATGAGAGGAATTACTTACATTTTACTGTTATTCATGCAGTTTGAGCAGTGTTTCTAATTTTTTTGCTGACCTCAGTGTCTCCTGGGGGTTTGCTGGCCTCACCCAAGTTTCTGGATCCGTCTAGGCTGGGACAGCAACATGCATATCTCATGGGTACCCAGGGAATGCTGCTGCTGCTGGCCCCAGGACCCCGCTTTGGTAACAGTGGAAGGGAAGCATTTCCTCAGCTTCTCAGACCTTGCTTCCAGCTTGCTGGTCCCAGACCAGGCTGTTTACACCTGCCCTCCCTCTCTACCTGCTGACGTGTTCCTAAAGCCTCTGCTTCTCTTCCACAGCTCCCAGGGACTTCCACCTGGCACTTCCCTCAACTCCAGCCTCTCAACATCCCAGTCTTGTTCCAGGAGGATCTACCTCCTTATTCCATGTCCTCCTGCAGTCGCCCAAGCTCAAGATCCTGATGTCATGAATCATATTATTTGTCACTTCTGGGAAACAGAGGCTCAGGCACCTCTCAATCTCGAGTTCCATGTTTCCATGGCTTCTGGACTGGCTCTTTGTCTGGTGATGGGCTTTGGAGACAGTTCTAGAGTTGAAATGAGGCTCCACAACACGTCTGAGGCAATGGCGGTGACTGCCTGCCACCAGCGTGAGACAGGTACAGTACATGTGTCCTTCTCCAGGACGGGGAAGATTTGAGCTGGGGACCTGAGAGGCAGTGCTTGGAACAGAAAGGAAACCCCACTCCATGCCTCTGGACTCAGCTAACCTTCCCAGCTCCAATAATGATACCTCCCGGTAAGCTGTGCACGTGGGGGAGCATGTGTCCTGTTTTGTGTATGGCCAATTCTTTACATATTTTTCCTGATTTAATCTCTCCCTCACCCCTTCCCTCACACCCGGGTAGGTGTGAGGTAGAAGATTTGACCTGAGGTGACACAGCTAATATAGTCAGCTTCTTCCTGTGTAGAGGCAAAATTCTGAAAGCAGTTACTGTCAAAAATCACTTAAATGGCCCTTCAAGTACACACACAGACACACAGGTAATATTGCACATTAGTTCTTTTGCACTAGTCCATCTCTTCACCCTGAATCTATTTTTATCCTTTAAGTAAGGTGAGATTCTTGTATACAACAGATATCCAGTCTGAGTTTATATATCCGGTAAGCCAGCCTGTGCCTCTTTAGGGGATAATTTAAACCATTCACATTAATTGAGAGAATTGATAAGCCTGGTTGTGTTTTGTACATTTTTAATCCTTTCACCACTGTGGAAGTTGGATTTTGTTCAAAAATTTCTGGGTGAGTTTACTTTGGAGGTTAGAGCATTGCACTGGTCATTGTGGAGGATGAGTCTGAGAATATCCTGGAGAGCTGGTTTATTTATAGCAAATTTCTTCAACACGTGAATGTCATTAAAGTATTTGATTTCTCCATCACAAATGAAACTCAGTTTAGCTGGATACAGGATCCTGGGCTAGAAGTTGTTTTGTGTTAGAGATTGAAGGTCGATGACCATCTTCTTCTGGCTTGAAACATTTTGGCTGAGAGATCTGCAGTCATTCTGACACTTCTCCCTTTGTAGGTGATACTTTTCTTACATCTGGCTACTTGCAGAATTTTCTCCTTCATCTTAATCACAATGTGCCTAGGAGATGCTTTATTTGGATTGAGTCCTGCTGGGGTTCTGAAGCTCTGCTATCTGAAGTTCTGTATCTCTTGCAATGCTTGGGAAATTCTCCTCCAAAATCTCTTGGAGTAGAGCATCTGTACCTTTAGGACCATCCTCTTCTCCTTTGGGAATTCCTATAAGACAAATATTTGATCTTTTGGAGTGATACTACAGTTCTGTCAGGGAATGATCAGTTTTTGCTCTGCATTTGTCTGCCTCTTTGAGTGTTTGAGAACATTCAAAAGCTTGTCTTCAGTTCCAGAGATCCTTTCTTCTGCCTGGTCAACTCTATTACTGAGGGATTCTACTGTATTTTGGAGGTCCTCAACTAACTTTTTCATTTCCTTGAGCGCTGCTATCTCTTTTCTTATTATGTTCATATCTTTGGTGACTTTGTCTTTGAATTCATTAATTTCTTGAGCCAAATTTAGAACCGCTCTTTGGAATTCAATTTCTATCTTTTCTTCCATTCTATTTATCTTATTTGCAATACATATTCTGAGTTCGATTTCTGACATTCCTGCCATTTGTCTAAGCATGGCATCTTCAGTTGTATCTCCTTTGTCATTCTTAGGGTGGGGGTTGATCTACTCTGGTTATTCATGTTTCCAGAGTTCTTCTGTTGGATCCACACCATGTTTATTTTCCACCATTTGGTTATTAGAACTGGCAGGGTGAGATTGAATTGGGGTTCCCAGGTAGTAGAGATAGCCCCTTATCAAAGTACTAGGCTTTATAATTGTGGCTTATCTCCTACAACCTACAAAGGCCCCTTTCAGAGTTTTGGCCAGAGACTCTAAGGATCTACTTTGTGAGATAGCACACGCTAGCTCTGTTTTGATATCAGCCAACCTCTACCCTATCCTAAGAAACCACAGTATTAGGTTTAAATCTCAACTATGAAGAGATACAAATAGCTGTGGCACCCAGCCACCTCCCTTCGGTTATTTTCCACTACAGAACTTTGAAGGTCAACCTCAGAATGTTTCCGAGTGGATAGCCCCAGACGTGGGTTCCAATTAAATTGTCTCAGGTGGTGCAAACCCTGCTCAACAGAGAGGGATTCAAGAGTCTCCAACAGCACAATTGGAAGCAGGGATCCACACTCCCACCCACTAGATTCAGTCCACACTGTTGTCCACTTCTCTGCTTATGGGCTCAGTTGGAGCTGGGGCCACACCCCTGCTCACCAGTCTCAGTCCACACCCAGCTAGCCTCTGCTTTCCAGACCAGTTGGAGTCAGGGGACCACTCCCCCACCTGCCAGTCTCAGTCCACTGCCTGGCAAGCCTCTGTTCACAGGTTCTGTTAGAGTCAGGGCACCGCACTCTGCCCACAGGTCTTAGTCCTCACCCAGTAAGCCTCTACTCACCAGCCCCACTGGGGACAGGGGACCACACTCTAGTCCTCAGGTCTTGGTTCACACCCAGTAAGCCACTGCTTGAGGGTTCTGTTGGAGTCAGGGGGCCACACCCTTGCTCTCACGTCTCAGTCCATGCCTAGCAAGCCTCTACTTACACGCCCAGCAGGGGCTGGTCCCCAGCCCTGTCTGGTGAACTCAGTCCACACAGGGCAATCACTCTCCTGCTGTGGACGCTGTCAGAGCTGGGGATTCTGCACATCATCCTGCCAGACACAGCCCAAATCAACAGCACCACTGGCCAGGCATAGTCATAACCAGGGGACTGCCCCTCCTCCCGTTGAGTGTCCCTTTCTTCCCACATCCTCTTTCTTTCCCATTAGTCACAGATTCTGTCCTGATGGTTGGCAGTCCACACCACGCCCAGATCTCTCAGGACAAGACCAAACACTCTGTGCTCTGCAGGGGGCAGAACTTCAGACTGCCATGTGAAGGGGAAAGAGTGGACTGGGAATTTGGACTTGTGGGGGAAAGTATCTGTTCAAGTTTATGCCTGGCGGGGTGGTGTCTAGGTTCATAAGTGGGACCTCCCTGGAGAAAGAGACCTGGAGTTTAGTGGCTCTCTCCAGCGAGGTAAAATGAGAGGTCTTTTGTTCCTTGCTCATTTGCAGATTGCCTGTGGCAGGCCTTCTGCTTGGGGACGGGGTCTCCTGTCCTCTAGTTGATAGGCTTTGTCCCTGTAATTTGTTTTCTTGAATGCTCTTCCTTGGAGTTACAGCTTGCTGACCTTCTTTCTTGGCTCAGCTCCCCACTTTTGGCTTCATAGAGTCCAATTCCATCCAGGTTTTCTTCCTCTGCTCAGGAGCCTCTGCCAAAGGTTGCCACCAGTCAGCCGTCTTCCAGTTCTTTAATTTTTATTGGTATCTGTGGCTATTTCTTTCTATCATTTTTATTTTTATATTTTATTTTCTCCTTGTTTTCTTGATTACATTGTGTAAATTTTTATGAATTTATTTCAAGAACTAGCTTTTGGATTTTGTTTATTCTACATTTCTTACTAGTTCATTAATTTCTGCTTTTATCTTTATTTTCTTTTTGTTGCTTTCATAAGCATGCAGAAATAATGCTAATTACTAAGGGGGGCACATTGTACAGTTATGGTATCTGGTGTGGTGTGTAGTCTTTTCGGGCTAATTTAGGTCTCATAATTAAGTTTGTAAACTTAGAAAAGGTGCTAGAGACCTCATTGCTGAATCGTACTACAGTCACCAGATGGCCCAGGGGAATACTTCAAAGGTGACTCTTGCTATTCAGCGATGACGTCTGTAGCACTTTTTCTAAGATGAGTTCAAGAACTTAATTGTCTGACCTTGTAACTAGCAAAGGTTTCTTAAGAGGATTCTACTTGTACTTTTTATCAGTTGTCTATATCAAATAATATTTTTATTTGCCCCAGATAAAAGGACAAAGAATGAAAGCAAGGCTGGCAAGTGGGCTTGGGGAATCCGAGATGATTCAGATGATTGTATACTACTCAAATTTTAAAATGTGTGCTTTGGAAGCTAATAATAACTTCTCCCACAGAATGTGTGTGTTGTGCTCAACAAGTGCATTGGAACAAGGGAAATGTAAAGGTGATTATGTTACTTCCCTGTTCATAATGTGTTTTTCAAAAGGAAAAATTCAGTGTTCACCAAACCCTATAGTGCTGGAAGATGACTTTTACTATGATCATCATACCAGGGTCTGACAGTTAAGTTCATGAACTCATCCTGGAATAAGCCCTACGTAGCTGATTGCTGACTATCGCTATGTTTACCTTCAAAGACCTCCCCTTGGGAAGCTGTGCACTGACGCCAGTACCCAGTTCACCCTTTTCCTGAATTGGCCATCAGAGCTACCATCATATTACCCTGATATCCTAAGTGTCATTAAAATGTCTTCCTTTCAATATTTCCTTTATCTTTCGGTAAAGAAAGAAGTCACTGGGAGCCAGGTAAGGTGAGTAGAAAGGGTGTTCCAATACAATTATTTATTTACGGGTTAAAAACTCCCTCACGGACACTGCTGTGTGAGCTGGCACATTGCTGTGACAAGAGTCATGAGTTTGGGGGGAAAATTTTTCAAATTGTTTTCATTTAATTTTTTCATGCAGCCTTTTGGCATTTCCAGATAGCAAACTTGGTTAACTGTTTGTCTAGTTGGTACAAATTCATAATGAATAATCCCTCCAATATCAAAATAGCTCAACAACATCCTTTTAATTATTGATTTGGACTGACAGTGTTGTGGAGAACTGACTGACTTCCATTGTGAACTTTGATACTTTGGTTCAGGGTCATATTGGTCTTTCCTTCATTCTTTCCTTCTTTCCTTCCTTCCTTTCTGACAGAGTCTCACTCTGTTGCCCAAGATTAGAGTGCTGTGCTGTCATAACTCACAGCAACTTCAAACTCTTGGGCTCACGTGATTCTCCTGCCTCAGCCTCCCAAGTAGCTAGGACTATAGGTGCCCACCACCATGCCCGGCTAATTTTTTCTATTTTTAGTAGAGATGGGGTTTAGCTCTTGCTCAGGCTGGTCTCAAACTCTGAGCTCAAGCTATCCACCCTCCTCATGCATCCAGAGTGCTGGGATTACAGGTGTGATCCACTGTGCCCACCTAGTACACCTATCTTTCACCACCAGTGATAACATGGCCCAAAACATCATCTTGCCTCTCCAAAAAGTATTGACAAACTTTGACTCTCCTTTGCTTCTTTTCATTGGTGGTCTCCTTTGGCATATACCTTTCTTATTCCAAGATTTTCTTTTAAGATTTTCCTAACTGTTTCTCTATTGAGGTTTGTTTGGCCTGCTGTGCTCATCCCAGTCAGCCAATGATTTTGATGTTCAATTTGATTATTTTTTGTAATGTTTTGGTCAGTTTTGCTTGTTACTGGCTGCCCTGACCTCTCCTCATGAGTGATACCTTCTCTCCCCTCTGAAAAATGTTTAATCCATTTGTACACTGCTATTTTCTTCATGGAATTACCCCATACCACCACACACTCACATGAACGCAGCTGTGAGATGCCAACATACCAAGGTTCTGAAACCTAACTGAGTTGTTTGGATAGTGCTGTCAACATAACGGCATGATGGCAAGTTTGTGAACTTAATTGTCAGACCTTGTATTCCCATTTGGCTATTTAAGTATTTTTCCCCCATCTATGGATGAACAATATTTATTTTCATTCTTGTGAATATTTCCTATTGCACAGATTTGGCTATAGAATTCTTAGGGCCCAGAAGAAAATGAAATGCCAGGCCTAGCCCCTTGCTAAGAAATTTACTAAGATTCTTCAAACAGCACACACAGAACAGTGTGGAGTGTGCAGCTCTGTGCCACTGTACGGGTCACAGCGTGGAGTGTGCAGCTCTGTGCCACTGTACGGGTCACAG
>NW_003852518.1:3700539-3715013 GCF_000181295.1 Otolemur garnettii
GTGGAGTGTGCAGCTCTGTGCCACTGTACGGGTCACAAGCCCAGGAAGGGGCCGTGCTGCCAGGGGAGATAAGGAGAATCACCACTACGGTATTGGTTCCCATTTTAGCCTCCCTGCTATGATCATTTTACAAATGCTATTTTGCCTGCTTTTAAGAATTCCTCAAATGTCCAGTCTCTTTTCTTTTTCCAGAAGGTGTCTATATGCTCAAGGCTGTTATTTATTCTGAGTTTTCTGCGACTGGGGTAGAACTTGGGCCTTATTATGTAGAAATTGGCCTTGGGGCCATATCAATGTTCACAAATTCTAGTAGTGTCAATGAGGACAAGTTCTTGTCTTTGCTGGCTCGCACATGAATCAGAAAACTAAGACCTCAATCTGGAGACTGAGCAGCAGACTCAGCTATAAGTAAAGTAGGATTCTCTCTGCTTTAATTATACCATTCAAGGCTGAGTGCAGTGGTTCACTCCTGTAATCCTAGCACTCTGGGAGGCCAAGGAGGGAGGACTCCTTGAGGTCAGGAGGTCAAGACCAGCCTGAGCAAGAGTGACCCTGTCTCTACCAAAATGAGAAAAATTTACCTGGGCTTGTGGCGGGCATCTGTAGTCCCAGCTACTTGGGAGGCTGAGGCAGGAGGATGGCTTGAATTTAGGGGTTTGAGGTTTCTGTAAGCTATGATACCATGACACCATACTGAGGGCAATGACTAAGAGTCTGTCTTTTAAAAAGAAACTATGACATTTCTAATTATAGCAATTCTAAATTTGATGGAACATCTGTCATTCTTTTCTCATTTAGAAAATATTTCTTGCAGACTACTGTGCTCTGGGGGGGGGGGGGCAAAACGATGAAATCATACAAGGCCCTGGTGTCAGGGAATGTTATTTAGTAAAGGCACGAAGACATGTGTGGGAAAAAGATCAGATAAGACATCAAAGTGCCTCAGGAGCGGTCTGGCCGAGGCAGTGAGATTTTAGGAGATGGATTATGCTAACAGGGGGGCAGGCCTAGCAGCCAGGAGCTGGCGTGAGGCTTGCAGCACCAGGCGTTTGGGGCAGTGGCAGGGCCCTGAGGCAGGGCACAGAGCCAGAGCAGGTTCAGGCGCTTACCCACGTGTGCCAGGAGCTCTGCTGGTGCCTCTTTGTGGCACCTCACTTCATCCTCACAGCTACCTGTTAGTTCTACAGAGGAGGGACCGGAGGCTCAGGAGCGGGGGGGATGGGCAAACTCGTCACCTACCATGGAGGGAGGAGTCCCAGCCCATCACAACAGCGCAGGTAGGGAGCCCCCCTGTATAAACCCCAAGGTGCCAGCTACAGGGAAGGAATAGGTGGTCATATTTCCCAGAAATAGGAAAAAGGGGACTCCAGTGAGGGCTGCACTCTGCCAACTCCTTTCTGTAAGAAGCCTTTCTGTTTCACACAGAGGGCATTTTCTACACTCTCAGCCTGGGAGAGCCTCTCCACCTGAGAATCATAGAATACATAGGGGAGGCTTTCTCCAACCTGTCCACACTCCCTAACTGACTGGTGGGTCTTCATACTGACTTGTCTTAACCAAACCTGCACTCATGAGCAGCTCGTGTGGCCAGTGTGAGAGCATGGTCCTCGGAAAGCCCTGCTGGCTATGCCAGGATTCAGAGTTAGCAACTCTGGGTTTTGATCCAGCCCCAGCAGGTTGGAAGCTGGGTAGTCTTGTGCACATCTTCAGATTGGACTTCCCTCGCACTTTTTGCCTACTACATGGTGCTCAGAATTAATTTTCAGGCATGGTTAATGAGACCATGTCACTCTTATTCGTGTGATATTTATATTTCAAAAATCCTAATGCAATGATGAAAGAAAAAATATCCACTGTTATTTTATCTCTGTTATAAACAAGCTTTATAAAAGAAAAACTAAGCAGGAGAACAGCAATAATAATAAATTATCCATCCTCTCTTCTTAATATTTCTGTGTGGTGAGTGAGTTGTTCCAAATATTCTTAGATCTCACAGTCCTCTTCCAGAATCTGATGCCGTGTTTGACATCTGCCTCCTAATACATGACGTGTGTGCGGTGTGTATGTGTGGTGTGAGGCAGGTGTGTGTGGGGGGTATCTGTGTGTAGTGTGTGTGGCGTGTCATGTGCATGTATATATACATGGCATATATGCATGCAAAATCTTACATTTTATAGGACTTAAATGGGTAAAGGCTTATTTTTGGACCCCCATTTAAGAACCTCTGTGAAGTAAGACTATTTGATATGCACAGTGGAGGAATACTTTCAAAACAAGGCCATCTACCAAAGTAATTAACCTATTTCAAATGAATTTCTCTATTTACTGCTATATAGGGAGTTCTTAGGAGACACGGAGAAAATATTTCAAGAAAATTTTAATGAGAGAAATTCTTGACAAAGTTTTTGCTTCCCAGACCTGTTTGATTTTAGAGCAGATGCTTAGAATTTTGAAATTTATTGGAATTCAAAGACGCAAAGTTAAAAATGAAGAATGCTGACGTGTGTTGCATGAGACAAACAAATTAATTTTAAGCCTGTTTCTTTCATAGCTTCTTTTTTTCCCTCTCATTTTAGGCACCGTTGTTATCTATCATTTCTCATCCACTTCTTCATGTGATGTGTCTTTTATTTATCATACCCTAGTGGACGGCAACCAGGGCTGGCTCAGCATAACTGTTGGGTATAAGATCCAATGCATGTTTTTGTTTAATTCCAGATTTAGTAAAAGCTCCCTTTAAAGGTCAGGTGAGACAAGGAGAGTCATGGACAGCACAGGGTCCGAACCTCAGCTTGGCCTGAGATGTCCACTTGCTCTTGAAAAGGGTCTTTTTTCATCTGGAATTTGTTCTAGGACTTTTCTAGAAACCATAGGCATCAAGGCTCCCATCTAAAGGAATGAGAAGGTGGGTTATCACAGACAGTCATCTGACAGCCCCACATACCGTCCCCCTTTGAGCAAAATTCCAAAAGGAGTTGACCTTTTCACCTTTTGCACTATGACCTCAACGGCCTATGAGCTTGGGCCAGCACTGCCTACCTGGTCCCTGCTGCTGTGTCAGGCACTGTCCCGCCTTCCTGTCTGGAGGCTGCCGACGTTACTCGAGTCCATGGCAGAGGGGGCAGGTGGAGGCACTGATCTCTCCAAGTGGATCACAGCCCTGCCGTGCTGATGTGGCCACACCTCTCTTTCTTTTGCCACAGCTGTCTCTGTCTACACAAACGGAACTGTGTTTGCCGCAGACACGGACATTGTGTTTGCAGCTGTTACCAAGGCAATGACACCCCTGGAGTTTGCATGGTATTTTGGGGAGGACCCACCAGTGAGGACAACTTCAAGAAGCATTAAAAAAAGATTCAGCGTCCCCCAATGGTTGGTAAAAATGGTCATCACGGGCAGCTGTGTATAATGCAGCCTAAATTCAATCTGAATATTACCATGTTACTGTTAAGATGATATTGAGGGTGTTACATTTGTATTATAATAAGCCACTGAGTCCTTCTGTGAATTGAAATCAAACACACTTGCTTCCCTTCAGCTTGAACTAAGTAAAAAGGTGTAGGGCTTGGAAATCAGACAGTCCTAGGTTCAAATCCCATCCCAGCCACCCATGTGACCAGAAAGCCTTGTCCAAGTAAGCAGAGCAATGCTTACCCTCACTGCCCTAAGAAGTGAATTCAATAATGAAGAGGGGGTGGCCAGAAAGATTGCTTCTCCTCCTCACCACTCAGATTGAAATCACTGTGTACAAGGACAATTCTTACAAATTAAACTCTGCCTTTCTCTTGTGCTGATGTGGGAGTTCTCTCCAGCCCTGACCCTGTTCTTATCTCACCTCTGCCTCTCCTGTCCTCCTGGCCCCATCCTATAGGTATCTTGTGACGGTCAAGGCATCTGACAGGGTCAGCAGTGTGGTCTCTGAGCCCCACCTCATCAGGGTACAGAAGACTATTGTGGCCAATCGGCTCGTGTCCCCTGCCTCAGCTCTGGTAAACGCCACGGTGGCCTTTGAGTGCAGGATCAACTTTGGCACAGATGTTGCCTACCTGTGGGACTTTGGGGATGGCACTGTCACCCTGGGGAGCAGCACCAGCAGTCATGTGTACAGCAGGTGAGCCACTGTGGGCAGGCAGGGGAGTGGCATCTCAGGGTCAGCCCTGGGGTTCCCCACAGCAGACCCACCCTTCAGGGAGAGTAGGTGATGGATACACAGAGACAAATGAGGCCTGGCTGTGTTTGTTAAGGAGACAGACAAGCCAGAGATACTTTCAGTACAGGGGCCTTTGTGCTCCCCAGGAAGCTGTGGTGTGGTGGGGACAGCTCGCTCTTTGGAAACTAGAGAACACACAGTGGCCTTAGCAGATGAGCTGAAGGTGAAATCTTGAGGAGTTTGCCAAAGGGGAAGTGGTAAGGGGGTTTCAAACAGTGGCCCTGGGTGAAGCTATGAGAGGGGATAGCAAGGGGAGAAGTTTGGAGTGACCAGGGAAATGTGCCCAGGACAGCAGGATGTGGGTGGGGGGCAGGTAGTCCAGGGCCTCACTGTCACCCTGAAGAGAGTGACCTTTAATTCCACAGCACCTGCTATCTGCCCAGGACAGAACATTACAGAGATATACATGAGAAAGTGGAAACTAGACTAGCAGGGCCACTAATTCCCAGCCAAGCCTCTGGTCAACTGCGGATTCTAGGATCTGAGTAGGTGGAGATCTTGCTGCAGGATTCCAGTCCCCACGGCTGTGGGGAGACAGACATGGCCATGGCTGGGCCTCAGGCTGGCATCAAGCCTTTACGTTGGTGTAGGAAAATATCAAAATGTGCAGAATTTTCTAGAAAACAAACTAGCGGCATCAGGAAAGGTTGCAGACTTCCTGCAATGCTGGGCAACCATGGGTGTCCATGGCCAGACTCTCCACGTTTTGCTGGGACTCCTGAGTGGCCCCCTCATGGATTCAGGACTTCTCCATCAACAGACTTTCATGTGGGGAAAGATTTGAGCGGTAGCAAAATGATGTGCTCTATAGCTCCAGGAGCCCTTGCTGCCCTGGAGCCAAACCAATGGCTGGCTGGTTCAGCATCTCTGTGAGTCTGTGTAGAGTGTGTGCTGGGCTCTGTGGCAGCCCGAGACTGCCATGCTGCCTTCATTCCAGTCAGTAGGCCCTGCCTTTCTTACTGGAGCTGAGGATGGCAAGTGCTATTCTGGTCCTTGCAAACTGAAATTTTGTGGTCTTCTGAAGCAGTTTTTTTTTTTTTTTTTTTTTTTCTGTTTCAAGTCAAAAGTCTTAAATGTGGCTCATGCTTGTAATCCTAGCACTCTGGGAGGCCAAGGCAGGTGGATCACTGAGCTCAGGTGTTAGAGACCAACCTGAGCAAGAGTGAGACCCTGTCTCTACTGAAAACAAACAAACAAACAAACAAATAAAACAATCCAGACATAGGGGTGGGCATCTATAGTCCCAGCTACTCCAGAGGCTGAGGCAAGAGGATCACTCAAGCCCAAGAGTTGGAGGTTGCTGTGGCATCATCGCTCACAGCACTCTACCCAGGGTGAGAGTGAGACTCTGCCTCAAAAAGAAAAAAGAGTCTTAAATGATTATTTACTGTGAAACATTTGTAGAATAAACATGTGTTTCCTTAATAAAGCAGCACTTGCTGGGTCAGGAACTGCCCTGCTTAATACTCCCCCACCCCATCATGACTGTCTCCACAGCTGGGACCCTCTGCCCTCCCCCACGGGCAGGACTCACATCCAGGTTGTGGGTCTATCCTGAGTTTGCAGGACCCTAAGAAATTGATTAGGAAAACGGATTCATGGAGCAGGGACTAGAACAGGACAATCAAGCCCAGAAACTCCCAGTTAATGGGTTAGGGTGCCCATCACACAGGGAAACCCCTGGATCACCCCTGTGGTCAACAGAGGACCAAGCCATGGTTGGGACCAAGCCAGGAGGGTTGCCCAGAGAGAGAACGTGCCCTCACGGAGATGTATTGTGTTTGTAGCTGGGAGTTTGGTACCTGGCCCCACCCAAGCTGGGTAGACAGCTGGTCTGGTTCATTTGAATAACCTCTGCGGAAACCTGCCTCGTGATTCTTCCTCTCCTGTTCTTATTGTCGTGTTGGCTTGCCATCAAATACTGTAATTCTGCAGTTGTGGGCTGGCTGTGAGGGTGAAGGAAAGCCCAGCTGCAGCACATCCATCCCTCTGTCTGTGCGTTCTGCTCTCGCAGGGAAGGCCAGTTTGCTGTGGAGGTCCGTGCCTTCAATGACATCAGCGCCACCACCCTACGGAAGCAACTTTTCATCGTGAGCAAACCCTGCCAGCCTCCCCTGGTGAAGAACATGGGGCCTGGGAAGGTCCAGGTAGGGCTGGGGCCTGGGAGATCCTTGGCCAGCCTTGTTTTCAGCTTCACCTCTGAGTTGGGACCACTGCTTGGAATGGTGTGAGCTTTGAGGAGTGAAGGGCGGCTTTGTCTGGCTCAGTTTACACAAAGGAGCACCTGTGAGAGCTTCGGAGCAGGCAGCCCATTCCGTGGTGGGGAAGGGCCTAGCCCAGCCTAGATGGGAGGGGACAGCCTTGTTTCTGTTATATTGCTCTGTATTACTCTGGCATTCAGCTCAGCTCACTTTGAAGAGTTTTGTTTTTTTTTAAATTAAGCTAAGAACTGTAGCATATTCAGGAGAAAGCAAAATTTGAATATATGTGACACCAAAATCAAATAGGGTGGTTCTCTTTCTTTCATTGCTTTGAGGGTTTTGGTTTGGAATAAATTTTCCTTTTCAGGGCAAAGGTGCTTAAGTGACATATAGGAATTAAAATCCATAACTGAACTGCCTTTGCCAAAAGGCATTTCTGTGGCATCCAAGCCCCGAGAGTCCCTTTGAGTCCCAGGTCCGGGCACTTCCAGACAGCGGCAGTGAAGATCAGCCAGCATTGGCCAAGTGCCCGGCTGCCTCGCAGGCAAGACCCCGCCTGCTTTAGGCCAGTGTCACCTACGCTGTGGGCCGCTCATGTTGGGAGACAGATCAAAACACTGAGGATAGCAAAGCAGAAGGCTGAGTCTGGGAAGAGCATGGGGCAGGGTAGGAGGCCCCACCCACACCAGTCTGCTGCTACTGTCAGCCAGGGGATAAGATCTTTTTTTTTGGAGATTTTTCAATTCATAAAGTTTTCCCATTTTCTCATCTGTAAACCATAGAATATTGATAATTTCATTTTTTCGTTACACTTTATTTTACATATTTTCTAAAAGTATGAAGAAAAAAATGGAATCACCTCAAATCTCACCAGCCACAGATCACTATGAGCCATTCCACATATTTACTTTCAGTATTTTTCTAAGGCTTTTTATGTGTAGGGTTTGTGTGTGCATGCTCACCAGTTTGTGAGGGGTTACAGTGTGACCATTTGTGGGTTACAGTGTGACCATTTTCTCGCAACAAAGTCTTGGTTGCATGATTTTAAAGGTGGGAAAATGTTAAGTCATAGGTACAAATTATTCGTCATTTAACAATGTCCTCATGCTTGAATGCTTGTTGAATCCAACTTTCTATCACTCCAGATAACTTGGCCGTGGGAATGTGTACGCATGCCATTCTGCACATCTGTGGCTTTGCCAAGGAATAATTCCTGCGAGTTTTCCCAGGACCCCGATAAGTGTAGCAACGTCCCCCTTGTGGAGGCTCACATGCATCAGGGTCAAAGAATCACCTCTCACCCACACTGTGCATTTTGCATTTTTAAATGTCTGTTAGGATAAATGGGCTAAAAATTAGCATCTCACTATTAAAATTTGCTGTAGTCCATATAAATCTGGGCAGTTTTGTGGCAAATCCTAGAATGATATCTTATTTAGAGTAAAAGCAATACAAACAAATTTAAACTAATTTATATTATGACTAGAGTCATTTAAAGAATGCCAAAGGTAAAAAAGAAAATTCCATTTATAATGAGCACCAAGATATCTTCAAATCCCATTTCTCAGGTCCTTCCAGGTTTTTTTTCTTACTGGTTTTTATGGAAACTTCAGGGTGAATGGCCTCCAGGGGGAGCCCTTACGCCAGCATCAGCCCTGGGAGGAGGCGCCCTGGGTGGAGGCGCCCTGGCCAGGTGGAGACTGGGACCTGAGGTCACAGGCTGGCCTGCTCCCCCAAGCTCACAGAGGGACCTGACACCAGGGACGTCAGGCCGGGGGGACAGGAAAGGGGCTTGGGAAAGACAGAGTGGCTGGCAGGGGAGGGACAGGATTGTAGGTGGGCAGGAACTAGCATTGTCCTTTTTAGCTTATTAATGTTAGCAGATACATTTTCATATGTTTATACTGCTGCTTATGTTAAAAGTATAAATAAAAAGTAGAAAGCTAGTACCACCAACCCATCACTTTCAAAGACAAACAGAGTCAAATCAGAAGCAACTAGAGCCAAGACAAGAGATACCCCAGGCCTCAATGGGCCACTTTGAACATCTAAAAAAATGATGTCTACAATGGAATGAATAATATTAATATTTTTAAACATCAACTATGCCAAAGGAGAGAAGCTTATGTTGTTCTCACAAAATAGACACACAACACGCTGGTTGCCACTGGAAGTAGCTTCTTGGTGCTCCAACTTCTTATTCTGAAGTTGGTAACTGAGGGAAAGAATATTCTTTTTTTCTTTCTTTCTTTCTTTTTTTTTTTTATTGAGACAGAGTCTCATTTTGTCACCCTATGCTGCGTCATAGCTCACAGCCACCTCAAACTCCTGGGCTCTAGTGATTCTCTTGCCTCAGTCTCCCTAGTAGCTGGGACTATAAGCGCCCACCACAACACCTGGCTATTTTTTTGTTTTTTTGTTTAGCAGGCCCTGGCCGGGTTTGAACCCACCAACCCCAGGGCATGTGGCTGGTACCCTAACCACTGAGCATGGGCACCCAGCTGGGAAAGAATATTCTTGTGAATTTCCTAAACAAACTGAGTTTGGAAATCCTTAAGGTCCTAGATAATTAGAAAAACTGTCCTTCTCATTCCTTTTTTTAAACAAAAAGATTTTTGTGCAGTCCCAGTCAAACAATTTCATAAAGATATGTTTTGGAGACAATAGAGAAATTAGATTATGAGGTAAGCTTAGATTATATTAAGAAATCAATATTAATTTTTAAGGTGAAATCATATTGTATTAGGTTATATTTATGTAAGAAAATGCTCTTAGTTTTTAAAGATTTAGTATTTAAATTTAGTATTTAAGAATTAAATATCATAATTTCTGAGAGTAACTTTAGAAAATTTTGGCAAAGAAAAAATATAGAAAGCAAATATCTGTCAACTATATTATAAATAACTTAGTTTTTACATATTGATTAATTTTACAATTTGTATTTTTGACATTTAGAAGTTTAAAATTTTTATGTAAACAAATTACCAATTTTTCTTTGACATTTTTACATTACTTTCTTTCTATTACTCTTATGCATAGAAAATTTTTCCTCATTATGAGTATATAAGTATAAATGTTTACTTATTTTTCTTTTTTAAAAAAATTTTTTACTTTTGTCTATAAAACAGATGTAGTGTTTATTCTGGTGTTATCTAAAGTCACACCCTAGGAATCCCCTTATTCTATGATTATGTGAACAAATAATTATGATTATGTGAGAGGAAGTTTTAGTAATTTACCATTGCATTAGACAAGAGGGACATTTAATGAGATATCTTTTCTTTTCAATGCTTAGGTATGGAGGTCTCAGGCTGTGAGGCTGGGAGTGACATTTGAAGCTGCCGTCCTCTGTGACATTTCCCAAGGCCTTTCTTACACCTGGAGCTTGACAGACTCCGAGGGGTCCCCTGTCCCCCTCCTTGCTGCTGTCAACACTCACAGACAGACCCTCGTCATTCCGAGCTACACACTGGAGTCTGGGAACTACACCGCCCTTGCCAAGGTCGGCTCACTGCCTCACTACTCTAGCAGCCCTGCAAAACCAGTGCTTTCCACCCATGTGGCACAGAGCTCAGCATTTATACCTCTATATCTGTTCTGTCCAAAGGAAAAACATTAAGAAAAAGTGTAGATAGGATTTTAAGACAATTCCCCCAAGAGAACAAATTACATTCAAATACTGGCAAAGTCATGGATGAAATCTTCCAATTTGTTTAGCAAAATCTCCCAGTGCACCTGTTTGAACAAGCCCCGAGGTAGTGCTGGCTGTTAGGAAAATGCACGCCTCAGCAATTTCAGAGCTCAGCGCCCAGACAAGATGGGGGCAGCAGACAGAGGGCAGGCCAGGGGAGAGGTATCCACCGTGACTGCCCAGCACTTGGACTCTCAGCAGGCCCTCTAATTTTTGGCTGGAAAAATGGTGAAAATGCGTGGGTCAGATGAGGGAGAGGTCACTTCCACAAGAGTGGGCTTCATGAAAGAGAGGTCCTGAAAACAGAGTCTGTTCACAGGTGTGGAAAGGGGCATGGGGTCAACAGCTTGGCAAAGGTGGGAAAGAGACAGGATTAATGGGCAGACCATGGTAGGACAGAGCTGGGAGCAGATGGTGAGGGTGGGGAAGGCCAGGAAAGGCAGCCAGATTAGGCCCCCAGGATATCTCAGTGAAGGAACTTGGCTCTTTTGATCGGTGGGACAAGCGGTCCTGCTGAGCATCCATCCCAGCTCTCTCCTGGCATGGCTCACCACAGGGGTTCACCAGCATCCACATTGGCCTTGACCCTGCTCAAGGAGGCGAGTCCACCGAATCTGCACTGTAATGTTACAGTAATGGCAAGCTCTGAACTGTGTTTCCAGACACTTCTTACAGTTTCCATGCTTATCTCACTGTGAACTAGACCTGTCACAACCAGCTGAGTGACAGAGGGCTGAGGCTAGGCTTTGAGGAGCCCTGCTGTAGCCATAGGTGGTAGGAAAAAGTAAAGGTTTCCCAGCATGATGAGTTCTTCCCTTTAGAAATATTAATTGGGAATGAGTTGGGAGCAGATTGGAGGTGGGACGTTGGATATTATTCTGATTATTCTGATAGTGAAGTCAAGAAACAGAAGCTGAACCAGGAGGTGGCAGTGGTGACTGTCCCCACACTCTGTGCGGCAGCTCCCCACCTGGTGCTACCTCCGACCTTTATAGATTCATACACTGGGGCTGGGACGTTCTCCATGGTGCCCTGGAACTGGAGCGGCTTAGGGAGCAGACAGTGGGGGTGTAAGAGGGAGTTTGGATGCCGGGTCGTTTATGTGTCTGGTTCCACACAGGAGATTGAACAGCAGGGAACCTCGTGCGTCTGTGCAAAGGAGATTCAGAATGACTGAGGCTGAGACCTAAGGAGAGAACAAGTGCTGGGCTGTGTTTCTTCCAAACTGCATTGCACTTTGAAAGAACATCTTTAATGCCTTATTTATAAAATATTTTACTATTCCTGGATTTTAAAATATCTGTCTTAAATTTCATTTACATTTTGTAAAGTCCATTAATATGTTCAGGGACAATAAAGAAGCAGCTTAAAGAAACATAAAGGAAGCCAGATAAAAGTCAAGCCGGGGAGCAAGGCACTGTCGACAGAGGAGGTTTGAGAACTGCCCGGAAGGTCTCATTTTGTGCTCACAAACCAGGAAAGTCCCCACTTTGTGCATTAACAGACTCAGATAGCAAACTTTTCACCCTACCCTGGACTCCAGCCCCATCTGCGATGGTGCAGAGTAGGGTGGTTATTTTGACAAGCACGATTGGTTTAGTTGGAGTGGAGGCTGCATTTGGACACACCAGTTTCCCTTCTAGTTTTGAGATGCCCGAGTGGCTCCAGTGCATCCCGCCGTGTCCCTGAGTGATGCTTCCTACCCTCGGCCCTGCAGGTGCAGATTGAAGGCAGCGTGGTCCATAGCAACTACTCCGTGGGCCTGGAGGTGCAGGCCCAGGCCCCAGTCAGCGTGATCTCCGAAGGCACACACCTGTTTGTACCTAGGACTGCCTCACCCCTCATTGTCCTCCGGGGTACCCAGTCCTTTGACCCAGACAATCCTGAGGCCACTCTCAGGTAAGCACCATGGAGATGGGCAGCCACCCAGATGCCACCTTCTCCAGACTCAGGCTCTGGAACAGTGGGAGAGTAGTTTAAAAAAATGTAAGTCCATCAACTTTCATAAGTTGGACTGTTCTATTTAGGGCCAAAAAATAAGGGAACTTAGGAAAAAAAGAAGTGAAACCTGAGTAGCTTTTTAAGGTGGTGTTTAAAGTAAGACCTGCTTGGTGGGATGCCCTTGGTGTGTGGGAGGCTTGGTGCCAGTGTTGTGCCTGTCCCGGTGGTGGGTCTCTTGCTGTCAGAGTCCTGGGTGCAGGGCTCCATCCTCTTCTCTGTCTATGCCTTGTCCCAGGTGGCCCCTCCCCGTGTCCTCATGGGGATCAAACAGTGATCCCTGAGCTAAAGCCACAGACTGGCAGGCTCTGGGCAGACACCGCCCCCAACTGCAGGCTGTGCATCCAGCCCCTGCAGGGCCCTCTCCGCAGCCTGCAGACGCGTCAGCCACAGTCCCGCAGACACCTCAGCCACAGTCCCGCAGACACCTCAGCCGTAGTCCCGCAGACACCTCAGCCCCAGTCCCGCAGACACCTCAGCCCCAGTCCCGCAGACACGTCAGCCGCAGTCCCACAAACGCCTCAACCACAGTCCTGCCTTCTCCCCAGCAGCCTGCCCATCTGTACTCATGCACTCAGGCCAGGAACTTCCGTGGCACCTTGACTCCCCTTTTTCAGCTCTCCCTTAAGCATGACCTTCTAACCTTCTACCCCACCCCCCCACACCTGGTCTCAGCCGCAGGGGTCAGGAGCTCATTTCTGTAAGGGGTTCCTGGCTGCCTCCCTCCCACCCTGCTCCTCCCTGCAGTCGGTTCTCCCAGGCAGGGACTTTACTTCACAGCTCCAGGCTCCAGGCTCTTTTCTGTACGCAAGTGAAAGCCAGCACCCTCACACTGCCTGTGAGGCCCAAGTGACCTGTCCCCAGCTCACCAGGGCTTCACTATCCCTTCCTGCCTCTGCCGCTCACTGTAGGGGCCCCTTGGCCTTCTTGCCCGTCCACACTGCTCCTTGGGGGTACCTGGTAGGCTTCTCTCCCAGCTCCATGCAACAAGGGTCCCTTCTGTACCTCGTCCTTCACTCCACCCAGAATCTGCCACCACCCGGTTCCTTGATTGTGTCTCAAACATCTCCTTCCAGTGAGGCCCACCCTGAGGCCCCCTCTACATGAACAACTCTGTCCTGACTCGGGGGTGGTTCTCCACAGCAGGGTGCAGTGTTTGCTCACTGTGGCCGCTGTTAGCTGACCGCCCCCCGCTGAACATCAGCTGGTGGGGACTCTGGTTTGATCCATCCCCTGTGCTGGCAGAGTCTGGTCAGTGAACGATTATTTATGCACACACACGCGAGTGCCTTGGTTCTCTCCACTCTGTGGCCACAGGCATATTTGCTCCATTTCCGGTGTGGGACTTGGTGTTCCTCTGTAGTCCAGTGGACGTGACAGGCTTCTTCTGGACTCCCCAGTTGGATCCAATCTTGGGCTGGGGGCAGAGCCCGCGCTGGCTGTGCGGCTCCCGCAGCCTGAGACAGAGGCTGTCTTGTTCTCCTGCCTCCCCCACAGCCCAGCACCTGGCGTGGTGCCTGGAAACAAGAGCTCAGTGCAGGCTGCTGAGGGAGTGCAATTTGCCCCTCAGGAGTAAAGAATATTCCAGCTGAACCCCAGAGCCCTTGCTCCATACAGGCCACGAGCTGGGAGGGAGGGAACGAACAGATACGGCCTTGTGCAGGCTTTGGGGACAGAGGTCTTCACAGTGGACCCTGCAAACCACCCAAAGAAATACACTTTTAAAGATCTCCAGCAGCTCAGCCTCGGGGGCACCTCTGGAAAAGGCTCTCCCCTGGGGCTGGCCCAGACCTGCCCAGCCGTGGGTATTTCTGTTTGTGCCCTGGTGGAACAGCTTGTTTACATGTGTGTCCCTGCTAAATTAAGGCTGGGGATGACGCTGTCCTCCTGCCTGACCTGCACAGAGCAGCCACGTTTATCTTGTTGGATGTGGCAGCTGTCATACAGCAGGGGGACTATGAGACTAGGGGGAGAGACACCTGGAGTCTGCCTCCTGGTCCTGCCTCTCACCAGCTGTGGGGCTGGGCTGTTCCCTGAGGCCTCCAAATGCAATTTCTCCCTACTGTGGGCTAGTACAGTGTTGGTGTCTAGCATGTGGGTGAGCGGTGGGCTGAGAGAGAAGTGCTCAGGGGGCTTGGCTGTGTTACCTGGGAGGGGCAGAGATGGGAGCACAGGGGGATCAGGTGGCCTCGTGCCAGTGAGTCTGGAGGAGCTGACTCAGGTCCGGCCTGAGCTGGTGGTGCTGCCACTCTCCAACAGCCCTCACCTCACCTCACTTACATACATCAGAGGAGGAGGAGGCAGTATCCCTTCCTCACCCATCAGTCCCCTTGAGACCCACCCCAGAAAGCCCACAGCGTCCCTTCCTCACCCA
>NW_003852518.1:3715784-3722588 GCF_000181295.1 Otolemur garnettii
CCCCAGAAAGCCCACAGCGTCCCTTCCTCACCCACCTGTCCCCTTGAGACCCCCCCTTCCAGAAAGCCCACACAGTGACACACAGTGCTCCCTGCCCTTCCAACGGCTTCTCCCACAGGTACCACTGGAAGTGCACAGCCGCCAGCTTACCTGGGCAGCCCTGCTTCGCCTCCTCCACTCCACACCGACTGGACACCTGGGCTCCCACCTTCTCCTTTGTAGCAAAATGGCTCAGTGGCAGCTATGACCAGTTCCTTGTGACACTGACTGTCTCCAGTGGCCTCCGGAACTCTTCTGAGGCCCAAGCATTCCTGTCCACCCGCTCTGACTCGGCCTTCAGGTATTACCTTCCCCATGCTCCACACAGCCCGGCACACAGGTGCCCCGCTGGCTGCGCAGGCTGCGTGGTGAGCTGCTTGGGGTTTGGTCACACAGGGTCCTCCATACAGAGATGGAAGAGGGAACTGGTTAGGAGGGGGCTGGGGATGGGATCCTGCCCTTGGCTGACCTCTGGACAGTGTCAGTTGGCCAAGCACACTGGCCAGAACCAACATGCATGGGGTTCCCAGTGGGATTTCAGTAGGTCCCTCCTGTCATGGTGCCTGCCCTCACCATGGGGGACTGTTTCCCGGCTTCAGGCCAAACTAGAAGGGAGCAAAGCCATCGAGTTCCTTCTAAGCCATGGCCTTCAAGGTCTCTGCCTAGTCCTTGCAGCATCACGGGCTGAGGGGACATGAGATGGGCCCAGCCATGATGTCTGAGATGGTGAAGGGCACAGGAGCAAAGAGGTGCTGTGATCCAAACCCCATACCCCGACAGTGCCAAGGTCAGAGTGATGCTCACAGGCCACGTGCAGCCCCGACACCAGGAGCCTGGTGCCAGGACTCTGCTGAGTGTGGGCACAGCTGCCCCCTGGCCTCCCCTCCAAGGTTCTGGGTCATTAAGTGAGTGGTAGAGGGGATGGTGCTCAGGCCACCTGCCTTCACTACTCTGCTGTGGGCTGGAAGCTGGAGTCCACCTAGGGAGCAGTGCTGGTGCTGGCCCACTGCTCACAGCCCTGGGAAGGCTCCAGGCAGGTGGTGCTGTTACTACCACCCAATGTGTGGGCTGGATGTAGCCCAGAAAGCATTATGCTGCCCTCAGGACTCAGGAAGACCCCTGGGACTGGAATTGGGGGTTCAGAATTAGAGCAATAAAGATAACACTCAGTATATGAGCCCTGGGGACATGCAGAACTGCTCGCGGGCCCCTAGACCTGGACTACCTCATGTTACTTGAGGTTCTGGTACATGTTAAAAGTGAAGAAATGCCATCATGAGGGCATGGAAGTTGGGGCACAACTTCGATCATTAAATTTAACAAATTAAATACTTTTTCCCCAAAATACAACACACTATATAATCCTGCTACTCACAAGATAATTCCAGAGTTTATTTTAAAATATTCCTTCACCGAGTGCTTGGGTTTTTAGGTGAGCATCTTTGATCCCATCAGGAATGTCAGGGCCTGTGTGGATGGACATGCTTGGGGGGCCTGGGGCCAGCCAGCCTCCCCTTGCCTTGTCTCCTCTCACCCCACCCCACCCTCACCTACTGAGAACACAGGTACCCTATGCAAAGACGCAGGCACACCTGTGTGCACATATGGACAGGCCGGGTCCAGTGGAAGCTGTGTGGCCTCCTGCCGTGGCCCGTCACCTCCTGTACTTGCAGCTATGAGTTGTGGTCATGGTCTGAGATGTGGGCCTAGGGTCTGGGCCACTCCCATAAGAAATGCCCCGCACCACATATCACACACACACCCAGAGCATCTCTGCTGCACTTGGCCTTTCCCCAAGTCCTGCAGGAAAGAAACCTGTTTGGTGAGGCCCAATCCCAGCTCACCCTAGGAGGCCGTGAAGAGCAAAGTGGCACAGAATGCAGAAACATGCCAGGTCTGCAGGGAGACCAGAGGACCAGTCAGGGGGTCGCAGGGGATGCAGGCCCGGGGGAATGGACCCAGCTGCAGGGTGCGGGAAGCCCGTGCATGACCCATGGCCCAGGGCGGGGAGGAGGAAGGGCTGAGGCAGGAGTGACCTTTTTCTTTGTGAGCCTCTAAGGTCTCATGGGAATGGCAAAGGTGGACGGCCACTGGCAGGACTCAGGGAGGGGGAGGTTTGCAGCTGGTAGAAGCAAGCCCTGAGGTGGGGTAGCAAGGTAGGGATGGGGCAGGCACTACTCTTCCGTTGTGAGATTGATCAAAGCCCAGGCTGGAGGACAGGGGCTGAGCCCTGGCTCTGAGGAGGTCACACAACCTCTCTGAAGTCAGTCAGTGCTCTGGCCTTGCAGGATCTTGCCCTGTTAGGTCAGATCATGAGGGTGTCACACTCCGTGCAGCCCCAGCCACTGTGTATGCTCCATCATAAGGGCTGTGAATTCTCTTAATGGAGACTCAAGGTAGGGTGATTTAAACAGGCTTCATGTGAACGAACGCCATGGTCAAGGAGCCTTCACATTATTGTCCTAAAATTTCGAACCAATTTGCATGTTCCAGATTCATCCACATCTCCTGGGTCAACTTTAAAGATACCTTTGTCAACTGGAATGAAGAACTTTCTCTGCAAGCTGTGTGTGAAGGCTGTGGTGAAATCCCAAACCTGTCCTATTCCTGGGATCTCTTTTTAGTCAATGCAACAGAAAAGAATAGGATGGAAGGTAAAAAATGTTTGGTTTAATTTTGCAGATTGAGGAAAAACCTCAGGGTGAGGTCGCTAAGATTTTGGGAGGTAGGATCGGTCTGACCCAGGTGTCTGGTCGGCCCTTTGGGTGGCTGCACTTCCTCAGCCCCTCACTCTGCACTCTGGGTACTCCGGGAGGCAGCAGCAGGTGGGGTGACTCAGGTGGCTTCCTCGGTGTAACACAAAGGGGGCATCCAGCATACATTCAGGCAGTTCTGCTGGCTCAGAACCACCGTGGAGCTGTTCAGAAGGACCCAGGATGTTGC
This sequence comes from Otolemur garnettii, assembly GCF_000181295.1. Lineage (NCBI taxonomy): Eukaryota > Metazoa > Chordata > Mammalia > Primates > Galagidae > Otolemur > Otolemur garnettii. The sequence goes on from NW_003852518.1 coordinate 3,718,767, forward strand.
AGTGACGGCTGGGTTTCTCACAATCCTGCCTGTCTCTGGGAAAGCTGCAGAGTGTGGGGCAAGTAGAGGGACCAGGGCAGAACGCCGTGCAGTCCTGTCTCCAAAATGTCCACCAGTGACCTAAGCACCTAAGATTCAGTTTCCTTGAGTGGAAGGTGGGGACAGAACTACTCCACAGAGTGGTGGTGGGGTTGGGGACAGTAATGTGCCAGAGTATGCCGGGCACTGGCGATGGGACGGCAGGTGCTGTGGGACACTCAGGTTTGAACCAGGAGCAAGATGGTGTCCTTGCTTGGTGGTACTTGAGATCAGGGAGGTGGCTCTGAACAGCACCAGAGGGGCTTTATTCCTCCCTACAGCAAAGCTGGCGCTGAGGCCCTGCTGACCTTCACAATTCTTTTTTTTAATCCACTCACTGAGGCCAAACAGAGCTTCTCTGAGTGGAGCTCTGAGCACAGCTGGCGTCAGTAGCCATGGGGACATGAGGACATAGAGTGCAGTTGTGCCCTTTTTTGCAAGAGAGGCGTTCCCAAATTCTTTTAGGTAAATTGAATTTTCCTGAACCAAACCCCAGGCTGAATGGATTAGAAGAGCTTGCAAAGGAAACTCATTCAATGGCTGAACTTGCAGCAGAGTGAATGAACGGCCCCTGCATTGATGTGTGTTAGAGAATCTGGTTCTCTAAGGTTGCAAGTAGAAGCTGACTTCACTGAGAGCTCAGTTATATGTTCATGGCATTTTTTTCTTTACTATTGATGCTCTATGATGATCATAACGATTTTTAGAATTGTACTAGATACTTACAGACAGGAAGGAGAGTGAGGATTAAGAGAAACTCCACATGCCCCAGTGTTTCCCAAAGACACATGGTTCCACCAGGTGGTGCGTAGAGTTTGGCAACTCCCCTCAACACACTGGGAAGAGCAAAGGCCAGAGAAGTGGCAGTGAACCCCGCCTGTCCCATCTGCATGTGTTTGCTTCCTGCGGTTCCCCCACATGCCACCAGGTGGAAACCAGACTACATGCTCTTTACCTTCAAAGTGTTGGTTTTGAAATTCACATCATATTTGTTTAAGACAGAGCATTGTCACCAGGTGTGGCGGTGCATGCCTGTAACCCCAGCATGTTGGGAGGCTGGGGCAGGAGGATGGCATGAGGCCAGAGTTTGAGACTACCCTGGGCAACATAGCGAGACTTTTCTCTGCTATTAGGAGGCTAAGATGGGAAGATAATTGGAGCCCAGGCATTCGAGATTGCAGTGAGCTGTAATTATGCCACTGTACTCCAGCCTGGGTGACAGATTGGAAGCCTGTCTCTAAAATATATATATATACACACACACACGTGCACACGTGCTTATCTTTATATATGTATATAATAATCCTTACACAACCTGTAGGCTTTTATAAACATGTGTTGTTTAACCTTGTCAACCCTTTGCTGAAGTTCCCTTTTGCAGAGCTGCAGGGCTGCTGGGCTCATCAGGATTCAGTGCCATTCTAAAGTCATCAGAGCCAAGCCCACTGTCTTCTGAGCCCACCATGCCAGACCCTGACGTGACAGCCACACTATCCTCACGCGAGCTGTCACTTGAGACCCTAAGCCAGACTGCCCTGTCAGCCCTGGGGAGACCTGCCCCAGAGCCCACTGCTGGCGTCCCCCGGATCCCTGCTGCTGGAGACTCTGCAGTCCCAGGGGAGGTTCCCAAGGAAGAGCCGCCAGGCCCAGAGCCGGGGCCACGAGGCGAGGGTGCCCTGATGACCGGCCCCCCTGAGAGAAGTGGGCCCCCAGCCAACCCCGCTCATCATCTCTCTGGTAAGAGCCACCTGCCCTGCACATCCCCCTTCTTGTCTGGGCACCAAAGTCACCTTTGGATGCGGGAATCAGCACAGGCCTTCAGGTCAGAGCCTGCAGAGTTCGCACCCCCCACCTGCTAACTGTGCCCCACTCGCTGAGTCTCAGATTCCTTATCTCTGGACTGGGAAAACGCAGCGCCCAGGCAGGTTCTGGGCTGCAGTGAGGTTCTGTGTGTGCTATGTCTGGGCAGCAGGGCTGCCGCTCCCCTCAGCTTCCTGATCCTTCTCCCCTGCCCTAGTGATCAATGGCATCACTTTATCACTGGGTTTCAGGTTGGACAGAAGCTATTTTGGTGCCCCCAAAAAGGAGCAAAAAGTCAGTGAGCAGAGCTCTGGCCCGGCACCTCCTTGTCTGTCCTTGTTCCTCACCAGGACAGGCTATTTGGCTTTGCTGCTCACACTAGGGCCCTGCAGGCTCTTCCATCCCCTCTGCATTCAGGGCCCGAGCCCTGGGAAGGCAGGCACTGCAGTGGGCAAGCTCCTCAGCCTTGGGGAGAGGAGTGCCAAGGCACAGGGCGTGGCGTTTGCTCTGGGGCATTATTGTGTCTATTTCACTCCTTGTAAGAGAAGACAGCAAGATGTTTTCTCTGTAAGAACAGTAAAAGACTCACTTGAAGAGAGGAGGGGTGCAGGCTGCGGTGACAGGGAGCCCAGTGTGAGCCTCGGTCCCCCACTCTCCAGCCAAGCTGTGCTTAGCAACCTCACTCCTCGTCCCATTCCTCTGGAGTCCGGGCAGTGGCACCTGCCAGTCCCACTGTCACAAGTGGTCCCACCGCTGACAATACTGTGTAATCAAAGCAATTATGGAACAGAATCAGGTCAGGGATAGCATGACTCATCCAGAGAGTTGGTATTGATTTCAGAGGAGTTTGTGATTATAAAGAAATCATTATGATTTTGTTTATTCTTTTTAGATTTTGAAGCCTATTACGGTGATGTCCAAGAAGCAATACCGTCCAGAGGAAGACAGTTAGGTGACTATGATTCTGCCATCGTTACCTCTCCCTTCAGGCTCCCAGGTCCACTTGGGACCCACTCCCATCTGTCCTCCACGCCCTTCTCTGAAGTCTGGATTTACAGCACTGCCCTTTCACAGCAAGGCCTGGGAGAGCTCCTCAGAGTCAGAGGGAAGATGTTACACTCCTTTGCATGGCACAGTCTGATCCCAAAGCTTTATCTTGCTCTTCCCTTTTTGCCTTTCCTGGACCCTGTGCTCCAAGAAGCCAGATGCAAGGGTGGGCGTCCCAGCTCTCCCATGCCTTGGTCATGGGGTGCTGTCTGCTGACAGTGCCTCCCTCCCTCTGTACCCTTCCCAACCCGTCTGCTCAGTGGGCTTCCTCCTTCCGGTCTGGTTCGGTCCCCCCCCCCCCGGGAATTTTCAGGCTTCCCTTGTAACGACCTCCCCCCACAGTATATCTTTCCCACCCACATAAAGCAGGTGGGGCCCTGTGCTCATCCTGGCTTTCGGCCTCTGCCTCCTCTTCTCTGAGACCTTTGAGGGAGGCTCCCATGCCTGTCTCATGCAGGTGTCCCCAGACCCACCATGGGGGCTGGCAGGGCCCTCGGTGAGCGCCTGCGTAAGGAACAGATGATTAGGTTTACTTACCTATCCAGTGAAGAGATGGGTGATCAGTGAATGATATATTTATCTATTGAATGAATCAGTGAGTGATTTATTGATTATATAAATGAATAGGTAAATGGATGGAGAGTGAGTGATCTATCCATCAAGTGGGCAAATGAGAGGGCGATTTATTCCTCCGATTTGCTACAGAACTTCCTCCCTGAACCACTTCCACCTCCACGGCTGCTCAGCCCTCTCCGTACTTCCTCTCGTATACCCCATGTCAGCCCTCTCCGTGCTTCCTCTTGTATACCCCATGTCAGCCCTCTCCGTGCTTCCTCTCGTGTACCCCACGTCCGCCCTCTCCGTGCTTCCTCTCATGTACCTCAGTCAGCCCTCTCC
>NW_003852518.1:3728334-3738094 GCF_000181295.1 Otolemur garnettii
CCCCGTCTCTCTCTCTCTGCTTCCATGCCTGCAGCCTGCAGCCATTCCACTGCTCAACAGCCTGAGGGCCTTCCTGACCACAAACCAGGCTGTGGTCGCTCCCCAGTGCTGTCCCTTTACACTTCTCACTGCACCTGGGACTTGGGGAAAGCAGGATGTAGCCCTCCGCCATGCCTCCACCCTCACTTCCCACCACCCCCCACTCCCACCGCCAGCCACTACAGAGGGTCATTCCCTCAGTAGCTTGTTCGCTCTCAACCTGGAAACTTCTTCAGGGCTCCTTGCCACTCCTGAGAGAGGCCTCCCCGACCTTCTCTCAGGGGGACTCTTCTCCATGCCCTGACACACCTGCTTTATCTCCTCCATTGCCCTGATCATCACTTACGTTATGTTACCTCTGTGTTTTCTGCTTTGTTTTTCTGACTCTCTTACTATTAAATTCCAGATGGCAAGGACTCCACTGAGCTGAGCCCTGCTCCTAGACTAGTAGCCTGGACTTAACAGGCCAGAATAAATACTTGTTGAATAAATGAAGGAAGGAAGGGTTATATACACCACTGGACCACTAACTGTATGATAACAATGCACATCTCTCGAGTATGTTTAGTGGCTGAAGACTTAATTTTAGATACAGTGTTCAGTAATAATAGAAGTAGTTATTTTATCAACATTTGATCATTAATGCTTTAAGGTCCTGTGACTTTTTTCTTTAACACCCATTGGCTTGGTTTGTCTCCATAGGGAACAATGCCACCCTCCCAGGGTCAGGACCAAGTCTGAGTGTGGAGGAAGAGACCCCCGGTGAGGGGGATAACCTATTGGGCCCTTCTGCCTCCAAGGACAGAGCCGTGTCTGTGCTCCTGGTTGACTGGCCCAAGGCTCTGCTGGGCCGAGCTCTTTTCCAAGGCTATGCTGCCTCAGGTATGGATATCCTCTTTGCATCTTGCAATTTTTTGGAAGGTCTTGAATCTCAGTCCTTAATTTCTTCTGTAACTTTTCCCTTTAATCTGTAAGTATTTGCGAAGTCTCACCTTTTCTGCTTGTGCCTGTCCCTCTGTGGACACCAGCTTGAAGCTCTGGTATCAAAGTGGAATTCACGTCTGTTGCTACCATGAGCTCTGGGTTTGCAGAGCAAAAGAGTAAGAGGGGTGCTGTCCAGCTGAGGCAGCTCTGTGCCCCAACAGCCTGTGGACGTGTTTCTGTCACGGCCTTTTGTGGCCTGGATGAGTGATTTACATGAATTGATCAAAATGAATCTGTTTCTGCAGAGAAGCTAGCTTGGTAACTGTTTCTCCCTGTATAGACATGCTAATTTGCTCCATCTTCATAGTAATACGTGTGGTTATGTCATCTCTACCAACCTGGGGGTGGGGGGAGGCTCTGGGTTTCACAATGTGGGAGGAAACCTCCACAGCTGACTCTCCCTACACTGACCACCTCCTTGAGTTGACCTAATTTTCACAGACCAGACCTGCATCACATGTACGTATCAGCACAGCAGACCTGGTTCCTTATGTTGACCACCGTGGCCAGTTGGTTACAGTCCCGTGGGTGGTCAACATGAAGAGCTTCTACTGTGTTTTTAGATGATTTTCACCTCATCCTTTCCTGGAAACATTTCAGAGAGTACCATTTTAAAATTGTGACGTTTAAAAATCTGTCTCATTTTAGATTATCAGCCTTGTATCTTGGTTTCCTCTTACTTTCAGGGAAAGTAGTGAGGGTCAGCCTCTCCCTGCTAAGGAAGTAATCCAGTTCCCACAGTCAGCATTTACACCCAGATTAAGAATATTTTATAACCAATATTCTGCAAAGGTTTAAAAATTGCTTTTAAGTACCTTAATCATACTTCATGGATAAACAACATTTATGAAATAGCCAAATTAAGCACTGAACTTAATTGTAAAGGTGTGAAATAAGAACTTCCCAGCAGGCTTGTGTGGCTTGGGAGATCAGTGTCATTTCTGAGCAAGAGACAGCAGGTCCCGTGAGACCTGGAGAGGAGCTTCTAGATCTTTAAAGAGGACTGGTAACCAGTGAACCAGCTGCGTTTCCACATAGGAGCAGCACATTTCAAACCTAGTTCACCTTCACCTTTGGGCTAAGGGCAGGACCTATGCCCAAGGCCTCTGTCTGCCCTCCTACTTCTCAGAGTCCACTGACCATCACTTCCATGTGGCCGTGACCTTCCTGCAGGTATCACAGAACAAACAGTGACAATCAAGCCATTTTCACTGAGCAGTGGAGAGACATACGTCCTGCAAGCGTCTGTGGGTATGTTACGCTGCCAGTGGGTTTGGTGTGGGGAACCATGCAGACTTTGGTTGCATTCCTATTTTTTTTTCCTAGAATTGACAATCACTCTGTCCCCCACCCCCCATGAGCTCTTGCTCCTGTGTCCTGATTCCCTTGGCTACTCATCATTGCCCACTGTGGCACTGCGCTAGAGGGCAGGAGGCGGCCTGCTGTGTCTGGGAATTTACTCCTTCCTGGGGAGTTGGACACAAGCTTGCATCAGGGTAAAGGCTGAGCCGAGGCGTTTCTTTTTCAATGGTGTTTTGTGTTTATGCCAGACAACCAGGTAAGTTGATGGCTTCCTGCAGATCCATCCATAGTCTCTCTGTAAGGTCTGTAGGCCTCCCCTGCGGGATGTCATTGCTGGTGTCTGTGCTGTCCTATTTAAATTCACCCACACACTTGCCCTTGCCGGGGCTCCATGCTCCCTCTTGGGTTCCTGTGACTCAATCTGAGATCATCCTTTTGGGTAATTTCTAGACATTTCCTCCCTTTATAGAGGTTTTTAGTTTTGAGTAACAAGCATGGAGGACTTAACAATTTATATCTACAAATAGGTTTGGTATAACGTCTACATTTTTACATTAATTTAAGCCCATCATGCATTAACGCAGGATGCAGGACACATCCTGTTGACCTTCATGTCACCCAGGGAGGGAACCCAGGTTAACCACCTTCTCAGGACGTGGTAGGTGGCGCTGCCTGAAAGTCTCATGTCTCTGCAAACCTCCCCTTGTCCCTTACACAGCTGCATAAAGCTGCTAAGCCCTGGCACAGTAGGACCAATGTTTGGTTTTGCTTCAGTAAATACCTTTTTCCCTTCAGCAGGACAGCGCTCTTTTCTGCCTCTGAAATTTGTCCGGGGCTAAAGACCATTCCGTTAGACAGGTCACATTCCTTACTGGGGTAGGAGATTCCTGAGAGCCCCGCCCCCACCCACAGGGCCCACTCGGTGTCCTTGGTTGGCTGTGGGGGTGAGCTTGGGCTCCAGGTCTCCTGCCTGGCCTCCTCCTCCCTCTGGCTTGCACACCTCCCTGACCACCACCCTCTCCTCCTGTCCTTCTGAGTACACGAGGCCACTGTATGAGTCTTTCCCATAGTTATTTTATCTGGAATACCCATTCTTTTCTCCTGGTCTTTTCCTGACCCCCATGTACAACTCAAGCCCCAAGACTGTTTATTCAGATGTGTCTTTTTTGGTGGAGATTTCCCTGGTGATCCAGGCAGAGTTAGTCACTCTGTCCTCTTGGATTTCATAAGATCTGTCTTCCATGGTTGATATGACTATTAGCAAAGATAATATATGAACAGTGTCTCTCAGAACAACTGCTATGTATCAGAGGCTCCATAGCAGATGCAGGATGTGTCCTGCACTCTGTGTTAATGCATGATGGGCTTTAATTAATGTAAAAATGTGGATGTTATGCCAAACCCATCTGTAGATATTAAGTTGATTATCATTATTATCTATTATGGTGATAATCATTATTTCAAGATCTTGAATAATTTGACACGTAAATCTCAGTCCTAAAATTCTTCCCAAGAAAACATTATCCATTAAATGTTAAAAACCTTCTGTATGGGAATAATCATTATAGGATGACTTATAATAGCACAACTCATAATAGCACAAAATACAAAAGCTCAGTGGGGAATGACAGTTACACATGTTGGGGTGTGTCTCCTGGGCAGGATCTCATGCAGCTATTTGCAACAGTGATTTTGGATGGTATATGACAACATGGGAAATCATTGTGATACTAATACAGTTAATTAAAACAAAATAAAATTCTATCAGTGCTGTAAATTCAACTAAGCTCTTCCTATGTGTGTATATGGCTAAGGCTTCCAGGAGAAGGGAGTAAGTTGGGTTTGCTGGGCCTGATGTGCTCATTCTTGTTTACTTCGCTTACACTTTGGTCTCTGTCTGGGTGGTCACCATCTGACTCCGGGTAGTGAATTGGTCTCTCTGTTCCCCTTCTATTTCCCCAGGGCTTAGAATTGTGCCCACCCCACCTAGTGAGCACCCAGTAAGGCTTATTATCTATGAGTGCTGTGGGGAGTGGTTCTTAAACCCAAGTCACCAGAATCCCCAAGGGGCATGTTAAAACTCAGATTGACAAGTCTGTTTCTGAGCTGGCGGGTCTGGGGGAGGCCTGACAACCTGCATTTCCAACAAGTTCCCAGGTGATGTGATGCTGCTGATCAGGGGACCCTCACCTTGAACCCTTGCCTACAAGGCTTGTGCTGTAAAGATTTAACCTTGTGCTGCTGTAACTCTCCATCATGGGTGTGTCTCTGTTCATCTTTCTCTAGCTTCCGAGCAGCGCTTACTAGGTAAAGCTCAGCTCTACGTGACAGTCAACCAAGCTCCGGGGGACGTGGCCTGCCAGGTGCAGCCCCCCCGCGGCCTAGAGGCACACACCGTCTTCAGCATCTTCTGCACATCAGGAAAGCCGGTAGGTGGGCAGCTGCATGTCTGTCCTGGGGGACCCATGGCACTGGAAGCTGAAAGTCACTGCAGCTCTCCAGGAGGTGCTGTAGGAATGGGAAGTGTTGCCCCACCCACCTGTGCAGGAATTTGGCCAGCAGTTGAATGTTGTAAGGTGGCACAGGCGTGAACATGTCCCCTGCCCACTAATGAGAGGGCTGAAGGGTGATCCCTAGTTCAGGAGTAAAGAATTCACTCACTAGGAGACGTCACAGGGCCCCACAGCCTGATCATAGTAGGAGCTCAGTTAATACCACACACGAGAAGTAGGTGTGCAGGTGACCCGAAGTGAGCAGCTTGACCAGCCTGTATTCAGGTGCACCTCTAACTTGGACTTAACCTCGCTCTCCTTATTTGGGCAACAGAGAAGACCACTGGGATTGCTTTGCTCAGGGTCTTGTGAGGATGAAAGGAGAGGATGGGTTCAAAGAGACAGTTGCTTCCTCCTGAAGTTGAGTGGGGGACAGGGCAGGAGGGGGCGACCTTGCCACCCTGGCTCCATCCTCTCATCCTCTTGGCACAGACTTCAGCCTGTCCCTGCCCATCTGTCCTACCCATGCCTCTCCTCTCTCAGAAGCCTGCCCTTATTCTCATGAAGGTCCCTGCAGGCCCAGTACCTGCAGGCTACTCCTTTCTCCCCACCCAGCCCCTTGGGTCAGTCTCGTACCCAGCAGTGGAGAAGCAAAGTGCCTCCAGGTCCCCCTTGACTTTGAGGTGCTGACAGCCTGACTCAGGACTATCAGGAGGTCCTGGGCAAGGAGAGCAAACAGACCCCAAGTGAGGCATCCTGGAGCTGTGTGGGAAGCCCGTGGGGACCTGGAAAGGATCCCTAGAGGGTGGAAGAGGGCCCCTGGAGTGGGCTGTGTAGCTGGGACACTGCTTAGCTATGACTTACCCTGTTCCTCGCTGTAAAAAAATGTCCTCAGATGCAGTGAAGGCTACAGGTGTGTGGAGACTTATCAGTGGAGTCACTAACAGTGTGTTCATCTGTACTATTTTTTTGTTTCCTCTGGATCGGATCATAGGACTTTCTTTATGAATTTAGCTACCACGTAGGAAACGCCTCCACACACACTTTATACCGAGGGAGAGACTCCCAGTATTATTTCTCTCTGCCATCTGGTGAGCCCTTGGACGATTACAGAGGTAAGCTGTGGGCCAATTGGGGTCATCAGCTATGCTTACATAGGGTTTTAAACCTTTTTTCTTGATTTAAAAAAACTAAAAATTATTAAAACTATGTCTAGAAAATACAATTATTTATTCACTTTGATAAGTTCAGTGTTTTTTAGTTTAGGTTAATTATTTACCTTTTAGTCCAGAAAGAACATTAGTGATGTTATCAGTAAATTACTTTTTCCTATACTCAATTTTAAATGAAATATAATGTAAATGATGAAATGCCAGATAACATTTTTTATATGTGAATCAAATATTTAAGACCAAAATGTCTGTTGTTTACTAATGAAATATCTCTTATCTGGTGAATCTTGCATTTATTGTAGACAAAACCAAACCAAGCACTCCCCCAAAGAGGAAAACATGGGGAGAGCAAAACGCTGAGTTAGTGTGTTATAAAATCAAAATTAAATGAATCCCAGTGTTAACAGCTTTCTGTTCTGATACTGTTCCTGTGGTTGTGTGCAGTTCTAACAGCCCTTAAGGACTGGCCTCAACTGAGCCATTTGGGAAGATATTTCGCCACCCACAACCCAGGCGAGTTAAATTAGAACCTCTGGGGTGATTTTTAGTTTTTATTTTTTTTAAACTTCTAGATGATTCCAATATGCAGGCAAGTTTGAGAGTGAGTGATCTGGACATTTCTTGAACTTGGGCTCGTTAGATTATTTCAGTCTGAAGTCTGAACTAGTTCATGCACATGATTTATTAAAATTTCACCTTTCCTTTACACCCAGCTAAAATGTTTTCTTCTTCATGAAACCCTGCCTGTTACCTCCAGTTAGAAACACTTGCACCTTATTCTAGATTCAGTTGATCAGAACTTCTGAGTTGGGCATTTCGGGATCTTTGTAGTCATGCCCTGCTTTGTATCATGATGACTTTGTGGTCCACTCTGATCTGGAAGCTTCCTGAAGTCAAGCAGGAAGGCCAGCTAGCACAGCCAGTGTTGGTGAATGGACAAGTGAGGGCCAACCTCCACGTGTCCGTGTCCTTAAACACTGAGACTGCCTTTGCCCTCTGAGTCCTGAGGCTTTTCTCAGAATGGAGGCTCCCCCACTTCTTGTATTAGACATGAAACCAGGGACTCATCCTAACAGCGGGGTCATAACAGGATGTGCCCTTAGGCGAGGAGGCCCAGTTGGAAATGGGCTCCCATCTCCTGGAGTTTGGGTATATTAAGACCTGGGGTGCCCTCCCCAGAGAGCTGCATGTGGGGGTAGATGGGACCTCTGTCCCCCAGGGCACCCATAGACCACAGGGCTGGGCAGACGTCATGTAGAAGGACTTTATGGCAGAGCCTCATCTCTGTGTTGGAAGAAAGGATTTTTTAACATAAATGTATAAAACTGAATTTTAGGTCATGTCCCCGAGCAGTGTGAGGGTTTGTGATATTACTGAAATCATTACCCAGCATGATATTTGGTATAATTGTCAATGTGTGTATGGTTATTGTGAATATTTGGATTCAAGACTTATAAGAGGGTAAACATAAACAAAATAAGCATAATTTGACAGATATTTAACACTTGACCTTCTCCCATCTTTTGTGTGAATGAATATGGGGAAGACTCAGTGGAGTCATGCCTGAAGCCTGGTCCTTTTCTGAGATTCGGTACCTTGTACTGTGACACCGATGTCCTTTGTGGTGGGAACATTTGTTAAAATTTCAGCTTTCAGGAGCCCACTTGATATCTATTGACTAGAACCAAGGGACAAAAGGGGGCCCAGAATTTGCATGTAGAGAAACTTCCCAGTGATGGGGGTGTAAGTGTGTCCATGGGCTACATCTCGAGATGCTCCCACTTTCAAAATCCTGTCCCCAGTCCTTGACACAGGTTTCAGGTTGAGGAAGTGTTTATACAGAACCCAGGGCACACCTGTGTGTCCAACTATCTATGTGGGTCACATGACTACTTGTGGCAGTGACATCGGGCTGTCACCTGTACCGGGAGCCCCATTTTCAGGTCCCCTCACCACAGTCCTGGGATCCTATTCCATGAGAGAATTCCTAGGTCCCCACAACAGGTCTTGGGTCTTTTCATTAAAATACCTCCTCTGTCAGAATTCTTCTTTACCTTTTTTCTAGACCTGTTAAATTTCTATACATTATTTTGGAACTTGTTAAAATATTACCCCAAGCCTGGATGGCCCATTGCTGGGTACGTTTCATGCTCTGGTCTCCCTGTGGCTCCAGGCCTGGACAGAGGCGGACACCCTACACACCACGCCGCAGGGTAGGGCCGCTGTGTGAGCGCGTGAATGAGGGCCTCCCTCCCTCTCTCCTTCAGCACACAGCGGCGACTCTGCCTCTAACTCTGAGACACCTCCTATCTCCTCATCTAAGGAGCATTCACTGCTTTGCACTGGTGCTGAGATTTTTTATATGCCAGTTTTGAGATCTCCCTGGGAGGATGAAGAACCTCAAGTCTCACTCTCAGGCCTTGCTCATTGTGTTACCCCTGGTGCTTCCATCACCATCCTGGGCATACAGATCAACTCAACAGAGATTCTGTTAACTGACTTCCTGATAACGGTCTGCTGTGTAGGTGCCTTGGGAGGGAGCACAGCTTGTAATGTCATCTTGCCCAGAGCTTTGCTGGGACTGAGCCCATCTCCTGTGCCCTTCCCTCGCTGCTGTCTGTGTATGAAGAAGTGGCTCTGTGGCCACATGTCCAGCACGACTCTCCTGATGTTTCCCTTACAGTTCTGGTTTCCACTGAGATCACAGATGGCAAAGGCTCCAAGGTACAGCCCTGCGCTGTGGCGGTGACCGTGCTGCCATACTACCGTGGGAGTGACTGCCTGGACGAGGGCCTGTGAGTAACACAATACCACGTGGACATCCTAGGGCAGTGTTTGTGTGTTCTCAAGATGCAACCCTGCCCCGACTTGTCAGCAAGGGTCAGAGAGTGGAGGAACTCGTCCTGTCAGGGCTCCGCCACAACAGGGCTGCTGACTCACGGCTGCACGGGTGCGCCAGAGCTGCAGAGTGCTTCTTTCTTCAAAACAGTTGTATTGAGACATCACTCACATACATACAGTTCATCCATTTAAAATCTAAGTTTCTCTGCTTTTAGTGCACTTGCTGAGTTGTGCAAACTTCATCATAATCTAGTTTAAAAACATCTGCTTCATTCCATCAGAACCTCATACTGGCTAGGAGTCACTCCCCTTACCCCACAATCCAGCTTCCTCCTACCAGCCCCAACCACTCACCTACTAGGAGTCACTCCCCTGACCCCATCGTCCAGCTGCCTCCTCCCAGCCCCAACCACTCACCTGCTTCAGGTCTAACGATTTGTCTACTTTGGGAATTTCGTATCAGTGGGAAGATACAACATGTGACTGTTGTTTCTTGCCTGGCATATGAATGGCTTGGAGCATCATCTATGTAGTAGCAATATTAATAACTCATTCCTTTTTATTGCTGAATAATATTTCATTGTATGAATACATCACATTCTGTTCATTTATAATTGAGGAACAAATAGATTGTGTCCACGTTTTGGCCACAGCAAGTCACAGTGCTGTGGATGTTGATGTGGGTGTGTGTTTTCATTTTCCCTGGGGAGATAATTTGGAGTAAAATCACTGGGTCGTATGGTAACTCTAGTTTTAGCCTTTTGGGGAACTGTCGAATTCTTTTCTGAAGCAACAGCACCATTTTATATGACTGGCTGTGATGTCTGAGGGTCCTGGTATCAGCAGCCTTGCCAACACCAGCCATGCTCTGTCTTTGTTCACAGCTGTTGTAGTGGGAGTGGAGTGACGTCTCATCAGGGTTTGGAGTGT
>NW_003852518.1:3740327-3745098 GCF_000181295.1 Otolemur garnettii
ACGTCTCATCAGGGTTTGGAGTGTGGAGTGGGTGTGGGGTGACGTCTCGTCAGGGTTTGGAGTGTGGAGTGGGTGTGGGGTGACGTCTCATCAGGGTTTGGAGTGTGGAGTGGGTGTGGGGTGACGTCTCATCAGGGTTTGGAGTGTGGAGTGGGTGTGGAGTGATGTCTCATCAGGGTTTGGAGTGTGGAGTGGGTGGAAGTGACGTCTCATCAGGGTTTGGAGTGTGGAGTGGGTGTGGAGTGACGACTCCTCATTTCCCTAGCGATTGATCAAACTGAGTATCTTTTCATGCACCTTGTGTCTCCTCCCTAGAGAAAAGTCTGTTCATAAACTTGGCACATTTTTTAATTGGGTTATTGCATTTTTATAATGAGTTCTAGGGGTTTTTTATATATGCTGGATACAAATCCCTTAACTAAATACATGATTTGAAAATATTTTTCCTGTCTCTTGTTCTCTTTTCACTTTCTGTCTTTTCCCCATTTTAGCAGTTTTTGATGAAAGTTCTATGTAAGATTGTTTTACTCCTGCATCTTCTCAGCTGATTCTTCCTTGTCCTTGCCCCTTTCCTTTCCTGCGTGGCAAGATCTGGCTTTCTGTTGAAGGATCTCTTTGCAGTCTTTGTCCAGTTTAAGCCTAGTAATAACCACCTTGCTGGGGTGAACGCCCACCTGGACGGTCGTGTCATTAGCCTTGTCCTGCTGCGCCCGCTCAGTGTAGATGGCGTATTTCTTCCTGTAAAGCTGGACTACTTTGCCAACCTGCTGACCTTTACAGAGCCCCCAGACAACCTGACCTTCACCATCCTTCCAGATGGGCATGGATGGAACATTGTACTTTCGTCACAGCTCTTTGGAGAGAGGGGAAGACATAATCTTCCTGCGAATATGGGGAGGTGCATTGAAATGTCTTTTGCCTTTCTTGCTTCACTCAGAAGTCACAAACGGGGCAGCACCTGTGGCTTAAAGGAGTAGGGCGCTGGCCCCATATGCTGGAGGTGGTGGGTTCAAAACAAGCCCTGGCTAAAAACTGCCAAAAAAAAAAAAATTCTCTCTATCACTCTTTTTTCTTTTTTTGAGACAGAGTCTCTCTCTGTCACCCGGGGTAGTGCTGTGATGACATCATAGCTCACAGTAACCTCAAACTCCTGGGCTCACATGATCCTCTTGCCTCTCCTCCCAAGTAGCTGGGACTACAGGTGCCCACCACGTGCCTGACTCGTTTTTTTTACTTTTAGTAGATACAGGGTCTCACTCTTGTCAGGCTGGTCTTGCACTCCTGAGCTCCAGAAATCCTCCTGTCTTGGCCTCCCAGAGTGCTAGGATTATGGGCGAGAGCAACTGCACCCAGCTGATTTGTCTCCTCTTACTTTTCCTATGCCTTTGATATCTTGTCTAAAAAATCATTACTTAGGCCAACATCACAAAAATGTACTCCTGTGTTTTTTCTAATGGTTTTGTAGTTCTTTAGTTTTTACATTTGATTGTATGTTCTACTTTGAGTTAATCTTTGTGTGCAGGGCAAGGCAGGGCTGCAGCTTCCTTCTCTGCATGTTGATGGTTAGTTGCCTAAGTACCATTTGTTGAAAAGACAATTTTTCCCCCGTTGAGTTATCTTGGACCCTTTGTCAAAAATCAATTGTCATAAATGTTAGGGTTTATTTCTGGACTCCAGAAATAAACTAATTTATTCTATTTCCAATTCTATTTCCTTAACCTAGATGTCTGTCCTTATACCAGAACTATGCTGCCTACATTACTGTAGTATTTGGAGTTTTGTAATATATTTGGAAACTGAGAAGCCTGAGCCTATTTATTCTTCTTTCTCAAGGTTGGCTATTCCAGATTCCTCATGTGTTTTGGAGTCAGCCTGTCGATTTCTGCAAAAATAAGATAGCGTCGGCGTGGAACGCTGGCTCTGGTGCCCGCAGCATGGGCAGCCTGGTGCTCCAGACAACTGCTGATGACAAAACAAAAGCCAGCGGGCATTTTGATCAGAACTTTTTGAACCTATGTGTCAGTTGGGGGAGTATGGCCATTTTAACAGCATCAAGCCTTCTAATTCATAGATATGGCCTGTGCTTCTATTTATTTAGATCTTTAATTTCTATTCAGTGGGCACATCTTATGTTTCTTTTGTTCAATTTGTTTAGAAACATTTTATTCTTTGTGATGCAACTGTAAATTTGTTTTCTTAAATATTTTTGGATTTTTTTATTGCTAGTGCATAGACATACAGCTGATTTTATATATTGATTGCAAATGCTACAGCACTGAAGAATAAGTTTGTTAGTATTGATAGATTTTTTTAGTGCATTACGTGAAATATTCAGTATATAAGATCATGTCATCTGTGACTAGAGAAAGCTTTACTGCTTTCTTTTCAACCTGGATGCTTTTTATTTCTTCTTGCCTGATTATCCAGGCTACAATCCTCAGTTCACTGCTGAACAAAATGCCAAGAGTAGAAATCTTCCCTGATCTTGTTCTGAATGTTTTTGTTTTTGTTTTTGTTTTTGAGACAGAGTCTTAAGCTGTCACCCTTGGTAGAGTTATGTGGCATCACAGCTCACAGCAACCTCAAACTCTTGTGCTTAAGTGATTCTCTTGCCTCAGCCTCCCAAGTAGCTGGGACTACAGGTACCTGCCACAATGCCCGACTATTTTTTAGAGATGGGGTCTCACTCTTGCTCAGGCTGGTCTCAAACCTGTGAGTTCAGGCAATCCACCTGCCTCAGCCTCCCAGCATGCTTGTTCTGAATTTTAAGAAGGAAGCATTCAATTTTTTCCCACTTGGTGTCAGGTTTTTCATACACAGTCATTATTATGTTGAGGATGTTCCCGTCTACTCCTGGTTTTATTAGTGTTTTTAAATTCTGAAATGGTGTTGGATTCTGTTAAATGCTTTTTCTAGGTCAATGAGGTCTATTGAGATAATGGTTTTTGCCCTTTTGACTATTAACACGTAATGTGTGGGTCCCTTCCAAAATTCACATTAAACTTTATCCCCAAGACATTAGTAGTATTAAAAGGTGGGGTTGACAGGCAGTGATTATGCCATGAGGGCTGTGCTCTCATACGTGGAATCGTGACCTTACAAAGGGCTAGAGCAAACTGGATAAAGCCCCTTTGGCCCTTCCGTCCCTTCTGCTATGTGAGGACATGGTGTTCACCCCTGCTGGAGGATGCAACAGCAGGTGCTATCCTGTAAGCAGAGAGCAGCCCTCACCAGATGGCTGATCCTGCCAGTGCCTTGTTCTTGAACTTCCCGGACACCAGAACTGTGAGAAATAATATCTGTTCTTCACAAATTGCCTAGTCTCAGGTGTTTTATTACAGTAGCACAAACAGAGTGAGACAGTTACATTAAGCTGATTAATTTTCCTATGTGGAATCACCCTTGCAATCCAGGAATAAATTCATTTGGTCAGGATATAGAATCCCTGGCCTTTCTTGCTGGATTTTACTTCTGTATTTTTTTAAGGATTTTTGTGTCGTATTCACAACAGGTATTGGCCTGGTGTTTTCCTTCCCTGTGTTGTCTTTGTCTGGTTCTCGTATCAGGGTAATAGTGGCCTCAATCAGTTTGGAAGTATTCCTTTGTATTCTGATATTTGGAAGATTTCGTGAAGGATGGGTATTAATTCTTCTATAAATATTCTGTAGAAATTGCCAGTTATGTTATTCTAGGTCTGGGATTTTCTTTGTAGAAATTTTAAAATGACTAATTCAGTCTCTTCACCATTTAGATTTTTTATTTACTTTTGAGTCAGTTTCAGTAGTTTTTTCTTTATAGAATTTTAATTTACATCTTCTCTCCCTCTCTTTTTCTCTTTGTCCGTCTTGCTAAATATTTATCAGTTTTGTTGATCTTTTCAAGGAATAAACTTTTGGTTTCACTGATTTTTTTCTCTGTGTTTTCTTCCCCGTTCTTTCTTTCATTTCTGCACTAATTTTTAGTGTTTGTTTCCTTCTGCTTACTAAAGGTTTAATTTTCTATTCTTGTTCTTGTTTTCTGAGGTGGAAAGTTGCATTATTGTTTTGGTATTGTTTCTTTATAGGTATTTATAGTAAACAGTGTAACCTAATTGTACATACCCTTATATTAATCTGAAATAAAAAAAAGGAAAATGTCCCTTTTTATTGCTACAACCTGTTTTTGTCTTAATTTATTCTTCTGACATCACTATGGCCACGCTCCATGCCTTATGGTTGGTCTTGGCACGTAGGCCTTTCTCATCTTTTTCCCTTTAACCTAGTTTTATCCTAGAATCTAAAATACGTCTCCAGGAGACATGTTGTTTTGTGTGCCAGTTGTACAGTTCCTGTCTTCTGATTACACTGTACGATGTGTTCACATTGAGAATTACTCATCTGTTTTGGAGTTATGCACCTGCTCTGCTCGAGTCTCCTACCTGAACCACGATTACCTCTCCTGTCTCCTACCTGAATCGTGATTACCTCTCGTGTCTCCTACCTGAATCGTGATTACCTCTCGTGTCTCCTACCTGAACCATGATTACCTCTCCTGTCTCCTACCTGCATCGCGGTTACCTCTCCTGTCTCCTACCTGAACCATGATTACCTCTCCTGTCTCCTACCTGAATCGCGGTTACCTCTTCTGTCTCCTACCTGAATCGTGGTTGCCTCTCGTGTCTCCTACCTGAATTGCGATTGCCTCTCGTGTGTCCTACCTGAATCGCGGTTGCCTCTCGTGTCTCCTACCTGCATCGCGGTTGCGTCTCCTGTCTCCTACCTGCATCGCGGTT
>NW_003852518.1:3745700-3746220 GCF_000181295.1 Otolemur garnettii
CCTCTCGTGTCTCCTACCTGAATCGTGGTTACCTCTCCTGTCTCCTACCTGAATCGTGGTTACCTCTCCTGTCTCCTACCTGAATCGTGGTTGCCTCTCGTGTCTCCTACCCGCATCGCGGTTACCTCTCGTGTCTCCTACCCACATCGCGGTTGCCTCTCGTGTCTCCTACCTGAATCGTGGTTACCTCTCCTGTCTCCTACCTGAATCGTGGTTGCCTCTCGTGTCTCCTACCTGAATCGCGGTTACCTCTCCTGTCTCCTACCTGAATCGTGGTTACCTCTCCTGTCTCCTACCTGAATCGTGGTTACCTCTCCTGTCTCCTACCTGAATCGTGATTACCTCTCCTGTCTCCTACCTGAATCACGATTACCTCTCGTGTCTCCTACCTGAATCCCGATTACCTCTCCTGTCTCCTACCTGCATTGCGATTACCTCTCCTGTCTCCTACCTGAATCGCGATTACCTCTCCTGTCTCCTACCTGAATCGTGATTACCTCTCGTGTCTCCTACCTGAACC
>NW_003852518.1:3748310-3756034 GCF_000181295.1 Otolemur garnettii
ATCGCGGTTACCTCTCGTGTCTCCTACCTGAATCGTGGTTACCTCTCGTGTGTCCTACCTGAATCGCGGTTACCTCTCGTGTGTCCTACCTGAATCACGATTACCTCTCCTGTGTCCTACCTGAATTGTGATTTCCTTGCTCCTCTTTTGCTGCCTCCTTTATCTTAAGTGAATGTTTTCTAGCGCCTCATTTTAATTCCTTTAATGATCTTTAAGTATTTTTTGTAGGTTATTTTCTTAGCTGTTGCACTTGGGCTTACAACATACATCTTAACTAATTAGAAATAGCTACAAATTTATACTGACTTAATTTCAGGAAGACAAAGAAACTGTACTCCTCTACAGATCTATTTTCTCTTTGCTTTTTGTGTGCTATGCATATTACACCTATATATGTTACAGACCCAACAATACAATGTTATAACTATCGTTGGGTATAATCTCATCTTTAAAAGCAATTATAGGAGAAAAGAGAACGTAAATATATTTTCAGAAGTGTTTCAATGTCCTGATCTTCTCATGCAGTATTTTTGTCTGTCTCCTGTCTGCCCGTGGGTTTAAGTTCCCACCTGGTGTCCCTTCCTTGTTTCTACACAGCTCCCCACACTCCACGGCTCCCCACGCTCCACAGCTCCCCACGCTCCACGGCCCCCCCGCGCCCCACGGCTCTCCTGCGCCCCATGGCCCCCCACGCTCCACAGATCCCCACGCTCCACAGATCCCCATGCTCCACAGATCCCCACACTCTACAGCTCCCCATGCTCCATGGCCCCCCACACCCCATGGCTCCCCTGCGCCCCATGGTCCCCCATGCTCCACAGATCCCCACACTCCACAGATCCCCACATTCCACAGCTCCCCACACTGCACAGCTTCCCATGCTCCACGGCCCCCCACACTCCACAGATTCCCACACTCTACAGCTCCCCATGCTCCATGGCCCCCCACACCCCACGGTCCCCCATGCTCCACAGATCCCCACACTCCACAGATCCCCACACTCCACAGATCCCCACACTCTGCAGCTCCCCATGCTCCATGGCCCCCCACACTCCACAGATTCCCACACTCTACAGCTCCCCATGCTCCATGGCCCCCCACACCCCACGGTCCCCCACACTCCACAGATCCCCACACTCCACAGCTCCCCACGCACCACAGCTCCCCATGCTCCACGGCCCCCCACACTCCACAGATCCCCACACTCTACAGCTCCCCATGCTCCATGGCCCCCCACACCTCACGGCCCCCTGTGCTCCACAGCTCCCCACACTCCTTCTTTGTGTTGTTCTTGTTTTATTACTTGCTGTGAAAGAAAGAGAGAAACAGAAAGAAAGAGAGAAACAGAAAAATAGAATTTGTGAACTTAATGATGCACAGCATTCTCTGAGTTGCTGCTCATTTTCCTCTTCCTTTTTTCTTTCTGTTCTTTATAATCTGTGTTGCTCTGTCTTCATGTTAATGGATTCTTTCTTTTCTCAAATCTACTTTTTAACTTCTCTTTTATTCTGTACTTGTTATTTCTATGACTTCTAAATTTGCAGTTTATATCTCTTTACTGATATTCCTCATTTGATTAGTCAGCATTATACCTCCTTTTCATTAAAAAAAAAAAAAACCATGGTTTCCTCGCGCTCTTAGATCGTATTTACAGTAGCTGTTCAAAGTCTTTACTAAGCACAGTTGTGACCCCTCAAAGGCAGTTTCTGGGGCCTGCCTATTTTTCCTGTGTTTAGATGTTTCTTTGGATGCCTCAGACTTTTCATTGAAAACGGGACATTTTAGATAATGTATTGCAGCCTCTGTGGTGTCAGCCTGGCCCCATTTCGTGGGCTTGTTGGTATTATTTTTGTTTGCTTAGTCATTTGTTCATATGTTTTTTGACTCTGCGAGACTAATTTTGTAAAGTGTATTTCCCCCTATTGTGCAATCTGTGGTGTTTCTGCCTAGATTTATTTGTTCATCTTTATCTTTAGCCTGGCTTCCTAGAGTCTGAAGCTGCGCAAATCACTTATTGGTCAAGGGTGTGCTTAAGCATGTGTGTTCAGAGCCTGCAAGGCATTGTCTAATTAATTAATTATTCCTAATTTATATACTTCTTGCAATGACCCTGTATGGAGGGTCATATTCAGGTGAGACTTTTTAATTTACACTTGTGGAAACTGAAGTCCAGTTACTCTGTTAAATGATATGCTCTTGAGGTTAACAGCAAAGAAACCACAGAGCAAGGGCGGGACCTGGTCTTTCCTGCAGGCACAGGGCTCTTTTCCTGGTGTCTGCTGCCTTTTCAAATGCAAATAAGTGAAGTACTTTGTAAATAAGTGAATAAATACCTAGGTACTGAAATCTAAAGCCGTAAACTTGGGAATTGACATGAACCACGTGTACAGCCCAGATGTCCACTCTGGGATGGGTGTGGGCACTAGCTCCCAGCTCTGGTTGTCCAGAGCTCACAGAACTTCACTCGGCTGGTAGCCGTGTGCCCTTGTGCCTGATCCACACTATGCTTCCCCATTTGTCACCTGCTAGGAGTTTTAAAAGAATTT
The DNA here is from genome assembly GCF_000181295.1 of Otolemur garnettii. Taxonomy (NCBI): domain Eukaryota; kingdom Metazoa; phylum Chordata; class Mammalia; order Primates; family Galagidae; genus Otolemur; species Otolemur garnettii. The sequence goes on from NW_003852518.1 coordinate 3,750,857, forward strand.
TGGCAACGCACTTTGCCGTGCCTTTTCAGAGTTTCCTCTGCACAGACCTGCTCTCTTTTGTACCATCCTTTTTCTACCCTGAGCCACCCAAGAAGCATATTCCCAACAAGCCCCATTCCACTCTTGGGGGGCAGGGTGAAAAGGTTTGCAGTGTGTTGGAACAATCTTGATAGCTCCTGTGTCTCCTTCAGATATAACTCCAGCCTGAAAAGCCTGATTACACTCCAGTTGATGGGGAATTACATAGAAACCAGGAACTACATCACCATGACCACCAAGATCCTGAGTCGTTTGTCAAAGGAGAACAGAACCGCCTCATGCGGCCAGTGGTCACGGATACAGGATGCCTTGATTTCTTCCGTGTGCAAATTAGCTTTTGCAAATGAGGTACGGTCCAGAGCTGGGCAAGTGCAGTGTCTATTAGCCTGTAGGACAGGTGGTAGGGTCTGTCACCAGCAAGGTGTCACACCTGTGGAACACAGGAGAGGAATGTCACCAGGAAGGCCAGCCAGGTGGGCTCCCACGTGTGGCTGTGGTCTCTCCAGCCTGCTAATACATTCCACCAATGAATGCTGCTGGTTTATAAAAGACAGACTGATACAAGCCAGTTGTCGTTACAGAAAATTTCTGCTAAAGTTTGTGTAAGCAACAATTCTGCAAATCTAATCTGTTTGTATTTTGTTAGCGATGATGTACTAGAGATTTAAGCTCATGACAATGTGCACCTTTTAAAGCAATGACCATACAGTCCAATGTGACCGTCCTTGCTCGTAGCGTTTCTGCAGCTGCTTCTCAGAGGTGTCACCAGACTTCTCCATAAAGAACATGCAATTCCAAGAGACTCCACTTGAAATGTAGTTTCTTCCTTCATCTCTCTGGCCCCTCTGCAAAGCTTCTCTTATCACTGGTCCCTTATATCCTCTTGCCAAGGCTGACCAGGGGCAGGTTGAGGAGAGATGCTGGACTGGAGGGGGAACTGGAGACCAAGGTGTGGCCTCTCTAAAGAAGGTCTCACCTACAGCTTGTCTCCCAGCTGCAAAGCCTGGAATCTGCTCAGCTGCTACATAAGCAAGCTGGAACTTTACCCAAATAAGCTGGCCTTCTCTACTCTCTCTGATTTGCTTGTTTGTTTGTTTACTTATGTTTTCTTTTTTGCTTGTTTTCCTGATCAGGAAGAAATGGCCGATTCTGTTCTTATGTTGAGAAACCTCATAAGCTTCTCTAATAAGGTAAGTGTTGTTCCCTTCTGAGCACTAGATTCTCCTACTGTTTTGCATAATTATGAGGGATATACTGTCCAGAGTTCTTCTCTGATGCTGAGACTGGAAATAGGACTTCCCCCTAAAAATCTCTCTGAATGCCAATTGCCTGTTTCAGATTACGGAGGATGAACTTCCTTTCTTGGCAGGGCAGTTTGGAAACCCAAAGTAGAAATGGTTCAGGACACTCACTGTCCATGCTGTGGACAGTTTTAGTGAAGGGATTCTACTTTATTGTTAATATTAAGACACAGCATTGGGTTCTCCCATCTTTTTTTTTTTTTTTTTTAGAGACAGTTTTATTACATCACCCTCAGTAGAATGCTGTGGTGTCACAGCTCACAGCAACCTCAAACTCTTGGGCTCAAGTGATTCTCTTGCCTCACCCTCCTGACTAGCTGGGACTACAGGCGCCTGCCACAACGCCCAGCTATTTTTGTTGTTGTTGTTGTCATTCTTGTTTAGCAGGTCCAGGCTGGATTTGAACCCACCAGCCCCAGTGCATGTGGCCAGCACCCGAACCAGTGAGCTATGGGCAGGTCTCTGGGTCAGCATCCTAACCAGTGAGCTATGGGCAGGTCTCTGGGTCAGCATCCTAACCAGTGAGCTGTGGGCAGGTCTCGGTAGGCACCCTAACCAGTGAGCTGTGGGCAGGTCTCTGGGTCAGCGTCCTAACAAGTGAACTACGGGCAGGTCTCTGGGTCAGTGTCCTAACCAGTGAGCTGTGGGCAGTTCTTGGTTGGTGCCCTAACCAGTGAGCTATGGGCAGGTCTCTGGGTCAGCATCCTAACCAGTGAGCTGTGGGCAGGTCTCGGTAGGCGCCCTAACCAGTGAGCTGTGGGCAGGTCTCTGGGTCAGCGTCCTAACAAGTGAACTACGGGCAGGTCTCTGGGTCAGTGTCCTAACCAGTGAGCTGTGGGCAGTTCTTGGTTGGTGCCCTAACCAGTGAGGTACGGGCAGGTCTCTGGGTCAGCGTCCTAACCAGTGAGCTATAGGCAGGTCCCTGGGTCAGCATCCTATCCAGTGACCTATGAGCAGGTCTCTGGGCCAGCATCCTAACCAGTGAGCTACGGGCAGGTCTCTGGGTCAGTGTCCTAACCAGTGAGTTATGAGTAGGTCCTTGGGCCAGCATCCTAACCAGTGAGCTATAGGCAGGTCCCTGGGTCAGCATCCTATCCAGTGACATATGAGCAGTTCTCTGGGCCAGCATCCTAACCAGTGAGCTACAGGCAGGTCTCTGGTACCTTTTGTGTTGCTCTTTGAGAGAGGAGAAGGGAGACATCAGAGCCCCTCATCCACCCATTGTCTGCGAATCTAACTACAGCCTTGCCTGCCTCCCACATTTCATGTCCAGGGAAAGAATTTCCCCACTCCTGTATGAGTGGCAGGAACCGCCCCCTGCCATGCTCCACCCCCACATCAGGCAGTGCCCAGCCCAAGTATCTGCAGGCTGTAGTCCTGCTCCCACCGCCTGGCCTTCCCCATCACCATCTCCTTAGTCTGCCCCTCCCTCTACTGCCCTTCTGTCACCCCCTCTGCTAGACGCTCCCCAACCCTCTTCCAGCTGCCACCTCATTTCTAGCTCATCTCTTCTCAGCTAAGCATTTAGAAAGTGATTTCTGAGCCTGCCTTGAGCTATGCTTGCTGTGTCTCTTGCTTTTTTTTCCTTGTATTCAGAGATAAGTCTTGCCATGTCTGCCAGGATGGTTTCAAACTCCTGGGCTCAAGTCTCAAGTGCTCCTCCTACCTCAGCTTCCTGACTAGCTGGGACTCCAGGCAATGCACCATTATACCCAGTTTCTTATACTTTTTTTTAGACAGGCTCTTGTTCTTTTGCTTGGAATAGACTGCACTGGTGTCATCACAACCCACAGCAACCTCAAACTCCTGGGCTTCAGCAATTCTCCTGCCTCAGCCTCTAAAGGAGCTTGGGACTATAGGCACCTGCCACCATGCCCAGCTAGTTTTTGTTTGTTTGTTTGTTTGTTTGTTTGTTTTTTACTTTTAGTAGAAACAGGGTCTCACTCTTGCTCAGGCTGGTCTCAAACTCCTGAGCCCAAGCTATCCTCCTACCTTGGGCTCCCAGAGTTCTGGGATTACAGGCATGAGCCAATGCACCCAGCCTCATGCATTTTTAAACTATGAAAACCAGGCTTTCATCTCCATCTGCACACTGAGACTGCCCCTGCCAGAGTCGCTAGAGACCTGCCTATGGCCAGTCCCCTGGACACCCTCTGCTCCTTCTCTCTCCCTCCCAGAGACGTCTGGACCTGCCTGTGGCCAGTCCCCTGGACATCCTCTGCTCCTCTCTCCCTCCCAGGGATGTCTGGATCTGCCTATGGCCAGTCCCCTGGACACCCTCTGCTCCTTCTCTCTCCCTCCCAGGGATGCCTGGATCTGCCTGTGGCCAATCCCCTGGACACCCTCTGCTCCTTCTCTCTCCCTCCCAGGGATGTCTGTGGGAGGCTCAGTCTCCTTTGGGAGAGTCTCTGCTCTTGGCTTTGTGACACAGTTTCCTGGTTTTGCTGGTGACTGTCAGCTGGTGGTTCTTCCCATCTGTGCTCAGGTGGTCAGCATCTCAGGGTTCTGTCTCGGGCCTCCTAGATTCCCTGTGCACACCTCCTTCCTGGGTGATCTGTTGCAGCCCTTACACCTTAAATGGACGTGATGATGACTCTGGGTTTTCTGTCTTCAACCTGAGCCTCTCTCGTGCACCGGAGTCATCCCCAGGGCTCCCCAGCTGGCGTTTCCTTGGAGTGGTGACTGCTGGCACGCATCCTTCTACCCCGGCTTCCGCTTAGGGCAGGGTAGCACCATCCACCCACAGTCTCACTCATGTCAAAGCCCAGGTGTACCAGGGAGACCTCCATTTCCCTCCTCCACCTACTCAGAACTAAGTCTGATCACTTCTTCCTCAGGAATGTGGCCAGAACTTCCTCCTCTTCCGTCTCTCCTGCCCCCGCTCCAGCCTGAGCACATGTCCCTCCCCTGCAGGCTGGCCGGAGCTCTCACCATGCCCCTTCTCCCCTCCAGACACCATATCACGCATGCTACCACAGCAGAGCAGTTTTAAAGCTGGAGGCAGTGATGCCACTCTCCTGCCAACTCTTCGCCCAGCTTCTCCTTGCCTGTGTGACAAATGCAGATGTCCCCCTGCCTGTGTGCGTCAGTCACTCCTTCCCACCCTCTGTCCTCCCCTCTTGCTCTTCCTCCCTCTTTCCAACCATCCTCCATCCAGACAGACGGGTTTGCTCTTTTCCCTGCTGTGCCCTCCCCGGGGCTTATTCAAGAGCTGAAAACCTTTCACTCTACCCTTAGCTCAACCGCTGCTTGCTCAGGGAAGTCATCCTGGACCCACAGTCTAAAGTCACCCTCTCCTCCTATCACTGGGGTGTCCCCTGCAGTATTGTCACAGTCAGCAACTGTCTCACTTACTTCTTCATGGCTGCTCGTTCCTTGCTGGAACGTAAACTGGGTGACGGCTGGAGCTTCTCATTACTCTTCACCACAGAAATAACCACAGCGGTGACACGTGGCAGGCACCCAGGAGGCAAAGGAATTAATGAATAAGTGATGACCAGGCAGATCGTGTCCTCCCCATCTTGGATGCTTCACTCCAGACACCCCCGTCTGTGGAGGGAGGTTGGGCTCATGACAGGGCTGCCTTCAGGGAAAACACATCTGGTCACATCTGCCATTGACTTTAAAATACTCATTGGCATCCTTGGAGTTTGAGGCTAAAATCCGATTATTCTGCACATAAGGCAAGGATTCCACCAGGCCTTGAGGGTGCACCTTCTTCTCAGCATGTCTCTTTGCATCCTCCACAGAGCCAGCTTCTGTACTGGGTCACTCTGGAAGTTCCTTACATCCCCCCACAGAGCCAGCTTCCATGCTGGGTCACTCTGGAAGTTCCTTA